>NC_084488.1:75855035-76209710 GCF_030035675.1 Rhineura floridana | reverse complement strand
ACCTGCAGGAATATTATGTGTAACAGAAGTCTGTGTTGCGAGTGGCTCACCTGCATAAGCAGCTGGAGAAGCAACAAGCGGAGAAGTCCTCAAAGCAGAGGCCTCAGACGACCCCGGCAAGACACCAGTCGGAGAAGACTGAATCTGTCCCGGGAACGACCCAACAGCAGGACATGAAGGCGCAGAAGAAAAGGACGTAACCGGAACCACAGACGAAGGTAGAGGAGAAGGGAGAACCGCAGACTCCTGTACAGGTGCTGCAGCCTCAAGAACGCCAATCCTAGAAACCAAAGAAGCAATAATACCTGACTTAGAGCTCCTCTCAGCAATGCGGGCCGACTTCTTACCTGTAGGAGCGGTACTGGGCCCCGCCCCTGCATCGCAAGGCTGCAAACGATCCCACTCCAGAGCATCCACCCGTGCCACCAAAGCACGAATGGTGCCCATATCCTCCTCTTTGTCAGACGACTGGTGATGCTGAGCTGAAGGGCGCTTGGAAGCCTGCTTTACTACACGAACGCCTTTTTTCTGTTGAACCTTCCTAGGCGGCATGTCTCTTACCAATACGAAGAATACAACAGCAGAAACAACAAATAACAATTAATAAGTAAAACCAGTAAAAAACAGCCAGCAACTCAAAAACTGTATGAGATTATTATTATTATTATTATTATTATTATTTTTAAAAAGGGGGGGTCAGAATAAATATAAAAGTTAATTAAAAGGGAATATTATATCAACTAATAAAATATTTTTAACTATTGAAAAAAAATTATATTTTTATTATTTTTTTAATATATATATATATTATCATTTATAATAATACTTTACATAAATAATACACGAATAAAGTAAAAACAGAACATATGAACCAAGCTAGAAAACTACCACAACAGACTATGTTATTAAATTTAAAACACGAAAAGGAATGAAAATAGTAACCTACAGGGAATTCAAATGCAGCATAACTTGATGGGAACAAACCAAAATTAGGGAGGGGGGGTGAATGCCCGCAAGCCAACTGCTTAACGGGAATTCGAGCCAAATTAAATAAAGGGATAGAAGCACAGAACGGGAGCAAACGGCAAGGACAACAAACGAAAAAAAAAACACAAGAAAAGGAGCAAAAAGCCGCAAGCCGGCTAAAAAGCCACTGGGCGTGTGGGCGGACGCCCGAAGCCCAGCTGATTGGTGGGAATGCGAGCCAAATTAAATAATGGGATAGAAGCACAAGACGGGAACAGGCAGCAAGGACAACAAATGAAAAAACCCAATAAAAGGAGCAAAAAGCCGCAAGCCGGCTAAAAAGCCGCTGGGCACGTGGGCGTACGCCCGAAGCCCAGCTGATTGGCGGGAATTAGAGCCGAAGTAAACAATTAAATAGAAACACAGGACGAGAGGAGGCAGCAGGGACTAACAAACCAGCCAATAAGGAATATAAACGACCACCAAGAGACGCAGACGGAGCCCTTGCGAGCATGACGTACTAAAGGTGACGCGAGGCAAAAAAGGCAAATGCTGAGGGAAGGAGCAGCTTTAAATACACCGCTCAATCCCAAACCTGATTGGCCCCCTTGATCCCACGTGGCACTTAAGAAGCTTCAAGATCATTCCTGAGCCTTCTCCTATATTTCGGGTGGAGGTAAAAACGCCCCTTTAAAGGAACGACAACCTCTAGAACCTTGGGGGGGAAAGGTTACAGAAACTTGCTTTTTGCCATCCTAGCTCACTGCAGATAGTATTTTTTTTAAAAAAACAACAAACAAACAGCCACTGGGCTCCACTTGGTGGCCTCTTCAGCTCAGATTTGCACCCTGGGTGTCTGCCCAGCTTGCCCACTCCTAAAGCTGGCCCTGGGAGGGGATGTTATTAACCGAAGTACATGTCATATTCAGTCTTTTATTTTAAAGGGGGAAACAAAAAGAACTCTGTAATTTTTCAAAACTCTGGAATACCAAATTTGAAGCTGGAATGGTATAAGCTTTAAATAGTTAGGCATCAGGCACCACTCTTGGAATGTAAGCACTTGCATTTGTCTTGAGCAGAGCTTGGAAAAGTTACTTTTTTGAACTACAACTCCCATCAGCCCAATCCACTGGCCATGCTGACTGGGACTGATGGGAGCTGTAGTTTAAAAAAGTAACTTTTTCCAAGCTCTGGTCTTGAGCTACCAGCACTATCCTTTGTTCTGACTTTCACCTACACTGAACCTTCCTCTATAATTTAAATTTAGTTTGCTCTTTTTCCTGCTTGTGCTTCTTTATATAGCTTTTAACCAATTGCTGATTTGGCAGCAGCTCAAGACAATTTATGTAGCTTACTTCGCATAAATATACTAACGTTTATTTACAGATGACACTGTTTGCTTATGTTAATCCTGCTGAAGCAACTCAAATCAACAGCATCATGCTGCTAACGTATTCATTTGTACATTAGCTTTCCCAAATAACTTGCTAGGCAAAAATAAATTAATTTTCAGTATGTTTCAAACCTTAAGGGGCCTCTACAATCCCATGTCATATCCTGTGCACACTGACCTAAACAGGAATCCCTAACTCCTGACCTCTCCTCTCTCATTGACAGTGTTTCCAGCAGAAATAAATGGCAGTGGCTTTAGCAACAGCATCACCTTTTGGAGAGATTTTCTGAGCATTGGTCCAAAAGGGAAGAAAAGAGTTCAGCCATTCAAAAGCAAGGGCAGTGCTGATCCAAGAAACATTGCCCTCACTTTCATGTGGCTTACTCTGCTCTCAGTGACATTATTACACAGTAAAATCACATTAATAATGTAGAGTAAGGGATCAATACAGAGGCAGGACATTTAAAACATGACCCCTGATTGGCTAGAAGCATCAATGCAACTCTTGACAGGAAATACAACCCTAAAAAAGTATGTGCCAGGAAATAAGGGAATAGATAAGCAGTGAACTATGGAAGCTCCCTGTCTTTTCTGGACATTGTTACTTAACTGAGACCAGGATGCACTGACCTTGTAAGCAGCAGTGCCCTCTATCCCATCCGTGAAAGACTGAGAGAACCTCAAAGTGTTACGTTCTCCATAAAAACTTCACAGAGGCATCTCTCATTGGCTCTGTTACAAGGGTTTAATGAGATAACTTATTATAACAAATCACTATTTTACAAATCAAAGAAAAAGCAAACCATATTTGTGCCTCGTCAGATAATGTATATCCTCTCACTTAAAAAAAGAAAAGAATAATCATTAATTCTTCACAAACATGCAGAAACTTTCCTAACTGTGAGAATCTTCACAGAGAAAAGCTGCCTGGATAAGTGACAAAGGGAACATTCTTTACATGTCAGTTCAGGAAAAAGAAAGAGGCAAGTTTCAGCATATGAGGCAGATGCCACAAACATTTAAACAGCTGCCAGAACTAGTTCAGTCTGTCATTAGCTTTGACCTTAAATCCAGTTTAGCTTTTAAATGTTAGAAGGGGAGAAAGAAATGAAAAAAGCAACACAGTGAAGTTACACAGCTGCCGAAAATATTAAATGAAAGGAATAAACATCTGTTATCTTGCTCTTCAAACTTTAATGGTTTGGAGAAATATTCTGTTGTCTTAGATCTTTAAGAGCATCTGAGACCCATACAGCACCTGTGAAGATTCTCTCTCCAAACATGGATGCACTTCAAAGCTTGTTGCCCTGTTCTTTGCCAACCATATGTCACTGAGGAACACAACAAATTATTGATCATATTTAGAAGGTCTTAGACTTTGCTTTGGTAAATGTTCTAAGGGATAACCAAAACAATGTTCAAGCCTTGGCAAATCTGGAATTCAATTAAATTAGACCAAAAAGGAGATGGGGGGGATGTTTAATCTGAAGTTTTAGGGAAATTCTCAGCATAGTACAAAATATATTTTTCACATATATTTTTTCATGCCAGTTGTCAAGATTAGGTACAAGTGAAGTGAAACAGGAATCAACAGGCTTAGTGGAATATATTTATGTTTTCTTTTCCAGTGGGTGTCTTCCAAAGTTATTCATCACAGCTTGCAGGGTTTCCATTGCCCCTTATATTTCTAAACCGTATATCCAGCAAGTAGAAGTTTCTCACATTCCTCTGACTGGTGAAAGGTACATAGTACATACAGTGTCTATGAAGATCCTAAAATAGCATGTTTAAAAAACTTGCCCTTACATGGCATTAGTTTTCTTATGATACACTTGCAGTGATTTGATCAAATAAGAGGTATGCATATTTTCAGGACAATATGAAGTATACTGACCTGCAATCCTCTACACACTGAGAATAAGTTCATTTGAATTCAATGGGCTTATTCTGAGTACACATGCATAGGATTATGCTGTTAGACTACAGTCCTATACCTCAGAGGTCATCGATGTCCTGCCTGCCAGATGTCATTGAACTACAGTACTCATCATCTCTGATGATTGGCTAGGGCTGATGATAAACTGCTCCATAATCAAGTTCATAAAGCGGTTGTGCTAATTAGATAATACAGCATGCATGGCCCTGAAATAAAATGTTGCAGTATAGAGTAACCCAATCAAAGTTTCTAACTCCCCCCTTCATTTTACCTACCCCTCCCATAGTCACATAGCATTCTGCTCCCACTGAACATGCTCAGTCCCCATTGGTCTGTATTGAGGTTTGATTGTGGTGTGGATTCCACCCCCCATTTTGGGTTTTGGACACACCTCCAGGCATACTACAATCTTGGATTTCTCTACTGATGTATATGAGCAGCTCTGTCTCCCGGGAAGATTTTAAAATAACTTCTCAGTATAAACCAGGAAATGGACTGTCCAGACAATGAAATACCTTATTGTATATATTTTTTTATATCTATGCATCTGTTCCTTCCTCCTCCTTTTCAAGAGGCTGGATTCTATTCCTCATCCCACTTAGTTGAGAATTCCCCCCACCCCCAAGCTCTATATTCATTTTCAGTCTCTTCATGTGTAAGCAAACATGGGAGAGCTTCCTCTACTCATGTAGAACCAGATTTTAAATTGCATCAATAGAATAAGCTCCCCACTTTCAGACCTTTGCCATCACACTCTTGTAGGACTCTAATCTGTGTACAAATGACATCATGGAGGAGATGAGACTTGGCAGCACCTCCTGTTTCTCTGTGTGTATGTGCTTGTGTGTTTATATCCATGAGGCCACATGCACACCAAACATTTATTCCACAGTAAACAGCCATGGTTTCCCCCAAAGAATCCTGAGGTGTAGTTTGTGAAGGGTGCTGAGTGTTGTTAGGAGACTCCTGTTCCCCTGACAGAGCTCTAATGGCCAGAGTGGTTTAATAGTCAGCCCCTCTTCCTAGAGAGTTCTGGGAATTGGAGTCCTGTGAGGGGAATAATGGTCTCCTAACAACTCTCAGCGACCTTCACAATCTACACTTCCCAGGATTCTTTCGGAGAAGCCAAGGCTGTTTAATGTGGAATAAATGTCTGGTGTGGATGTGGCCTCAGGGCCTCTACCTTTCAAAATTCTTTGTTGCTAAGATCTTATGGGGCTGTATTGGGTCCCCCCCAGGGGGCTTTTCCTGAATCCTCTTTTAACTTCTGAAAACCTTGGGCTTAGCCTGAGTCTACCAATACCTTGCTCTTGTTCGTTGCTGCTACGGTTTTGGCTATATAAGCACAGGCACATAGAAAAAAACACGTTTGGGTATATGGATTTGATATCCAACAAGATAATAGGCATTTATTGAAGGGAAAGTATACACACTAATACAAAATCAGAGCCAGGATTGGAAATGATTCATTGTGTCAAATATTGACTATAGGGTGAGTGAAATAAATGTGCTATGCTCCTGGATGTACACATTGCCTGAGGTTGCAGGCTACATGCTTCGATTATCAACACAAGCACTGCAGTGACCATTTATTGAGCTGTGTAGTTTAAAATGGCATTCCACTTTTAACAGCTCTGATGAAAGGCCTGTGTGATATTCATTCCACAACCGACACCCTCAAGTCATATTTCTTCTCCTGTCATAAAGTATTTATTTTTATCAGCAGCTTGTCATTCAACTGTATTAAAAAATGGAGAAATGGACAGTTTGGGGACCTCAATGTCGCCTGTGAACATAATGACCATCGATTTAGGGCCTCTATTTGGTTATTAGACATTCATAAATAATCAAATCTCAATCCACAAACCTCGGGAATCAAAACAGAGAGAAGGGATTGAAATCATAGGTGGTATTGAATTTTTCACTTGCTCTCTTGTGAAATAAGCCATTTTGGTAATAATGTGGTTCTTATTCCCAGCCAGACAAAACATTCTAAAGTAGTCCACTCTAGCAGTGTGAAAATCAGCAGGGATGTGTGCAGCTAAGGGGGAGAAAAAGCCAAGTGTCCACACTTGAAAAGATTAATGTTTTTGGCTACATCAGTATGAAGACAACCAGCACACCTGTACCTGCAAATTAAGAGGGTGCCCTATCCATTGAAATTTAAAGGGCAATGCATTTTAAAATGTAGAGGCTAATATTTGCACATTTGAGCTCATGGGAGTTTAGTGATGAACCTTATGTTCTAGCTGTAGATCTAAGCTGTGGAATTCCCTCACCACAGACATGCACTTGACATCTTCATTGTATAGCTTTCATCATGTGATAAAGATGCACCTCTTTACCCGGGATTTTGGCACCAGGTATTGACAGAGAAAAAGAGAGATTTTAGGACCCACCCTATTCTTTTGATTATAAATTGTTTTAATTTATTTTAATATTGTATTTTTCATTGTTGTAGTAACCCATTCTGGGACCATATGATAAAGGGTGAGTAAGGGTGAGTAAGGAAATTAACAATAGCAACAGCAACAACAACAACAATAATAAAAATAAAAATTCCCACTTGACCTGTGAAAACTACAAACCTAAAGCCAATTTCATCACAGTTTTTGTGTTAATATTTCAAATATGAGTAAATTCATTCCAAGTGCATTCCAAGGCCCCCCTACTCACCTACAAGGTGTGGCCGGGGTAAGGGGTAAGCACATGGCCTTGGCCTTGCCCCAGCAGGGGCTGGTCACCCGAGAGGTGTATGGCAAGATACTTGCTTATAGATAGTTCCCGCACCTAGGTTTCCTTCTGCAGGTCACTTTAAATTGGTTTTGTTTACTGTAATTTAATAAAGTGGCCCTTGTTCAACCCAAGCTGATGTCTCTGTGTTTTATTTTGCCCCTCAACTGCAAATAACAAAGTTCCTATAAATAACTGTTATAGTCCTTGTAATAAGAGCAGGTGTGGGTAAACTTTGGCCTTCCCATTGTTGATAAACTACCACTCCACTCAGCCCCAGCAAGCATGGGCCATGGCCAAGGATAATAGGAGTTGTAGTTCAGCAACATCTGGAGGACCACACTTGGGCTAGCGAAACTCTGATACATCCAATCCTTCCTAGGATTATTTTAAGAGTCTCTATTGACCATATTACTGGAGGGCTGTATTTCGTAATTACTAAGCAAGTTGCAACATTTCTAAATGTTGCAATTTCTTAGATAATCTATTATTGCTTTTTCTTTTTCCTTTTAACAATCTTATGTATTTTACATTTTGTAACTTTTTTTTTATTTGGGCCACAAATAAATTAGATTCATATTCAATCTCAGAAAGAAGACTTTCCCATCACCTGATATCTGAGCCTTTCAACTGGAGATGTCAATAATTGAACCTGGGACCTTCTATACATAAAGCATTGCTGTCAGAGGTGGCTTTGCCAGGTGAGGCAGAGCTGATACCCCACTTCCCAGCAGCTGAGTCACTGTTACGTACCAGAAGCGGAGGGAAGAGGCAGCAGGGAGGTCAGTGCAGGGCAAACACAGCTGCAGGAGTATCAGATTGGCTCCCCTGTGTGTTTGAACCACACTGACCTCCCTGCTGCCTCGTCCCTTCCCCTCCCAGTAAGCAACAGCAATCCACCTGCTGAGAAACTAGGATAGCCACTCTGCCCTGCCAGAATGCTTTTAATGGTTATTCTATTGAGCTGTGGCCTTTCCTCAAGATACAGAGAAGCAGGATTGAAACCAGCATGTTGAGGACGAGCATGAACAATTCTGGATTGAGAAAAAAAATATGGTTATCTACTACAAGCTCCTGCTATTTTGCATGTGGCCTCAAGGCTTTATCTAGAAGCATCTAAAGCTGAGCCAAAATTTCTCAGGAGACATGTTTATGAGAAACTTGTCACCACCCAGAATAATACTAGGTCCCGGGCTTTTTTGAGGAAGCAGAATGTAGGCCAGGCTGCCAACACAATGAGTGCTGCTGCCACTTGCAAGGGCAGCCAAATGCTAATAATGAAAACACCTTAGGTCAAAAGAAAGAAGCTGTGCTCCTGTGACTTCTGGTGGTGGGCCCATCCCTGAGAAACTGCTGGAGAGTTTTTCCTCTCTCTGGAGAGATTTGGTGAAATGTTACTTCCATTTTCTCCGCTCACAGAAAAGAGTGGAGAATTTCAAGATGAGATCTGCACACAGTTCTAGAAGTAACAATATCATTGTACTGTGTATGCCTTGCAGGTGTAAATGACTGGGAAATAGCAGATAGCTATATTTTCAGGAAGGGCAAAAATCAGTTCTTGAATCCTTTTAAACTGCCTGCTCTGTGAACATCAGTGTTTATCTCCTTCCCAACACCAGCACCACTCTGGTTCCACACAAAATTGCTTCCCTCTACAGAGTTCAGCAACAGCAGTGATGGTATTTTTAGCTTAGATCCCTAGCTCTCTATATCATCAGTATCCAAATGCTGAAATGCTCTCTCTCACTCTCTCCCTGTGCGCATGAGAAAGAAAGAGAGAGAGAGTGTTTGTAGTAATATGTATAGCAACTGTTTTCCACTGAAGCACTTAGGAAAAAATAGGAATAAGTTTGTTTCCCAATGCATATATGCACATATGCGCACGTACACACACAAACATTGCTATTGAAGAGTTATACAGCACTGTTACATAGTGCTGGAGTACTTGGGGAACCTTCAACATTCATTACAGAGAGGAGTAAGGGCTTCATTAAATACAAATCCTGCAGGTGCATCTATGCTATCTGACTGGCCTCCGGAACTCCCTCAGGCTATGTTCTATAGGTTGCTTTCATCTGACATTTTGCTTTGTCTTGAAGTGATTATCATTTTTATCATTGGCAATATGTAAATGCATTCCTATGTGCATTTCATGTTCACTATGCCTCAATCTCTGAGACTGACACACTGAGGGTTTTTTAAAAGTCTTCTTAAAAATATTGTCATTTGTATTTAAATTCTTGCCTCACAGCAGTTCTCTGCAGTTTCTGAATGTGAAGTCAAATTAAATTGTGTATCTTTACAAAGGAAACTTGTTGGCCTCTTGTGTTCTAATGGAAATGTAAGAAAGGAGTGGAGAAAGAAGTGTCATGTCATTCTTACGGTGCTTTCTTCACCAATTCCTTCAGTGCACTTCTGTTGATTTTTTCACTGCTTTGGGCAAGGGGAGAACCCATGTTTCAAAGCAGATGTGGTTTTTCCTCCTGATGTATTGTGTGCAGGTCTTCCTGCAAGATTCTGGAACTCGTGTCCTGTTAGAGAGGTTGATTTAGAATTATTGGTTCTTTTGTGGTATAAGAAACTATATTTTATCCTGGTGGATATCAACCAGGAGTGCTCTAGACAGCAGTCTTGGCTTAATCTCCATCTGGGGGGAGTATTAGGGGATACTTGGCTTAGCAATACTATGTGAGAAGGATCTTGTAATTGTTGTTGATCACAAGCTGAATATGAGCCAACAGCTCGGTGTGGTTGCAAAAAAGGCAAATGCTTTTTGTTGTTGTTATGTGCCTTCAAGTCAATTACGACTTACAGCAACCCTGTGAATAAGCGACCTCCAATAGCATATGTCGTGAACCACCCTGTTCAGATCTTGTAAGTTCAGGTCTGTGCCTTCCTTTATGGAATCAATCCATCTCTTGTTTGGCCTTCCTCTTTTTCTAATCCCTTGTTTTTCCTGGCATCACTGTCTTTTCTAGTGAATCATGCCTTCTCATTATGTGTCCAAAGTATGATAACCTCTGTTTCATAATTTTAGCTTCTAGTGACACTTCTGGTTTCCAGGCCACTTCTGGCCTGGAAGGGCGGGGCCCTGTCTCTCTCCAGCTACAAAAGCAGCAACTGCTGAAGGGGCCAGAGACCATCTACCTGTGTGAGTTTCTGCAAGACCTGCTCCCTGCATTTCTGGCTGATTTCCACCTGGCCTGGAAGGGCGGGGCCCTGTCTCTCTCCAGCTACAAAAGCAGCAACTGCTGAAGGGGCCAGAGACCATCTACCTGTGTGAGTTTCTGCAAGACCTGCTCCCTGCATTTCTGGCTGATTTCCACCTGGCCTGGAAGGGCGGGGCCCTGTCTCTCTCCAGCTACAAAAGCAGCAACTGCTGAAGGGGCCAGAGACCATCTACCTGTGTGAGTTTCTGCAAGACCTGCTCCCTGCATTTCTGGCTAATTTCCACCTGGCCTGGAGGGGTGGGGCCCTGTTCCTCTCCAGCTACAAAAGCAGCAACTGCTGAAGGGGCCAGAGACCATCTACCTGTGTGAGTTTCTGCAAGACCTGCTCCCTGCATTTCTGGCTGATTTCCACCTGGCCTAGAAGGGCAGGGCCCTGTCTCTCTCCAGCTACAAAAGCAGCAACTGCTGAAGGGGCCAGAGACCATCTACCTGTGTGAGTTTCTGCAAGACCTGCTCCCTGCATTTCTGGCTGATTTCCACCTGGCCTGGAAGGGCGGGGCCCTGTCTCTCTCCAGCTACAAAAGCAGTAACTGCTGAAGGGGCCAGAGACCATCTACCTGTGTGAGTTTCTGCAAGACCTGCTCCCTGCATTTCTGGCTGATTTCCACCTGGCCTGGAAGGTCAGGGCCCTGTCTCTCTCCAGCTATAAAAGCAGCAACTGCTGAAGGGGCCAGAGACCGTGTGTGTGTATGTGTGCGTGAACCTGCTGCTCGGGATGTCTATAGACTATTGGGGTTTTGTTTTGTATTATATGTTATATTTTACTCTATGATATATTTTAGTCTATGTACGCCGCCTAGAGTGGCCGTTAATTCGGCCAGATAGGCGGCCTAGAAATAAAATTTTATTATTATTATTATTATTAATTTGTTCTAACACCCAATTATTTGTCTTTTTTACAATCCATGGTATGCACAATCTGTCCTCCAACACCACATTTCAAAGGAGTTGATTTTTCTCTTATCCACTTTCTTCTCTGTCCAACTTTCACATCCATACATAGAGATTGGGAATACCATGGTCTGAATGATCCTGACTTTAGTGTTCAGTGATACATCTTTGCATTTGAGGACCTTTTCTAGTTCTCCCATAGCTGTCCTCCCTAGTCCTAGCCTTCTTCTGATTTCTTGACTATTATCTCCATTTTGGTTAATGACTGTGCCAAGATATTGATAATCCTTGACAAGTTCAATGTCCTCATTGTCAGCTTTAAAGTTACATAAATCTTCTGTTGTCATTACTTTAGTCTTCTTGACATTCAGCTGTAGTCCTGCTTTTGTGCTTTCCTCTCTAACTTTTATCAGCGTTTGTTTCAAATCATTACTGGTTTCTGCTAAGAGAAATGCTTTTTAAGGCTGCATTAACAGAAATATAGTTTCCAAATCGTGTGTACTAGTTTCCCTCTATCCAGCACTCATTAGGCCTCATCTTGAGAAATGTGTCCAATTTGGACACTGCACTTTCAGAAGGATGCAGACAAACTGGAAGAGGTTCAGAGGAGGGCAACAAGGATGAATGGGGGATTGCAAAGAAAGCCCTATGAGGAGAGGTTGAAAGAACCAGACATGTTTAACCATGAGAAGAGAAGACTGAGGGGAAATGTGATAGCTGGACAGCCACCTGTTGGGAATGCTTTAATTTGGATTCCTGCATTGGGCAGGAGGTTGGACTCGATGGCCGTATAGGCCCCTTCCAACTCTACTAGTCTATGATTCTGTGGGTACCATACCCAGAATGAAAAGAGCATAGACAGCAGGAAGGTGAGTGTTTACTTGCTCAACAATCTTCCTCATCACATGGATGGAGGCAGGGTTATAATTAACTGAAAAAATCCAGATCATATTTCTTGAGTCATATTCAGTAGTGTCCCACCACTGGGAAGGCTCTTTGATCTGTTAGAGTCTTCTATGAGCCAAAAGTGGAGGGAGGTGATTTTTATGTATATAATTCACCCTTTCTCTTGCAGTCTGAAACTCCTAGATCAAAAAGTCTTCTGCCATTGGAGGAATACAATGAGATATGACTTCTCGACTATAGGTTGAATGACAAATTTGAGTCATGATTATAATATAAACATTATATATATATAATATTTAGGATGGGTGAATGTGGCATTGTTGTTTATACTTTAATTTGATTTAATGCTTCTCTATTGAAAATAATAATAATCTCCACACAGAATATGAGTATGTTAGTATGAGCAAAAAGAACCCTTCTCCTGAAATCCAGTATACTATGTAATGGTGATGAGGGAAGCTTTTGTTCTTTGTATTGAATGGAGAACCATGTGAGCCCCCACCTGAAATCAAAGGAATGTATTCAATGCTAGTTGTATTCAGTGCAGACCCATTGCAATTTAATGTACATTACTAGCTTAGGTTCATTCATTTCAATGGGTCTACTCTGAGTAGAACCTAGTTGGAGACAACCCTAAAGCATAATACCCCGTGTAGAGTTGTACAGCTCAGTGAAAACTAGGCTTTAGAGTCCTTGTTACCTGACGCTGCTCGTTTGGTGGGGTTAAATGTTTGGAGCATGGTATCATTATGCTGGTTATATCAGCTTTATTTCACCTCTTCTTCAGCATCAAGTGTGGCAGAGCCATTTATAAATGACTTCATGAGGTTAGTATATTGGATGAGGTTAAATAAACTGCAGCTTAATCCAGAGAAAGAGATGCTGATATTTGGTGAGACTATTGATTTAAATATGAATGATAGGAAACAGTGAAAGCTGTCTTGTATGGAATCAGACCCTTGGTCCATCTAGCTCAGTACTGTTTCACTGATTGGCGGTGGATTTCCAGGATTTCAGACAGAGGTTCTCAATGGGGTTGTACACCTAGATACATTAAGGACCAGGGTCATGTTTTGGACAGTTCCTGGATAGCACTTACACAGCAAAATGACAGTTGTGACCAGTGCTATGTACAGTATCTTTACTTTTCTATAAGATTTTTAAATTGCCTATAAATAGGGTCCATTTGTCCAATCTGTCTGAGATTTGGCAGGTAGATAGACACCTTAAAATACAAATCCTGCAAATGTCATGCCATTCAGATGGGGGAAAAACCCACAAAAGTTTTAGGTTACAGAAGGAGGCATTGTCTACACTGAAATCTACGGAAAAAAACAAAAACGAAAAAGGTGAAACAACCCCCCCCAACTAACATGACAATAAGTCATTTGGAACTAAACAAATGTGAAACAAAACTAATCTGAAAGGGAAAAAAAAGGTGTGTATTGTCACCTCCTTTGTATGCTGGGGGTAGGGGGATAGTTCTTTTAGCTATATCCAGGTGGGCAATAACGATTGACACCGCCTGTGCTCATTAATGTGGCTTATTTATGTATTTATTAAATTTAAATCCCGCCTTTTCTCCTAGAAAGAGCCCAGGGTGGCAATTTATTTATTTATTTAGCTAACAGCATAACACTACATGTAGGCATGATTCTTCAGAACAGATAATACTTCACCTCATTCAGCTACTGGGATTCCCTTCTCTAGATCTTAAAAGTAGCAGCAGTCACCCATTCCCTCCTCCTCCTCAGTTTTTATGGTGGTGCGGAGTCTCTCTTCCCATTCCTCCCCTGCTCTGCTCTTATATAGCCCAGCACAAGCATACATCACCTGTCTGCCACCTCCCAGGGGCTGACCTCCTGTGCAAGTGCCATCCTCAGGACAGGCAGATAACTGCACGAATCAGGACTTCCAGGTATGCAGTCACTGAGCAGAGATAAGGCTTGTTTTCTCACAGTTCAAAGGCTTCCTGGTTTGGGTGACCGGGAGTGTCCAGCCCCTCCCACAATGTTTTCATGTTACATTATCCATTCTTACACAGAACTGTTCCTACATTAAGCAGTTTCATATCCTTATTTAGGGTCAGATAGGGTATCAAATGGATGAATTGCTGGATTCCACATATGCCCTTTTACAAGTCAAGGTGCAACTGAATTAAGATCTTTAGAAACTAAAACTAAACAAAAGACTATTTTTATACTTTGTATATAATTAGGAGTGTCCCACACCCTCTTACCATTCAAATCCCATCTGGACAAGGGGGGAGGTAACAATTCAGAGCCCTATCCAGACTCCTGTTTAATTTTAAGTATAGTCACATGGGTAGGAACAAGGCTTACTGAAATAATATAAAATGCCTACACTTCAGCTCCTTTGACTTAGGGGAGTATTTCCAAGCTTGGCAAGCTCAAGAATTGCATGATTCCCTTGTTTGTAAGGGCTTGGGATCTTCTCAAGCTGTGCCCTATCACAGTAGTTCAGGGATTGTATCAACCTTTGAAGGTGTTTGTAAAACTTATGTGAGCTGCTGTTAGTGTCTAGGACCTGAACAACAGCAATTAAAAAAATGAAATTGTAAGGGATAGTTGCTAAGTTAGTGATCATGCATATGCAAAATCACACTTTACCTCTTCAAATGGCGTTCTTCCCTCCACTCACATATATTATTACCTTTGAGGGAAGAAGGGGAAAGTGTTTCCTGGCTCACACTCTCTGTCGTGTTACCATTGCCATGCCCACAGCCGTCTACAAGTTGAGACTGAATTTTTGCAGCAGGGAGGCTGCTCTATTGATACAGGCTTCCCTCATGATTTAGAACACTGGAAGGTCAGGTTTACAAATTGTGTAGGAACCCTACACTAGCAGAAATGATCTTGGATGAGCGGGCAGACCTGGCATGTATTACGGAGACTTGGTTGGACGAGGTCTCTGCTCCCATTCTTGAGGCCATGTGTCCACCAGGTTTCCGTTACGCACAGCAGCCGAGGGTGGGAAGGGGGCGTGGCAGTCATCTATCGAGAGTCTTTGGTTTTTGCCAGACCTCCTCTCCATAGGACTCAATTTGTTGATTGTATGTACTGGAGATTGGGCCCGAAGGGCAGTTTGGGGATCCTGCTAGTGTACCGCCCACCCCGCTGCACAGCAGATTCCCTGGCCGAGGTGCTGGAGGTGGTCTCGGCTGTACGGGCATTGTCCCCAGAATTGCTAGTGCTGGGTGACTTCAATGTGCATGCCGAGACCACTCTCATTGGAGCCCCTCGGGATTTCCTGGAAACCATGGCTTCCTGGGAACTGCACCTTAGTAATACTGGGCCCACCCATGTAGCCGGTCATGCTCTCGACCTTGTGTTTGTCCTGGGAGAGGAGAGAAGTGCTCTGAAGTTGGGAGTGGTTTATTCCACCCCTGTGTCATGGTCAGATCACTACCTGGTAAACATAGACTTCTCAATGCCACGCCCCCTCCGCAGGGGCGAAGGACCTATTAGAATGGTCCGCCCCAGGCACCTGATGGATCCTGATGGATTCCTGACTGCGCTAGGGGAATTGGAACCTGCTGAAGGTCGCCCGGTCGAAACCCTGGTCTCAGCCCAGTTCATCTAAAGGAGCGCCTTCAACGCCACCAATTATGCCGCCCGACAAGATCAGCCACACAGGGCCTTCTCTCAATCCCGCCGACAAAAACAGCTAGATTGGCAGGAACTAGAGAGAGGGCATTCTCAGTGGCGGCCCCCACCCTCTGGAACTCCCTCCCACAAGACCTACGGCACGCTGTGATGTTCCTATATATTAGTGTATATATGGTAAGTGCTGGTTGTTTAGAGTATACATGGTAAGTAGTGAAAGAGGAGGGGGAGTGAATAGGCAATAGAATGCTTGATGATTGGCTGAATGTTTAAAATGGCTGACAGTATAAATGAAAGGATGACAGGTAAATCTGGGTGAATGTGAGGTGGTGAATTGTGGAATCTGGGGGGAGAAGAGAAAGAGTGGATTGCTTGGTGGGGTTTAGAGAGTTGTTTACCAGGAGGGAGGTGGAGTTCGGATTAGTATTGAGTAAAACCATATGCTTATGTGCCTTAAGAAGAAATCTTGTTAATCTTGTTAGCTTTGTTATCTGTAATAAATACTTAATTTGGTTTACCAAAGGCCTGATCCTTGGCTGGGGTTTCACAGACCAGAAGGGAGGGTAAGGTAATGACCAAGGCTGAAGGGGAACTGTAACAAATGGTGGCAGCGGTGAAGAGAATAACAATACCAGTATTCAGAGTCTCTGGGAATACTAGTATTGGGACGTTACTGGTGGTTGCCTAGCAGGGGGATCTGTTGAGATCTGTGCTAGAGCGGGGAGAGAAATCATAAGAGAGAGCGGTCCAGACTGGTGGAGTCCCTGGTGGTGCCTAGAGACAGGCAGTAACCACGAGCAGGTAGGAACCTGACAGGGAGAGCCAGGGAAGGACGCATCACACACGCCTCTTCCCTAAATGTATTTCGTAAAGCCTTAAAGACCTGGCTCTTTCAACAGGCCTTTGGGATTTCCGGGGAGGGTTAACTTCTATGACTGGAATGCCTCTTACCCTGCACTAGTATTGTTGTTGCTGCTGTATTGTTTATATATTGTATTAATGTATTTTATCGCATTGTGTTTTAACTGTTTACATGTACGTCGCCTAGAGTGGCCATCGGCCAGATAGGCGACACATAAATTAAATTTTATTATTTTTTTATTATTATTCAATTAACGTCTAGGAGGGAAGCATCTCTCAAACCTCCAGACATGTAAATAGTCTTTCTTTGGCTCAACATGCACAGCCAGGCCCTGCTGTCAAGTGTTCACCAGAATATGCATGCAAGGCTTAAAGGACACACCAAAGAACCCCCTCCAAGCTGTAGGAAGTAGAAGGTGACTCAAAGGTACCCTTAACCCAATAATATCTCAGGGTGCCCATAAATTAAGTTCTTAAATTCCCTTACATGTAGGGTTGCCATATTCCAGTTCCACAAATTTGGGCAACTAGTGTGCATATTATGCAACCTATTTGCATACTATGCAAATTAGGAATATTAATTGTTGCATTGTCCAGTTGTTTAGTTTTTGTGTCTAGTAATTACCACCAAAAGGTAAGGGAGGATATGAGGAATCTCTTTTTTTTACCTTACATTTTCAGCCTTAAATGCCTAGACTCTAGTTTCCAACACTATGGAATATTTGTTTATTTATTAAGAGGATTTATATCCTGCCTTTCCACTGTTAAAAAAAGAGCTCAGGGCAGCTTACAAACTTAACAAAAACAATAAAAATACACAATCAATATAAAAACATAATAAAACCCCAAAATAGGAACAAACATAAAGCAAGACAGTGCAGTGGTAAAAAAATCCAGCATAAAACAAAAACCTAGCAAAACATCAATTAAAACCGCTACAACTTGCAGCACAGAGAAATCAAGATTTCAATATTATCAATTTAGTCAATCATTTTATCTAAAGAGAGTAGTGTCTGAGCATGTAAGAAATGACTTTAGTACACTGATTCTCACATACCAGATCAGGGAAAGGGAAAACATAGCATTCTATCATAAAGGCTGGAACTTGATGGAGATTTGAGCTCTGGCACCTCTTTTTTAAATAAATAAATAAATAAATAAATAAATAAATAAATAAATAAAGTGAATTCTAGAGACCTGGCAAGCTGTGCTAGTATTAGACAGGGCAGCTGTTCTATTCCTATTGGTCTTAAGGGGAGGGAAAGGTTGCACGCACACACCCGCATTGGATAGATAGATAGATTCTGTCTGCATTTATGTACAAGAGTGTGTGTGTGTGTATGTATACACACACACACCCATACATCCACCCTTGCATAGGAAATGAAGTAGGGTGATCTTTGGCAGAAAGATGTCTGCCAGTCATTTTGAAGAAGAATATGTATTAAAAAAAATTTTGCCTTTTTTAAATTGCTGAACAGGAGCTCTGCCGGGCAACAGGGTGAGTGATGCTGCATTCCAATGCAACTTTACATGGGAGTAAGCACCACTTAACAGGGTGGGAGCAGGGCCAAAAAATGCAAATACTAATACCTCAGCCTTTTCTACAGGGAAGTTTGCTTTTATATTTTGTATTTGTTCAGGGGAGGGAACGTTTGGTGGATTAAAACCCCTTTATTCCACCCTCCTATTGCAGATACTCCTATTGCATTCACCACTTAAGACACATACCCTGAGACACAGAGGGAAATGAGATGAAGGCTGATTCTCCTTCCTAACTCAACCAGAAAGTATCTGGATAAGGGGCAGAGCTGTATGTGTTGATCAAGTGAGCATGTGCAGTTTTCTTAACTGCCTGGATTCTACATATGCACCAGGCAGGCAGGATAAAATTCTTGGTTTTCCCCAGACAGCTGTGGTGTCCCGCATTGGCTAAGAACAATAGAAGGCGGGAGTAGGCCAACTTC
This sequence comes from Rhineura floridana, assembly GCF_030035675.1. NCBI lineage: Eukaryota > Metazoa > Chordata > Lepidosauria > Squamata > Rhineuridae > Rhineura > Rhineura floridana. The sequence continues at coordinate 76,191,201 of NC_084488.1, read as the reverse complement.
TCACAAAACGGGCAGAAAATTGCCTCCACATTTGGCCTTGTATCTCTGGATCCACAAGGGCTAGAGACTTGCTTTTTTAAAAATGAAAGCTGGGAATCCAGGCCACCTAATGGGCTTAGCAGGCACCAGGTCGCATGGCTATAATCTGGGTAAAACCCAGCTCACCGGGCAATATGTCAACCCTACTTAATGCCAACACTGCATGCCAAACAGACCAAATACACAAAATTCAAAAGCCAATCAAAGAACTCTGCTATATGGAGTACGTGGAAAAGAGACGTCCCAAAGGCCAATCAGGCTCTCATGAAAAAGCTCCTGTAAAGGGAGAACAATAAAAAAACCAATGTGTCCATACTGTAAAGGGAGAGTGGGCACAACAAAAGGGAAGGAAGATGTGGATCAGGCTTCAGTAGCCACACTATCACCTCTTGCTCTTATGATTCCTAGACTCCCCTCCCCCCTAATGGAGACCAACATACATTTTCTTCCAACAAGGGAGGGAGATGTGGCAAATTTGCCCCTGCTAACAGTGGGAGTCTCTAGACAGGTCTCCCTGGAGAAACCCTTCCATAGATGGACAGCTACCTCAGAAAAGTATGTTACAGGGAAAACTAGTGCCTGAATGAAAGTATAAAACAAAAGCTTGGGTAATGGTTGACGCCAACAGGTTAGAAACTAGGCAGAAACCTTTATGTAAAAGGCAGTATCAGGTACCGCATTATACTAGAGTCCCATTCATGGAACAGGGTGTTCCTTCCTTTCTTCCAACTGTTTGCTAACTATGCAGAGAGGGCATGTCACATGGGAGGATGCATTGGAAGGAAATTGCCAAAAATCTAGTAGAAATGTGTTCTGCCTTTGCAGCAATGCCTTTGAATGCAAGTCATTATTCTAGAATCATAGAATCGTAGAGTTGGAAGAGGCCTCTAAGGCCATCGAGTTCAACCTCCTGCTCAATGCAGGAATCCAGATCGAAGCATACCCGACAGGTGGCTATCAAGTTGCCTCTTGAAGGCCTCCAGTGTTGGAGAGCCCACCATCTCCCTAGATCATTGGTTCCATTGTTACACCACTCTAACAGTTAGAACGTTTTTCCTGATGTTCAGTCAAAATCTGGTTTCCTGTAACTTGAGCCCATTATTCCATGTCCTGTACTCTGAGATGACTGAGAAGAGATCCTGGCTCTCCTCTGTGTGACAACCTTTCATGTACTTGAAGAGTGCTATCATATCTCCCCTCAGTCTAAACATGCCCAGTTCTTTCAGTCTCTCCTCATAGGTCTTTGTTTCTACTCCCCTGATCATCTTCGTTGCCCTCCTCTGAACGTGTTCCAGTTTGTCTGTATTCAAAGTGTGGTGTCCAGAACTGGATGCAGTACTCTAGATGAGGTCTAACCAGTGCTGAATAGAGGGGAACCAGTACTTCATGCGATTTGGAAACTATACTTCTGTTAATGCAGCCTAAAATAGCATTCACCTTTATTGCAGCCACATCACACTGTTGGCTCATATTCAGCTTGTGATAAACAACAATCCCAAGATCCTTCCTGTATATAGTATTGCTGAGACAAGTATCCCCCATCTTATATCTGTGCATTTGGGTTCTTTTTCTTAGGTGTAGCACTTTGCACTCATCCCTGTTAAATTTCATTCTGTTGTTTTCAGCCCAATGCTCCAGCCTATCAAGATCCCTTTGAATTTTGTTTCTGTCTTGCAAGGTATTAGCTGTCCCTCCCAGTTTTATATCATCTGCATATTTGATAAGCATTCTCTACAGCTCCTCATCCAAGTCATTAATAAAAAAGTTGAATAGCATTGGGCCCAGGGCCCAGCCCTGCGGTACCCTGCTCATTACCTCTCCTTAATTTGAGATGAAATCATTGATAAGCACTCTTTGGGTACAATTCTGTAGCCAACTGTGAATCCACTTGATAGTTGTTCCATCCAGGCCACATTTAGCTAGCTCGCTAATCAGAATATCTAAGCTGAGCCATACCCTATTTTGACATTGCATACTGGGTATGGTGTATTTTGCCTTCTTTCCAAATATCCAGGCAAGATTGCATTTACCTTAAGTGATATCTTATTTGGTGTACTTGCTTCTTTATATTGTGATGACCTTTGGTTATATTCAATAATTGAAACTGAGCAGAGTTGTTCACTGAAGCTTCTCGGCATTTTCATCGTGAGTATAAGATCAGTCAACATAACAAACCAACACATCCATGGATTGTATTATCCACAAATCTATAACAAAATGCAAGTAACATTATAGAAAAATGCTGTCACTATAAAAGTAAGTTTTTGATTGCTTGATTCTATCACTTTAATGGGACAAACCACAATCACCCAGGAAATGCAATTATTGTGAAAGGGTAAAAGGCTTAACAAATCTAAACATAATAGGTACAGGCATTTAGTAGAAAAGCAGAAGCCCAACATGCAAAGAAGCAGTGAATTATGAACAATGCAACTGTGTAAGTTCCTGTTATTCTGTTTGAAATACTCACAAGGGGCAGCTAGTAACAATAAAATAATTGGCTGTCTTCTTACATATATTTTAAAAGGAAAAGCCACCACTTCTCTTTCCCCCCTTTCTTTTTTAACAGCAATTTCTATATGTGTGTGTCATTCAGAATCAATTTGATGCATGTGTGTTTTGTACTTTGGTAGCTGAACCAAACTACAATACAAGGTGTTGAGAGTACATTAGAGATAATTAGGCATTTATTACATCAGTTGAATCCAAACCACTAAGGTGGACATTATCAGGTACCATCAAGGGAAGACTGGGGAAGAAATTCCCACAGGTACACTAGAAGTGCAGCCAACTATCTGGTTATTTTTGTGGTACTACTAACAAAGTAACTCCCAAAAATGTCTTTAAAAGCACTTATTTATTTATTAATTTAATATTGAAAATGTCCAGAGTAGAATAATTATGCCCTACCCTATTGATATCTCTCTTTTTTTCTAGGAGAAGTGGAGGAAAATTTCATTTGGTCCTCATTTTTAAGTAAAATGACCTAATTTACACATCTCAGAATAATACACAGATAAAAATATAATTATACTTCAGATTTTACACATCTTTGAAGAGTGATCAGCTCAAAAATGTACACAGATGTTTTTAAAAAGGGTATCTTAGGGCAAAATTATGGCTGTACACAGCCTCCTGACCTGACTCGGGTCCCTGATCTGGGCCCCTGGATTGGAGTTGATCCAATGTGGGCCAATTAGACACCATCCATCCTATCCGAGATCTGCCCTCAAAGCAATTGGGGGATGGAACTAATGCTTAATTAGTGTTTGGGGTGGGGCTAATGTTTAATTATTTTCTTCACCACCTTCCAACTGAGAGTAGTGTGGGGTTGATTCTTGGTGGAGAAGGCTTTTGAGAAGCACCATCCTGCAGTACACGACTGAATGGAGGATTCAGTCTTGCTGGAATCTGCCTCTGCAAAACATTCCCTGGGGGTAAGCAGTGAAATAGACTCCTGCAGCTTTCTCAACAGATGCTCCACCCCTGACAGCCCCAAATTGTTTCAGCTGGGCTGACCCAATCCAGGCTGATCCAGGACTGTATTCATTTTAGTCAGCCCATACCCAGATACCCTTGAATTGGTTTGGGATTTATTTCGGGCTTTAGCCAAATCTGATGCACAGCCCTACGTCAAATACATTTTAAAACATTTCCATGGCATTTAATACATTTTTGTAATAAAATGTGTATTCATGTATGTATTTAAATATGTATTTAAATTCATATTTTCATATGGATTTTAAAAAATCACAATGTAATACAGAAGTGGGGTGGGACAGATTTATTAATATATGAACATAAAACTGACACAGAACAGAAATAGATTGATATGTTCACCTCTACAAACTAGTAGCGTAACTGTGCTTGGAAGCCAACATGAGTGCAGAATTTGGAGCAATGATTTTCTTTCAATAGTCTTATCCATGGTTATCAAAGACCTTTCCGTTTGTTAGCCTTCTGCCCAAAACAGTTAATTCAAGGGGGAAGCGAAGACCTTCTCTTAGTTTAGCTTCTAGGCATTACGGATATTCAGAATCCTACATCCCTTACAAATGTCATAAAACTCTTTGGAGAGAAGTGCATTAGCTAATATAAGAAACATTCATTCACTTTAATCCCTTTTTCCATCGCTTGATAGACTCTTTTGTGAGCCAGCCAGAACACAATCTAGAGCTTTTAAAAGCCAGCGGGAATTTGACTATTGACTACAGTGAGTTATGAACTGCACCCATCTAGTCCAATCAACAAGCCAGTTAAACGGAAGTACTTGGACTTAAGCCAGTTGAGCCCCAATGACATTTGTTAATCAAACAGATGTGTATAGCTATGATAATATATAGAGAGCTTTGTTCCAATATAGCTGCAGGAGCATCCTGTGTGAAGAATGTCAGTTACAATCCCATTTAAACTGCCTATGACAATAATATTTCATAGCTGTAATTACATAGCTAGAAACTGGCTTAGGTAGAAGCAGAAATTTCCTTAGAACTTTAAAATGCTTTTTTCTTCTGTTCAAAATACGCAGCTATGACACTAGCTGTCTGTTGATTCTCTAACAAATAATGGTTTGGTTTGTATACTGCCACTAGCTCTGTCTGGTAATGAGATGGACAAATCTGCTCATTTCAGTTTCTCTCAGTTTCTCATTTTTCCAATCCTAAATTCAGTTCAGTTCATTTTAGCAAATATCCCGTAATATATGTGTGTGAGGGAGGTTGTATCAGTTGGAGAATTGCATCAACATATCAGGATAAGTGATAATTTTGAACAATAGCTGTGTTTTGATCCATATATCAGGTTTGGATGTATATATTAGATAGGTATGGGGATGCAGCTGCAAAGGATGTCGCTGTAACTGCCCATCAGCTGATTCACCCTTGAACTTTGACAGGTATGAGTCACCTGATGTCATCATGATGTCACATTGAATTTTTTATCAAGATGTGGAAGAATTCAAAATAGTTTCCATAACTTTTTTTTTGCATGAAAGCAGAACTCCTGTCCCTAAGCATATTGGACAAGGTTCTGCTGTCTGTAACATTCTTACTACCTAAAGGAATTATTAAATGGAAAGTAGGAAAGGAGGGGGAAATGGAGACATCAGATTTCCTTCCTCCATAAGAAGAACATAAGAAGGGTCCTGTGAGCCAAAGGCACATCCAGCATCCTGTTCTCACAGTGGCTTATGGGATTCTCATAAGTGGGACCTGAGTGCAATAGCACACTCTCTACTTGTGATTCTCAGCAATTTGTATATGTCAGTTTCGGTTCTCTTAGCTTCTCATTTTTCCATACTTAAATTCAGTCCTCCACATTTCTGTAGCAATTTGCTATTCTTTAAAAAAAAAAATCATGAAAATTCTTCAGCATTTTAAAGCATATTTCTCCTAATAAACACATTTTATGCAGTTTTGACCAATGTGTACATTTTTGCAAGCCATTTCTCCTAATATAATGCATTTTTGTATGTTACCTTTACTAATATATTCATTTTTATGCACACTTTTACCTAATATATGCATTTTTGTAAACATAGTTCGGTTAGAGAACTGCATCACAAAATTCAGATAAGGATGAATTTTGAAGGATGGCTATTATTCTTCTGTTTCAGAAGTGCAAATTTGATAGATTCAGCTTTACATGTGAACTGAATAGAATCTCTCCACCATCCCAATTCATTAGCATGCCAAACAGATTCATTGTATTTTATTGTATCTATGTTCACGGCCCTGAGAGCTATTGCTAGTCGGGCGGTATATAAGTTTTAAAAATAAATAAATAAATAAAATAAATAAATAAAAATATCCTGCCTATGACATGTCCTGAGGCAGGCAGTAGGAACAAAATCAGAATGCACCATGCTATAGATCATAGCAGCATAAGAAACAAGACATTTTGCTGCCTGAAGTACTGGCAATGGGGCAGCATCCTCCACCACAACTTAAGGCAGCAGGCTAACTTAGAGGGGTGTAGGGCAGATGGAAAACACAGCCATCTCCACACCTTTTTTGATAGACATTGGTTGGAGAACTGCATCTCAAAATTCAGATAAGTGCAGATTTTGACAGATGGCTGTGTTTTAGTTGTTATGTAGTTTTGGAATGTGCAAATTTAATAGATTTGGCTTCAAATGTGAACTGAATCAAAAAATTATCCTATCCCTACCCTTTTCCAACCCTCTGGGGCCATATGCTGGCAGTGAGTGTGGCCACCCCACATGTTCATGCACACACACAAACACACGTGCCCACGTGCCCACCCAGGGTTAAACTCTCCCACCCAGCCCAGTGTCATATCCTTTTCCTTTTCCTTTTTTGCCACTGTTGCCAAAGTCTGTGGGGTCACAGGAAGCAGGGGCAGGTAAAATCGTGAAGGGGGCTGCATCAGGAACCCAGGCCAGGGGTTAGTCACCCCTATTCTAGACAGATAGAAAAATAAAAGGAGAGACTAAAGGTATAACGTAAGCACACATACTGTCGGAAGGCAGAGCTGGGGTCCCAATCCCGGGGAGCTGGGAGAAGAGTATTCGGATGGATGGCGGAGGGAAGGGGGAGGAACTTCCCCCCTTTGGAGCGAAGACGAAACAGAGGAACTGCCAGTGATAAGGTCGCTTAGCAACGGGGAGCCTGAGCCCTCCCTGGACATTCTCACGCCTCCCCCTCTTCCAGGCTCAGAGCAAGAGGGGGAAGAGGGAGGGGTGCTCACAGCCGAAAAGCGGGGTGGCAGTTTACCATCAGCCCCTCCCCTATCCCCCATCCTGGAATCGGAAACTTCAGAAGAGGAGGGGGTGATGCTTCCCCCCTCACCGCGCACACGCAGACAGCTGAAAAGACAGGAGAGAAGGGGGGGAAGGCGGGCAGTACCTGAGGGGCAGTTAAGGAGGAGCGAAAGATTGCGCGCCCGTTTGGCCCCTTCTTAAAGAACAGGCGGGAAGAAGTCCCTTGCTCTGTCAACTTTCTCCCAATGCCGCAGGACCTGTATCCCTGTATTGATTCATGAGAAAACGCAGTCTTTGTTTGGACATTACCCTAATAAAACACGAATTAAGTACAATCATTGGTCTGGTTCCTGAGTCACATCCTGGGCCTGACAGCTTGACAGAGCCACCTAAATCACCCTCAATGCTCTCTTCACTTGACTGGGACAAGATGTCAAAGGGAGCAGAGGGGGGGACGAACCCCACTTCTTAGATGGAAGAAGTGGAACTCTTGAGGACTAAGGTAGCTGATTTGCAGATGGATGTTCAAGCCCTGCTAGCAGCAGTCAAGGCGCTGAAGACGGATAATCAAACCTTGAAGGCCACGATAGACCAGATGCGAACAGCCCCTCCAGCTGCCGTAGTAAAGGTTCCCATTGGATTGCCCCCAAAATACGCGGGACAAAGTGATCAGTTGGCAACCTTCGTGGCTCAATGTGAGTTATATCTGGATGTCAGGCACATGGAATTTCCAGACGATGGGGCTAAAGTAGCTTTCGTGATTAGCCTCCTGGAGGGAGAAGCTGCAAAATGGGTGACTCCGTATCTCGTGAGAAAGGATACTGTCTTAGGAAGGTACAGAGGATTTATACAGGAGATGACCGAGATGTTTCAAAACCCGCAAAGGGCTGAAACAGTAGCGCGGCAACTAGGCGCTCTGAAGCAAGCTAAAGGGACTGTTTCCGAGTACACTAACGCTTTTAAAATTCTGTCCCAGGAAACTGGTTACAATGATGCCGCCCTGATGTTTATGTACCGGAGTGGATTAAATGCTGAAATCCTGGATGAGTTGGCCAGGACCTCCCCCCCCCGCTGACCTACCAGGGCTCATCCAGCTATGCCTACAGATAGATCACCGGATGGAAGGAAGGCGCCTGGAAAGGAAGCAGGAGGTCCCGAGATACTCAGCCTCGGCATCCCGCAACAAGACCCTTCCCACTACAGGGATGGCAGGTAATGCAACTGAGGGACAGGGAGGGGCTAGGCCAAGACTGTCGGAAGAAGAAAAGGAAAGACGACGCCGGGAACGTTTATGCTTTTATTGTTCAAAGCCGGGCCATGTGGCCAGAGACTGTGGACTGAAAGGGGGGAAAGCCGAGCCGTCGGGAAACTAGAACACCCAGTCCACGTGCAGGCCGGTGGACTGGGGGCAACGTTGTATAAAGGCCCCCCAATGATCCAACCTCCCTCAAAGGGGGTGTTGGTCTTGCCTATTCGGATTACAACTTCCAGAGGAGTGGTGTTTAATTCCACTGCCTTAATTGACAGTGGAGCCTCCACAAATTTTATTGATGCAAAGTTAGTCAAGCGTCATGGAATTTCCCGGTGGAAACTGGACGCTCCCCTAGCTGTGGATACTATCGATGGGAGACCCCTGAAGTCAGGAGGGGTGACACAAGCCACGGAGGAAGTGAAACTTCAAATCCCTGGGCACGAAGAGTTCATTTCGCTATACGTGTCAGATCTCTCGAACTTTGAGGTGATTCTGGGAATGCCCTGGCTAGCAAAGCATGAACCCAAAATAAGTTGGAAGGAGGTGGTGGTGTGGTTCACCTCACAGTATTGCCAGGAGAACTGTCAACCTGAAGGAATCAAGAACACCTTAGCGGGGGCAGTGCAAGAGATCGAGCAAGTGACCCTGCCGCCAAAGTATGAAGAATTCAAAGATGTGTTTGATGAAAAAGAGGCAGAGACTTTACCCCCCCACCGCCCTTACGACTGTGCGATTGATCTAGTGCCAGGAGCCAGCATCCCATCAGGGAGAATCTACTCTCTCACAGAGAATGAGAGGGAGGCCCTGAAGGGATTCCTGGATAAAAACCTGAGGCGAGGATTCATACGCCCCTCACAATCCCCTGCTGGAGCGCCACTATTGTTTGTGAAAAAGAAGGGGGAGGGAACTCAGACCCTGTAACGACTATCGCGCATTGAACCAGATCACCATCCCCAACAGCTACCCGCTGCCCCTGATCTCAGAGTTGCTGGACCGACTGCGCTCTGCAAAAATCTTCACGAAGTTGGATTTGAGAGGAGCGTACAATCTGATCAGAATGAAGGAGGGAGATGAATGGAAAACAGGATTCCTGACCGCTTACGGACAGTATGAATACCTGGTCATGCCGTTCGGGCTTTGTGGAAGTCCAGGAATTTTTCAAAAATTCATGAACGACATGTTTAGAGACTTGTTGGACACGTATGTAATCTGTTACTTAGATGATATCCTGGTGTTCTCAAAGAACCAGGAAGACCACGACCAGCATGTGAAGACGGTGTTGAAGAGACTGAGAGAAAATCACCTGTATGCTAAATTAGAGAAATGTGGATTTGACCTCAAGTCTCTAGACTTCCTTGGATATCGAATCTCAGCAGAAGGCGTGGAGATGGACCCAGGGAAAGTAAGCTGCATATTGGACTGGGGCCAACCTGTCACCAAAAAGGATGTACAACGGTTTTTGGGGTTTGCCAATTATTACAGAAAGTTCATTCCAGGGTTTTCCAAATTAACAGCTCCTCTGACTGACTGTTTAAGGGGGAAGAAGAAGTTTCAATGGACAGAGAATGCCACCGAGGCCTTTGAGGAGCTGAAGAGAAGGTTTGCTACTGAGCCCATTCTGCGCTTTGCTGATCCGAACCGCCCTTTCGTAGTGGAAGCAGATGCTTCAGATTTTGCCATCGGGGGGGGTCCTGCTACAATTAGACCAAGAAGGGAAGGAGCTGCACCCCTGTGCGTACTTCTCTCGGAAGTTAAAGCCTGCAGAGAAGAACTACACAGTTTGGGAGAAGGAGCTGCTGGCCATCAAGGACTCTTTTGAAAACTGGAGACAATACCTAGAGGGGACCTCTCATCGAATTGAAGTGCGCTCCGACCACAAGAATCTTGAAAGCCTCCAAACAGCCAGAAAGCTGAACCAGAGACAGATAAGATGGTCCCAGTTCTTCACTAGGTTTAACTTCCAGATTACTTACCATGCCCAAGCCAAAAACCAGAGAGCGGATGCCTTATCCAGACAGCCACAATACAAAGAAAGTGAATCCGAGGACCAGCCTCAGTACGTAATCCCGCCAGAGAAATTAACGTTGGGAGTATGCCAGCCTTCATGGGAAGAGGAACTCAAAAAGGCACAACAAGAAGATGCAGACATGCTAAAATATCAGCAGGAGACAGGACAAGGTCAAGACTCAGAAGTAACCTTTCACTGGAGAAATGGACTGTTATGGTTCAAAACCGCCAGATATGTGCCAGAAGGGGAATTAAGGCTCAGAATCCTATGCCAGTGTAATGATTCCATCACAGCGGGACACTTTGGGATTTACAAGACCATTCAGAACGTGGCCAAGGACTTCTGGTGGCCTAAAATGCGTTGGGATATTGAGAGTTATGTAAAGTCCTGCTCTGTCTGTCTGCGGACAAAAACACAAACAGGGACACCAGTAGGACTGTTACAACCGTTGCCTGTCCCACACGAACCCTGGAAGGACCTCTCCATGGATTTTATAACTGATCTACCCAAGTCCCAAGGAATGACAGCCATCTTAGTAGTGGTGGATCTACTTACCAAAATGGCACACTTTCTTCCTTGTGCAGGGGCCTTAGAGGCTAAAGAAACAGCCAAGTTATTCATAAAAGAAGTCTACCGGCTGCATGGATTGCCAAACAGCGTAGTCTCAGACCGAGGAACTCAGTTCACAGCCAAATTTTGGAGAGCAATGTGGAAACAGTTGCAGACAGAATTAAAACTCTCCTCCGCCCATCACCCCCAGACAGATGGGCAGACGGAACGCTTGAACGCCGTTTTGGAAAGATATTTACGAAGTTATGTGTCCTATCAACAGACTGACTGGGTATCATATTTGCATTTTGCAGAGTTCGCCTACAACAATTCTCTGCACTCCAGCACTCAACAAACCCCGTTCTTCGCTAATTATGGATTCCATCCTAAAGTCTTTCCAAGCAGCTCAGAAGGAATGCTGGTACCGGCAGCTGAGAACTTCCTTAAGGAATTGCAAGCGGCGCAACAGACACTGAAACAGCAGTTAAACAAAGCCAAAACGGAGTACAAGCGAGTTGCTGACCTGCACAGGAAGGAGGGCCCCCCCCCTTCAACCGGGAGACCAGGTATGGCTGTCCACCCGCTTCCTCCAGATGCCGGGCAAATGTAGAAAATTACAAGACAAGAGGGTGGGTCCTTTCGAAATAGAAACTCAAATCAATCCCGTGGCGTACCGACTGAAGCTGCCTGACACGTTTAAAATACATCCTGTGTTCCATCGATCCCTCTTAACGAAAGCCGCCCCTCCCAGTGAGTTACGGCCGGAGGAACCTCCCGGAGCTCCACTCCTGGTAAATGAGCAGCTTGAGTTTGAAGTTGAGGAGATCTTAGATTCCAGGATCAGACGCCACAAGCTGCAGTACTTGATTCACTGGAAAGGCTATGGGGTGGCTGACAGATCATGGGAAGATGCAGCTGATGTGCATGCTCCAGAATTGGTAAAACTTTTCCATCAACGTTTTCCCCACCGTCCCAAGCCAGACAAGGGGAGGGGGGCACAGCCTGGGAGGGGGGATGGTGTCGGAAGGCAGAGCTGGGGTCCCAATCCCAGGGAGCTGGATCCCGGAGAGTTGGGAGAAGAGTATTCGGATGGATGGCAGAGGGAAGGGGGAGGAACTTCCCCCCTTTGGAGCGAAGATGAAACAGAGGAACTGCCAGTGATAAGGTCGCTTAGCAACGGGGAGCCTGAGCCCTCCCTGGACATTCTCACGCCTCCCCCTCTTTCAGGCTCAGAGCAAGAGGGGGAAGAGGGAGGGGTGCTCACAGCCAAAAAGCGGGGAGGCAGTTTACCATCAGCCCCTCCCCTATCCCCCATCCTGGAATCGGAAACTTCAGAAGAGGAGGGGGTGATGCTTCCCCCCTCACCGCGCACACGCAGACAGCTGAAAAGACAGGAGAGAAGGGGGGGAAGGCGGGCAGTACCTGAGGGGCAGTTAAGGAGGAGCGAAAGATTGCACGCCCATTTGGCCCCTTCTTAAAGAACAGGCGGGAAGAAGTCCCTTGCTCTGTCAACTTTCTCCCAATGCCGCAGGACCTGTATCTCTGTATTGATTCATGAGAAAACGCAGTCTTTGTTTGGACATTACCCTAATAAAACACGAATTAACTACAATCGTTGGTCTGGTTCCTGAGTCACATCCTGGGCCTGACACATACATACATGCATGTTACTAAAGCAACCAAGTTTTGGAAATGTCATATTTGGTTAAAAGAAAATGGAAATAGCTCAAGAAGCTGCTGTAACTATATCTGCTGAAGTCACTATGTGCTATCACAGCTTCCTAAATGTATAAGAATACTGTTCATATTTATCACACTGCTTTACTTTACAGACAATCCAAATTCAGTTTTGCATATTTCTTTTGAAATACATAACAATGTCTTTTGAACTATTATTTCTTCTCGATAGTGACTTCTGCTTCACTCAATAAAGGAAATTGATTTTGTAGAACCATATATATTTATCAGCAAGTGAATTTAAACTGAATACACACACACACACAACTACGTAGGCAATAAGGATTCACATCATTCAGTAGCAGCAGATGAAAAGTTTAAGCATGCAGGTGTATGTTTTTTGGGGGGAAACCCCACTTTTCTCTTGGATACTGCCTGATGGATCTTTTAGTCTTTGAAGTCCCCATAATAAGATCAATACTTGGATAGGGTCTGTTTAAAAGAACATCACTATTGTCTGATGGAGAGAGAAACAAACACATACTGCAAAGACATTTGAAAAGGCTATCATTAATATGTAAATTTCAGGTATCACTTGCAAAATTGCCTACATTTCGATCTCCAGCCCTGAGAATGACTTTCTCAATGTGTTTATTATTAAAAACTCAATTTTCACTTGTCAATGCATATTCCTCTTACTATGCTCTGTTATCCCATCTACATTTAATTGGTTATAGGGAAATTGTCGCCTTATTGTCAATGTGACTTGTTCAAACAGAAGGAGAGAAAGTGTGATAGTGAACGTAAGAGAATTTATGGGTGGGTGGGTGGTGGTGGGCAGGATGACTGAATAGAAACAATAGCTTAGTAAAAGCCACTACTTTCAATAATTAAGGCATTGTATCTCAGCCCATATGAATGTACTAAGAATGAACTCACACAATTACATTTCCAAATGGTGACAGTAATTATCACAACATATCCTTCTCACTTGAAATTTCTATCACATGATTGTTTCTCTTGTCACAGAAAACCTCTGCTTCTCCTTTACATGTCAAACAGGTATGGCAGATTCTGAACCAGTACTTGACTGCAGTAAAGGACTGGATGAGAGCAAATAAACTGAAATTCAATGCAGATAAGATAGAGGCACTGTTAGTGGATGGTTCCTCAGACTGGATAGGTGGGATACAGCCTGTTCTGGATAGACTCATACTCCCCCCTCTCCAAATGAATAGGTGTGCAGCTTGGGGATATTCCTGGATACATCATTGTCACTGGAAGCGCTAATTTTCTCTCTGACATGGAGTGGCTTCCATCACCTTTGGCTGGTTGCCTAGCTGTGACCCTAACTGGATGAGGATAGCTTAACTTCAGTTGTCTAAGCTCTGGTATCCTCTAAATTAGATTACTATAATATACTATGCATGCAGATGCCTTTGAAGACAGTTCAGAAACTACAGATAGTTCAGAATTCAGCAGCCAGATTATTGATAGAAACCAGGTGGTCTGAGCATATAACTCTAAAACTGGCCTGACTATATTAACTGCCAGTTGGTTTCCAGGCCCAGTTAAAAACACTGGCTTAATCCATAAAGCCTTAAATGGCTCAGAAATCCAGTACCTCAAGGACTGTCTCTCCCTATTTACACCTCCCTGAAACTTATAATCATTGGAAGTATTCACTCATTACTCTGTACCCAGGTATAAGCCCCCATACCTGGGTTCAGCTGCTCTTGAGAAAGACCCTACATGTAGTGATTTGAAAAATCACCACATGTACTGGAAACCTGAAGAAAGAGGTCTTTTGTTCACATGTTGACTTCCCCTCTATGCTATCCAGGTGGAGATGTTTGTGAGTAATTAGTTTTCCTCCCCGGGGGAAAGCCTGAGGTTTTGTTCTAGCAGCAGCAGCAGCTGCTGCCAATCACAAATAAGCTCAAGGAAATGTCAATTGTTGGAGCCACAAAGCAGAGCGGCACAGAGAAATAAGGCTAAAATGGAGGCAAGGCCAAGAAAGAGGGAAGGAAGACCAGCCTGAAGCAGAGCTTCTGTATGTTGGCAATGACTGAGCATGAAAGAAGGAGACAAAAAGGGGGGGGGGAGCTTTGGAGGACTCACACTATGATTTTTTAAAAGTCTACTCAGAAGTAGGCCCCACTAAGTTCATTGGGACTTACTCCCAAGTAAGGGATTAGGAGTACTTAAAAATATGAGAAATTCAGTTAGGAAAGCTAGAGCGAGGAATGGACTGTCTAAATGGTTAATTCTAAAAAAATAAGTTTGTTTTACAAACTTATATGGTGTTCAAGCCTCTTGTGGTCTCAGTCAAGCGAAAATTGCAGTACTGAGAGAAGGCAAAAGGAGTTGGGTAAGCAGAAATCTAGTGAGGGGAGACAGCTTCTGAGGGCTCATACTGTAATTCTAAAAATGTCTACTCAGAAGTAAGTCCCACTTCCTTCAGTGGGGCTTACTCACAGGTAAGGGGAGTTAGGATTGCCTAAAAAAAGAGTGATCCCTGTCAGGGAAGCTAGAGTTAGGCATGGCTGTCTAAATTGTTAGTTTTCTTTAAAAAACTACATTTTTTTACATTCACAGTGCAATCCTAATCATGCCTGCTCTAAGGTAAATCCCATTCAGTTCAGTGGGACTTACTCCCAGGTAAGAAGGATTAGTTTCCCACCACTGTAGAAGAAACAGTTGGGGGAACAGAGAAAGGGAGGGGAGAGAGTTTGTCTATGTGTCTGCTCACAGGACAGTCCTAGCCATGTTTTCTCAGAAGTCCTAGGTAAGTTGGGATGGGATAGGATAGGATTGCAGCATCACTTTGAGGGGAATGTAGGAAGAGGTGAAAAGACAACAGAGAGGTAATGAAGAGAGAAAAGGCTGTGTGAGGGACCCTAAGACTCTGTAGCAGAACTTGTGTGGCCCCTGTGGGCTCAGACAAGTGAAAATTGTTATCCTGAGAGAAAGTGGAAGGATGTGTCAATAATCTAGTAAAGGGGATGGAGAGAAAGACTTAGGAATCTGACGTTACAGTGCAGTCCTAACCATATTTATTAAGAAGAAAGTTACACTGTGTTTAATAAGGCTTACTCCTGCAGTGAAAGTGAACATAGAATTACAGCCTTTAACATCTAAATTCCATTCTTCCTTTTAAATACTAGGGTGATTTATCAATAAATATAAAATTTCTAAGTCTGTTAAATGTTCAGTGTGACCAGGGCCGGCTCCAGGAATGCGGGAGCCCTTGAGCATTAGCCTGCCCCAGGCCCCTCTGCTTCCCTTCCATGATCCCACAGATCACAAGACGAGCTTCCGAACCGCCCGCCATCCCCCACCATCCCCAGCACTTCACCTACCTTTCTCTGATGTTTGCGCAGGGTTGCCATCAATAAAGATGGCAGCCGAGGCTTCAGTTCCTTACGGAAACCTTGGCCTCCATCTTTATTGATGGCAACCCTGCGCGAACAGCAGAGAAAGGTAGGTGAAGCGCGGGGGAGGGTGGGCGGCTCGGAAGCTCGTCTTGCGATCTGCGGGATCGCAGAAGGGGAGTGGAGGGCCCCTCAGGCCCCCCAGGGGCTCCTAGAGCTGTGGGACCCTCGGGCCAGTGCCCAACCTGGCCACCCTTTGGAACCGGCCCTGAATGTGACATCATGCAACTCTTGTTGCTTGCTACAGAATCTTCAGGATTGTGCCACAAATAGATTCCAAAAAGACTTCTTTAAACTTGCTCCAAACCCCTGTGGCATGTAGTGAACATTATCTGCAGTCACAACTGCAATAATAAAATAACTTAATGGCTAGGTAACATATTGCTCAGAAATGATAATTATCAATAAATAATAGAAACTTGGGGTAATACTTATCCCTTGTGTTTTAACAGCTTAATCCCAAGCAGGTTTACTCAAAAGCAACTTTCACTGTTCAATGGAGCTTACTCTCAAATAAATGTGCATAGAACTGTAGCCTTAATTTTATTTAATGCTTTATTTCCTTTACATCTCAACTTTCCTGCAAAGAGCTCAGTGTGGCATATGTAGTCCTGCAGCTCCCAAATATATCCTC
Source organism: Rhineura floridana (assembly GCF_030035675.1). Classification (NCBI taxonomy): domain Eukaryota; kingdom Metazoa; phylum Chordata; class Lepidosauria; order Squamata; family Rhineuridae; genus Rhineura; species Rhineura floridana. The sequence continues at coordinate 76,174,887 of NC_084488.1, read as the reverse complement.
AGAATAGCCCTGGGAGGTAGTTTAGGCTGTGAAGGTGACTAGCCCAAAAGTCACCCAGTGACTTTCATGGCTGAATGAGGATTTGAACCCAGGTCTCTCAGGCCCTAACCCAGTAGTCTTATCATTACACCACACTGGCTTTTGCAGAACCTATACGCTACAGTACCTCTATAAATCACAATATAAATTGCCCACTATACTTTTCTTCCTTGGTCTTTTAAAGCCTATTGAAAGCAATGGTAATGTAAATTCGGTATGCTTTATATTTCCTCCTAAATGTCAAGAGAGAGAAATATAGCCAGGACTCTTCCAATAATTTGATGGCATAGGTCAGCAGTGATACATGGGGGAAGCAAAATGGCAGTGGCACTGAAATGGCAAGGTTGGCTGTACTTTGGTAGAATGCAGCACTAGCCTACAGGTGTGCCCACCTGCTGCAGAATGGTCGTGCCACCAGCCCGAACTGGCAGGCACCTTGCCCCATCCCCATTCAGTAAGTGTCAATGCTGCCATTCCCAGGAGAGCACTGCTGTTGCAGAGTCTGGGATCTACCCTGTGTTTTAGTAGAACCCCAAGAGCCTCCAACTACAGCCAGCTGCAGAAGACATACATCGAGTATGAAAGAATATGGTGTCTCTGAGAAGTTGCTGAGCACAGGGTTATCGGAACTGAGATGAGCTCACAGTCTTTCCACACATATGTCTATTCCTACTTTCCACAAGTAATTTTAATATCAGCTGTCAAATTTCCAAATGGGTGTCTGTCCTTTTGTTGCTATTGTTAAACAACTGGAAGCCAGAAGCGCTTGCCAATTTACAAATCTCCCAGGGATCTACCAATAGATTACAGTCTACCTTCTGGCCATGCCTGCACTGAATCATTTGTATGGGCACAGGCCTACCTTGCAGAGTTGTTGTAGCATGGTTCAAAGGAGTGCTTGCAAGAATGAAACTACAACAGCTGCAGCACTACAGGACTGAAGAAGTCCTGCCTTGGGAGTGAGTGTCTGAGCATCTGGGTGCTTGCTGCTCGCTCCTTTGGGTTGCTGTCTCTCAAGACAGCTGAAGTTCCTGGTAAGTGCTGCAAGGACTGGGACCCCCTGCCTGACTCTTGCTCCAGAGAGAGGCTGCAGTTAATGCCTCTTGCATCACCTGCTGGCTGGGTCAGAAGGAATAAAAGCCCAGCTGCCTTTGGACAGTGGATCTGCCATGGGTGGGGTCGCCACCGAAGGGAGTTGCCCCTTGGGGAGTCCCAAGTGTGAGGGTGCTACCCCTTCTATTACCTTTTTTTAAAAATTGTTTTCTGTTAAACCAATCTAGAGGAGATTGGTGGTAGGGAGGGTGTGTGGTGCATGTGTAGTTCCTGCACAGGGTGAGAGCCTATGCCGTGAACTGAATGATAGGAGAAAATTGCCAGATGCCTTCAGAGTGAGAGTCTGGAACTGGCAGAAGGCTGGCCCTCCCTAGGTGTGAGACAGGAGGGGGAGTAGATGGGCCCTGTGTGAAAAGGTTTGAATGGGTATGACTGTTCACAATTCCCGCAGAGGCCTACTGGGATAACTGGCTCCGGCAGGTTTTGTTGGTGGGCTCATGTTGGGTTCATATCAGGGTTTAGGAGCAGTCTTAGTATGGAGGAATATGGGTGATGCCACCCCAATTTCAGTGATCACGGGAAGAGGGAAATATAGCCATAGGGCAGTGGTGAATTACCACAGAAGACGAGGGCAAGGCTATCTGTGCCTTGTTCCTTGCTGCCACTCCTCTCATGGATGGATTCCTTGTTGCTCATCTGCTATGCCCACTGGCCTGTGTGTGGTGTTGTTCAATGCCAGATCGGTACACAATAAGACCACTCACATCCATGATTTGATCGTGGATGAAGGTGCTGATTTGGTGTGCATTACTGAGATCTGAGTGGGTGAGCTGACAGGAGTTGATCTGACCCAGCTTTGCCCACCTGGATACTCAATGCAACACCAGCACAGGCTGCAGGGATGGAGGGGGGGAGGAGTTGCTGTGGTCTAGAGAACTTTCATCTTGGTCACCAGGAAACCATTCTGTCTTAGAGCTAGCTGTGAGAGCCTGCACCTGGTGTCGGGCCAAGGAGACAGTAAACTAGGGTTCCTGCTGGTATACCATCCACCCTGCTGCCTGGCAGCTTCTCTGACTTAGCTGGCGGCCGTCTTGGCTGTGGTGTTGGAGGAGCCCAAAACAATAGTGCTGGGTGATTTCAATGTGCACACTGAGGCTGCCTCTAGTGTTCTGGCTTGGGACTTCATGGCCTCCATGATGACCATGGGGCTGTCTCAAGTAAATAATTGCCTCAAGGCTGAGAGAAATTATTTTTAATTGGTTCTGAGGAGAACTGGGAGATTATCTTTTTTCCAGCAGCCCCTCCTTTCTCCAGCCTGTTTCAAAACAGAATGGTCAAAACAGAAAAACAGTATGGTTGTATTTTTATTTTTAATTGGTTCTGAGGAACATTTGGCTATGCAAACTGATAAAATTTAAAGTTTGCCCTGGGCTAGTCTTTGACTGCAAGTGAGTCAGATGCTGGCACCTTGATATGGGAATACCAGAGCAACTTTTCCTGTGCAACATTCTGTGCATGGACAGAGGAAGCCCAGAAAACTAGATTTTGTATATTGGAAGTCTCTGGTGTCAAGGCAACAAAGGTATTTAACAACACAATGCCTAAATGAGTCTGCTTTAGGGAAAGCCAAATTTTTCAGAAAATAATAAGCATTGATTTAACCATCAAACCATTTCTGTTTATCTCTCAACCATGATCCAGTCTCCAATAGCATCCGTCATGAACCACTCTGTTCAAATCCTGTAAGTTCAGGTCTATGGTTTCCTTTATGGAATCATCTTTTTATTTATGTTTTATCAATCCATCTCTGGTTGGTTATCCTCTTGTTCTACTCCCTTCTGTTTTCCCCAGCATTACCATCTTTTTCCAGTGAATTTATTTTCCAGTGAATCTTGTCTTCTCATGATGTGTCCAAAGTATGATAACCTCAGCTTCATCATTTTAGCTTCTAGTGATAGTTCTGGTTTAATTTGTTCTAACACCCAATTATTTGTCTTTTTCGCAGTCTATGGTATGCGCAAAGCTCTCCTCCAACACCACATTTCAAATGAGTTGATTTTTCTCTTATCCGTTTTCTTTTTCACTGTCCAACTTTCACATCCATACATAGAGATTGGGAATACAATAGTTTGAATGATCCTGACTTTGGTGTTCAGTGATACATCTTTGCATTTGAGGACCTTTTCTAGTTCTCTCGTAGCTGCATAGCTGCCTTCCCCAGTTCTTCCCCTTCCGTGATCCGTGGCACGAGCGGATAGCAAGACAAGAGCTTCCGAGCCACCCGCCGCCACCGCCACCCGCCACCATCCCTCCCACTTCACCTACCTTTCTCTGCTGTTCTTTGCGGCTGCATGCACTGCACGCACAGGGTTGCCATCAATCAAGATGGCGGTCAAGGTTTCTGTTGATGGCAGTAATGCCCGCGCTGCATGCCATCAACCAAGATGGTGGCAGAGGCTTCAGTCCCTAATGGAAACCTCGGCTGCCATCTTGATTGATGGTAACCCTGCGCACACAGTGCACACAGACACAAAGAACAGCAGAGAAAGGACTTCCGGGAAGGGTGACTTAGCCTGTGCCTGCTTTTGAGACGGGCTCCTGCCTCAAAAGAAGCTTATTCAGATATATCAGTCAGATTTTTTTTTTTTTTGACTGATTAAACTTCTCCCGGGTAGGGAGAAACGAAGAGATTAACCTCAAAGCCTATTTTTGTTGGGACGACCAGATCTCATTAATTTATGGGACGAGGTCCAGCCGACGAAGGTGGGACGGATTTTCAACAACAAGCTCTATCTGTTAAAGCGAACGTTCATCTTATCTTCTAAGAGAGAACGCACTAACAGGCAAGCACCCTTCTTTCTATATTTTTCTTTTATTTGACTTAAATTGTTGCTGTTTAAAAGAGATTTGCCAGATTGATCGGTTTTTGACATCTCACTGGGGAGCCATAACTTCTCTCTGCTACTCACTAATTAATAGCTTATCTCTGTTTTTGTTGCAAAAAGCTGTCCTGGATTTGCATTCTAAAGATATACACAGAAGAGGGATTTCTATTCCAGATTTTTATTTTGAAGAATATTATATTGTCTGAGACTACTCTCTTTTTGGTCTATTTTATTTTGACGAATCTGTTTCTTGACGACCGCCATTAATTGTTTCGATCCTGGGAACTGCATTTTGTTTATTTAAGCATGGAGAGATAAGGCTGTCTGCTCTGTTTATACTGTGATGTCACCAAGTTTGGAGTATTAACCCAATTGTTGCTGAAATAAGAAGTGGTTTTCCTATATTTTTCTTTTAAAATGGCAATTAAGAAAGTGGCTGAGAATCTGGAAATAACTATGTTTCAGAAAATAATGGATGAGATTGAGATAACGAAACAAAACCTGCGACAGGGTTGTAAGGAGCTGAAAATTGAATTGAGTAAAATGAAGCAGGAGATTAAAGATATAGGGGTCCCTGTGAGAGAGGTGACCCTGGAGATTGGAACAAACGTGGAACAGGAAAAAGATTTGGAGTCTATGGACTTTAGAAACAAAATCTATTGTTTGGAGACACAGGAGATTAAAGACATAGGGGTCCTTGTGAGAGAGGAGACCCTGGAGACTGGAACAGGGGTCCCTGTGAGAGAGGAGACCCTGGAGACTGGAACAGGGGTCCCTGTGAGAGAGGAGATCCCGGAGATTGGAACAAACGTGGAACAGGAACAAGATTTGGAGTCTATGGACTTTAGAAATAAAATCTATTGTTTGGAACTCAATGTTATCTCTGAAGAAATTAATGAAGATTCTAGAGATAAAGTTATCAATGGCATGGATAATCTTCTGGACTGGAATGATGTGATGGAGCCCAATATAGAGAAAATCTATGGAATTAACTGCAGCCATGTGACAATGGAAAAACTTTCAAGAGATGACCCAGTGTATTTTGAAAAAAAGAACAGAGATATGATTTTACAGCAGTATTTCAGCAACCTATTCAGAATGGATGGCAAGAAAATATTTGGGATAGAGGTAATTCCCATCAGACTCTTACTATATGACTATGGCTTTGACAGCAAGATTATTATGGAATACTGATAATGGAAGATTGGATACTGAAATTACTGGACTTAACAAGACTACTGAAGATGGAAGATGGAAAATGGAACTAATAGGGATAATAGAACAATGGCTACTGAAATTACTGAACCTAACAGATTCTGATGTGATGGATTAATTGAAATGTTTATTTTGACTATGGTTATGACAATAAGATTATCATAATTAGTAATGAGATGGATTAATCGATATGCTTATCTGGAAAAAAAAATTGATAGATATATTTCTTAAAGAATTGAAACCTCTCTTTGACTTTTTGTGGAAAGAATAAAGTAATGTTTATGAGATTTGATGATTAAGTAAGATAACTACTGGAGGAAAGTGATTTTATAATATGACTTAAGAGACAGGATTGTTATATATTATAGACTTATAACTGATTTGATCTTTGACAAATGGGAAGTCAATATTTTACTCTTTATTTTTTATTTTTGTTTTTTTTTTTCTTTTTTTTCTTTTTGTTTAACTATTTTTGATTTTGTTTTTTGTCTTTGAATGTTTTATGATTTCGTCTTGTATGTTTTATGAAAATTTGAATAAAAATTATTGAAAAAAAAAAAAAAAAGAACAGCAGAGAAAGAAGATGGCGACGGAGTAGGAGGATGTTGGTTTGGAGCTCCACCGCTTTTATCCTTTTATCCTTTTAACATCTTTTAAAGCATCTCTTGGGCTTGCATGGAACTTTGGGTGAGCAAGTGTCTTCTTCCCCTCTCCCCCGGCGTCATTTGTGGGGGTTTCCCTACCCAGTTTTCTACCTTTCCTCCGGCGGAGGTTCGTGGATGTTCCTGCAGCGTTTTCCTCTGCCTTTTTGGGCAGAGAGGCTTGTTTTTCTCCTGGGCAGCCTCGTCCTTGTCCTGCTGGAGAGGGGGAGTGGTGGGTCTGGTTGGCGGAGGAGAGAGGCTGCGGCGCAGCTGCCCTTCGCTGGTGTCTCCGGAGGAGCAAGACCCGGGAGGGAGAAGGTCGCTCCATACTTTCCTTGGCTTGTGACATCGGCGATGCGCCCTCTCGGCCTGTGGTGTCGGCGGCACAGTGTGGTACACTTTCTTTGGCCCACGACATCGGCGACGTGCCCTCTTCGGCTCTCCTCGGCCCGCGGCATTGGCGGTGCAATCCGGCGCAGTTCGGCGCACCCCTTTCTCGGCCCGCAGTGTCAGTGGCGCGGCACGGTGCGGCGCATTCTCTTTTGGCCCACGACATCAGCGGCGCAGTACAACGCGCCTTCCTTGGCCCGTGGCATCGACGGCGGGGTGCGATGCACCCTTTTTGGCCTGTGACATCGGCGGTGCAGTACGACGTGCTTTCCTTGGCCCACGATATCGATGGTGGGGTGTGAAGCAGCGACATTGACGGCGACATCAACGGTGGGGTGCAGCATGACACGCCCTTCCTGGCCTGCAGCATTGGTGGCACGTGTGTTTGGTGTGTTTGGCGTGAATGAATGTGTGGTGTGTATATGTGCTTATGTTCGATGGTGAGTGAGTGTGTGAGTTTGTATATATAAGTATTATGTGTCTGGGGAAGAGTCTTTTGCAACAAACGGGAGGACTTGAGGGGGCCCCAATTAATGTAGTGACGGGCAGAGGGAGGTATGGCGCTGTGAGAAGGATGTGCCAGGTAAGGGGAACGCGGCCCAGACAAGTAGTGCCTGTGCCTTGTTCCGGTCCTTCTCACATCCGTAGGGTTGTTGGTTGTCCTCTCAGCCAACTCTCGGATCTCCAGTTGCTGCTTTTAAATGCCAGATCGGTACACAATAAAATCTCCCTCGTCCATGATTTGATTGTGGATGAGGCAGCCGATCTGGCATGTATTACCAAGACCTGGGTGGGTGAGCAGGGAGGGGCTAGTCTTTTCCAGCTCTGCCCACCGGGTTATTCAGTTCAGCATCATGGTAGATCTGAGGGTCGGGGAGGTGGGGTTGCTATGGTCTATCGGAGTTCCATCTCTCTCATCAAGCACCATGTCCATGTAGCAACAGGTCTGGAGTGTCTGTACCTTGTGGTGGGTCAAAGGGACAGACTGGGAATATTGTTGGTGTACCACCCACCTTGCTGCCCAATGACTTCCCTAACTGAGCTGACGGAAGTGGTCTCGGAGGTATTGCTGAGATCCCCCAGACTATTGGTACTGGGGGATGTCAACATCCATGCCGAGGCTACTTTATCTGGGGCGGCTCAGGACTTCATGGCCTCCATGACAACCATGGGGCTGTCCCAATATGTTAGTGGCCCAACACATGTGTCGGGACATACTCTAGATCTTATTTTTGCTACTGGACGTGGGGATGGTTATCTGGATGTGGGGAGTTTTACATCTCTCCCTTTGTCATGGACAGATCACTGCTTGTTGAAGTTTAGACTTACAGCGGCTTTTCCCCTCCGCAAGGGTGGGGGACCTATTAAATTGGTCCGCCCCCGGAGACTAATGAATCCTGAAGGTTTTCAAAGGGCTCTGGGGGAGTTTCCGGCTGATAAGACTGGCGGTCCTGTCGAAGCCCTAGCTGAACTGTGGAATACGGAGATGACCCGGGCTGTTGACACGATTGCTCCTGCGCGCCCTCTCCTGTGTAGAGCTCATACAGCTCCATGGTACACTCCGGAGCTGAGAGCGATGAAACAGGATAGGAGGTGGCTTGAGCGGAGGTGGAGGCGAACTCCTGATGGATGTAATTATACACTGGTGAGTGCCTCTACTAACCTGTATTTAGGAGCGGTGAGGGTGGCGAAAAAACAATACTTTGCTGCCACTATTAAGTCATCTCTTTGCCGCCCAGCGGAGCTTTTTAGAGTAGTCCGAGGTCTACTTCATTCTGGCCCTGAGGACATGAATTTAATGAATTTGCTGGGCACTTCCAGAATAAGATCTTATGCATCTGCCAGGACTTGGACTCCCAGTTTACAGCAGTTGATCCTAATGAGATGTCCGGAGCACAGTCTTGTCATGTTTTATTGGATGAGTTTCAGTTGGCTCAGCTCGAGGATGTGGACAGGTGCGTGCAACCACTTCTGTACTAGATCTTTGCCCCTCCTGGCTAATAAAAACTAGCAGGGATGGAACAGCTGGCTGGGCCAGGGAAGTGATAAATGCCTCTTTACGAGAGGGAGTGGTCCCTAGCTGTCTGAAAGAGGCAGTAGTGAGACCACTTCTGAAAAAACCTTCCTTGGACCCAGAAGACCTTAATAGCTACAGACCAGTAGCGAATGTTCCATTCCTGGGCAAGATCTTGGAACGAGTGGTTGCTGCCCAGCTCCAGGCGCTATTGGATGAAACCGATTATCTAGATCCATTTCAATCGGGTTTTAGGCCCGGTTTTAGCACCGAGACAGCCTTGGTCGCCCTGTACGATGACTTATGTGGGGAGAGGGACGGAGGGAGTGTAACTCTGTTGATTCTCCTTGATCTCTCAGCGGCTTTTGATACCATCGACCATGGTATCCTTCTGGAGAGGCTCGTGGAGTTGAGAGTTGGGGGCAATGCTTGGCAGTGGTTCCACTTCTACCTGGCTGGTCATCTCCAGAAGGTAGTGCTTGGGGAACATTGCTCGACACCGTGGGCTCTCCAGTGTGGAGTCCCGCAGGGGTCAGTTCTGTCCCCCATGCTTTTTAACATCTCCATGAAGCCGCAGAGTGTGGTCATCAGGAGTTTTGGAGTGCGTTGCCACCAGTACGCTGATGACACGCAGCTCTATTTCTCCTTTTCATCTTCTTCAGGTGAGGCTGTCAATGTGCTGAACCATTGCCTGGCTGCAATAATGGACTGGATGAGAGCTAATAAACTGAGGCTGAATCCAGACAAGACTGAGATGCTGTTGGTGGGTGATTTCTCTGATCAGATGGTGGATATGCACCCTGTTCTGGATGGGGTTACACTCTCCCTGAAGGAGCGGGTTCGTAGTCTGGGAGTACTCTTAGATCCTTCCCTGTCACTCGAGGCTCAAGTAGCCTCGGTGGCACAGAATGTGTTCTACCAACTTCGGTTGGTAGCCCAGCTACATCCCTATCTGGACAGGGAGGACCTCACCTCAGTTGTCCATGCTCTGGTAACCTCTCGATTGGATTACTGCAATGTGCTCTACGTAGGGCTGCCTTTGAAGACGGTCCGGAAACTACAGCTAGTGCAAAATGTGGCAGCCAGGCTGATAACGAGAACCAGGTGGTCCGAACATATAACACCTGTTCTGGCCCGCTTGCACTGGCTTCCTATATGTTTCCGGGCCAGATTCAAAGTGTTGGTTTTAACCTATAAAGCCTTATACGGTGCAGGACCACAATACCTCCTGGAACGCCTCTCCCGATATGAACCTGCCCGTACACTACATTCAACATCGAAGGCCCTCCTCCGAGTTCCGACTTATAGAGAGGCTTGGAGGATGGTTACCAGAACCAGGGCCTTCTCAGTGGTGGCCCCTGAATTGTGGAATAGTCTTCCCGTTGAGGTGCGCTTGGCACCGACATTGCTATATTTTCGGCGCCAGGTTAAAACCTTTCTCTTTGCTCAGGCATTTTAGTTTAATATGTTCAATTTGGTTTTAGATTTGTGGATTTTTATATATATGTTTTTGTACCGATTTATGTGATTTTATTGTATATACTTTCTGTTGTACACCGCCCAGAGAGCTATGCTAGTGGGGCGGTATAAAAATTTAGCAAATAAATAAATAGAGAAAGGTAGGTGAAGAGGGGGGATGGTAGCGGGGTGATGGTGGTGGTGAGCGGCAGGTGGCTTGGAAGCTCTTCTCTTGCGATCTGCAGGGAGTGGAGGGGCCCGGGGCAGGCTGATGCCCAAGGGCCCCAGCATTCCTGGAGCTGGCCCTGTAAGCTATCATCGTCAGTTAAACCTAATGGCTACAAAACTTTGGTTAGATAAATGGTCTGTGAGTAAGTACACCCCTCCCCACCACCACACCTTTCAGGGAAATTTTTGCTACCTTTTATTAAAGCATATTGTTTCCCCTGAAATTTCTCAGTTGTTTTGCCAGTGCAGGAACCACCAAATTCACTTTTAGGACCAGGACTTGGTTACACCTACCAAAATAGTCTCTTCATCATAGATGCATTGAAGGTACAGTTGACGTATACGTTTTTGCAACCTGGAAATTAATTAATTATTTTTTACCAGAATAAGAGGGCTTTTGGGAGAGTGCTTGGGGAAGTATTATGCAGTAACTCTCTGTGTTAATTTTTTTTTTTAAGCTTCACTTCCAAAACTAGCTTGAGGAAGATACAGAATAAAGAATGTCATGGTAGAAACTGACACAATGTAAAAATGTGAAAATAATAATAAAAAAGACATGCAAAGATTGTGTGGAATCACTGAATGCCTAATGGAAGTCCACAAGCAGGACCTGAGTGCAACAGCACTCTCCCACTTGTGATCCCTAATAAAGCTTATTAGTCACTTTACACAAGCATCTCAAAGGACTCATAAATGATTGTAAAATAAACAATACAACATATGAAAAACAAAATAACTAAAAGCAAAGGAAAATATAAGGTAATCAAACAATTCATATTTAGAGGGACACTGATACTGTAGCCATTGATAACCTTTTCTTCCATGAATTTGTCTAATCCCCTTATAAAGTTGCCCAGTTTGGTGGCCATCATTACATCTTGTGACAGTGAATTCCATAGTTTAACTATATGTTCTGTGAATCTTACAACATCCTGCTTCAGTGGAAGTATATTAAGGAAGCTAGAGTGCTTGTATTTGAACATGTTCTGAATTATAATGAAGATATTTACAACACAATAAAATTGCTTCCAGACAATTGATTTGTGGTGTCTTAGCAGTTTGAACATTAAAAAAACTGAAAATTGGGGAGGAGGGAGAGCAAAACATTGGTCTCTTATAAATTAAAAGATGTAGGATGGATTGGGGAGAGAGTAACAGCAGAACTTGATTGTGACTGACAATGGCTTAACACAAAATTCCCTGTACTTATCTGTCTGCCATTTGGCAGGTTTCTCACCCAGGAACACATGTTTCATATCTGCTGATTTCAGTCCAATAGTCCTCATAACACTATGGAAGGTTAACTTATTCCAGCATATTCATGTGGTCATAATAAGCCATACTACAGCTTCCTGTGTGACGCAGACAATGAATAATTACTGAACACAACCAATGAAGACACCCAAAATATATTTAGTATAGTTTTCATTTGGTATGTAGCAATCATCAGTTCTCCCTGATTTTTCTCTTTATAAAATCTGTATAGTTTTACTTATTGTCTCTTGGGTGCCACTAGCTCAATATATGAAATACAATGCACATGAGAAGGTGTATATATAAGCAAAATGCAGTATGTCATGGCAAAAGAAATTGGCAATTGGTTGAGACATGGTACAGCCCATAAAAGCAGGCCAGTATTATGAGCTGGTGATAACTTTTCTATTGTGAGACTGATTCTCTTTCATTACATTTCTGGTTGAGTGCAGGTGTGCAGAATAATTGCCGATGGCAGTGGAAAGGAAGATGAAACTCAATAAAAAAAACTGAGGATGAAAGAAAATTCATTTATACTTTGTGAGGGTTTGTCACTGCTGTGAACACAATGCCACACTTATCATGGAAAAATAAAAGAAAGTTGGCTTTGAATGATTGTTTATTTTAGCTCTCTGTTTCAGCTCTGATGAGAAGACTTTAATGATGTGTTTATAGATTATATATCTAACTAAGCTACTCAATCTATTGAAAGCATTGGCCTTAAGTTAGTGATGACTAACTTGTATATTGATTTTAGAGGGTCTTATAGGTACATTGGGAGGGGGACTCATGTGCAGTTTGGTTCATTGATTGTGTAGCTTAATTCACAGATCTGCATTCTGATCCATGAATGGGGATTGGGTGATGGAAAGCTTTGCTCCAAAATGCAGAGTGAACAGGAATCCTCCCTATTCCTCACTTCTACTCAGACTGTCCAGTTTTCCCACCTTTAAACCTAAACCTCTTGTGTTTGCCATTACATGGTTTGCAAGGGCTAGTAAAGTACTGTTTTCTTGGTTCACTCATTGAATCAAGTATTGGCTGAGGCATCCCCCCCTTCCTCATTTCCACTTACAACTTTAAACTTTGTTAAAGCGGGTTTAAGGAGGATTATTTTAAAATATGTCAACAAAGTATCTGTTCAAACCTTGCCATTCTGAAAACTTTTCAGATTATGCATCTGTTTTCTAATGAATTAGTCAGATATAATCCAAGATTATGGTGGTTACTGCAAATAAAATTAATATTCATTTTTGTTATGTCGCCATAAACTGGTGGGGCATATCCATAAGTGTTAATACAGATAACATCTTCCAGCAATAATTTTTAATCTGATATTAAGGGAGACAAGATACAAATGAACAATTCAAATATTGAAGATGTGGCAGCCAACCATTATCACCCGCTAGCTCATCTGAACCTTTATGGCTGGCTTTTATATTTATGTATACAAAGAAATTGTGGAGATAAAAGATTTCAGACACTGGGAGGAATTTCAGATTCAGAGATCAAATTTTCATTATTCAAGCGCAAGTCTCATATCTGTTCTCTTTCAACCTTAAATCCCATGCAAATTCATTCTTCATTTCCATGACATCGGTTCCATTGATATGAAACAGGCTGCAGGATTAAGAAATTCATTTCATGCAGTCCTCAAACTGGAACTGAGACTTCACTCTTATGTGAGCTTCAAAGATTCTGCACAATAATGAAGTGGCTTTGCCCAATAACTTGAGAAGATATTACCAAATATTCCACAGTTCCACCCACCTGAAATAGGTTTTCATAAAATATTCCAAATGGAAAATTCAATGACAGACGATGCTACTGCTATTTGCAGTTTATAAAGCACTTCCATCTCCAAAGGACTCTTTTTATCTAAACAAATTATTCCAACAATAGACATTCAGATTTCATGTCCCTGTGTGCCACTGCAGTCCCCTATGATCTGTTGAGATGCCCCATGATGTCATTGTAGAAAGTGGCTTATAACATGGCTATACACAAGGGTTAACTTCTACAGTACACTGAATTCACTTTTAAGTGTGTGGGATCCTGGGCAGGCAATCAAACTCAGCAAAGCAAAACACCAGAAACAGTAGCTGAACAAGTCCAAACTGTAAGTTGAACTTGATTGAGGGTAGGGATGGGGGAGAAATTTGATTCAGTTTGCATTTAAAGCAGAATCTATCAAATTCACAATTTCCAAAACAGTATGAGAACCAAGAGAGCCAGTTTGGTGTAGTAGTTAGAGTGTTGGCCTATGACCTAGGAGACCAGGGTTTGAATCCCCACACAGCCATGAAACACACTGGGTGACCTTGGCCAGTCACTGCCTCTCAGCCTCAGAGGAAGGCGATAATAAACCCCTTCTGAATACTGCTTACCATGAAAACCCTATTCATAGGGTCGCCATAAGTTGGGATCAACTTGAAGACTGTCCATTTTCATTCCATGAGAACCAAAACATAGACATTCTTTCAAATTCACACTTATCTGAATTTTGTGATGCAGTTTTTTTAACCAACCAGTGTTTACAAAAATGCATATATTAGGGGAAGTGTGCATAACCATGAATATATTGTGAAAAATTACACAGAAAATGCATTATATTAGGGAAAGTGCTTCCAAAAAAATGGTATGCATGCAAAAATGAGTGTGTTGGGAGAAATTTGCATTAAAATACTGAAGAATTTTCATGACTTTTTTTTTAAAAAAAGAAAATTGCTGCAGAAATGAGCACTGAATTTAAGATCAGAAAAAAATGAGAAACTGACAGAACCAAAATTGATAGATCCTTCCATCACTGACTGAGGGGCAATGTGCCTGGCGGACATTCATGGTAACTAAACACCTAATACTTCAATACTGGAAGGAGATAATCTCCCCAGTTGTATCATGGATGGAAAAGATGAACCAGCTAGCCACTTATGAGAAGGTGACCTTCCAAAGGTGGAAGAAAGATAGAAGATTTTTTTACCTATGGGCCCCTTATACAGACTTAATTGCATAATGCACACTGGGTGACTAAGGGTCATTACCTAAACCCCCTCTCCTTTCTTTCCATTTCCTTTTCCCTCCCTCCAAACAAATATGTACACAGTACTTATGTGTTATGTCTTATTTTTGCTGCTGTCGGGCAATCTCACTTCATATGCAAGAAAACAAGATCTTTGTAGGAAGTCATATGCCCTCTGAATATCCACTACACTAGCAGTAAGATGTGTTCTATTCTTTCCATAAAGTGTATAGGTTGTAAAATAGATTCTAAAAGTAAGTTTCTGATACACAGTCTAAAGTCTAATATAGAAGGTGGACAAAGTTCACTCACCTTGTGGAATTAAGAATTCTTAACTCTCTGTTCTACTTCTCTCTCAATATATTGTGTGTCAGGTTTGAAATAACTGGACAAATACAGAAAATCTGCAGCCTTTGGTATCAGGAAAAAAAGTTGCTTCATAAGGGTGGAGTAGTATCTCAGTTGAAATAGTTGCCATTGCAGTGTTTGAATTACAGGGAAGCCAAGGGCTTGTTGATGATCCCCTTAGATACTATTTTAGATACTATTTTAGAAAGTTCCAAGGGGTATGATTACCCACTATCATATTCAAGCCCCTTCCATGGCTAACCTAATTTCTCCACCTTGTGTGCCTACAATCAAAAGCGTACAAGAAGAGCCCTCCTCTTCATTCTCACTAGGCTTGTGAGAGGTGGATTCTGGAAATGTTAGGAGAAAGATCTTTTGCCTTTAACAGCTGTCTGACATGCTGAAAATTATCAGGTGAAGCTTTCACTATCATGTTATCTCAATGATAGGAAAAGCTCTGACCTAGGAAAGTTTCTGCCATAATTAATAGGTTAGGCCTAAAGTCACCACAGATTTTAAACTGCTTAAACCCACTGAAATCAATGGGCATAAGCACATGTGTTGGATTTAGGCCCAATGTATTAATTATAGCAGAAACTTTAATAGGTTAGAACTCTTCCTGCCATGGAGATAACATGATGTTATTGGATTTAGGCCTTAGTCTTTAAGGTGCCACAAGGCTCTTTTCTTGGTTTTGCTGCACAGACCAACATGGCTACCCATCGTTAAAATACTTTTTTTGTTAAGTTGCTGTCTTGGTTCCCAACAAGAGAAGCAGACTCAGGACTGGAGTGGGTTTTACATAAAGCTCTATTCCAGAAGTCAGTACAGGAATACAGCATCAGGCATATTAGGCATGGTTCTAGATACAGAACATGAACAGGCTAGGCATATCTCAGGATTCAAACTAGGCATGTGAAAGCAACAGCAGATTCTTGTCGCAATGACCTAATCACATCTACTCATTCTAAATATAAGAGAGGTGGGCAGGCACATTACATGTCAAGTATTCTCTAGTACTTTCCAGCTTTTGCTGCAAGGTGAAGGCTTCTCCTAGGAGCAGAGAGCTTCTTTTTTTTAAGCTGAAGCTGCCCCTTCTCTAATGCATGTGACCTTGGAAAGAGTGTAATCTCTGACTCTGACATACTATACTCACGCTGCTCCCTCTGGAAGACTCCAGGCTGTTCATTAATATTGCCATCCTGGTCTCCTACTGAGAGGAAGGGCAGGATATAATTCAAATAATGAATACATAAATAAAGTTCATCTGTTCAATAGCTAGACCTGGGCTGGGTGCCAGTGAAATTCTTTTCTGTCTGTCATAGACACAGAGGGGTTATGGGCTGCATTAGATTTACTAGTCTCAGAGCTGCCAGAGATTTCTGGAAACCTTTATCACTTTCCCCAGCCCCCTCTGTGACTTCTATAATCCTCTCTCCATCCTCCCAAACTTGCCAAAGAACTCCTTGGGACCCATGACTGCTGCTGTTAAAGGGGACATAGCTGTAGGGGAACACAAACAAGGGAGAACAGAGGATAGAGTTCCTGAACTTTTAGGAGTTGTATAGAAGAGGTAATTTCAGCAGGTGTTATTTGCATGATACACAACCATGTGTTGAAATTCTCTCTTGTGTCCCATGTAGTCTGGGAGTTCTTTTCAATCCTTTCTTGTCTCTTGAGGCGCAAGTGGCCTCGGTGGCAAGGAATGCGTTCTACCACCTTCGGTTGGTAGCCCAGCTACGCCCCTATCTGGACAGGGATGACCTCGCCTCAGTTGTTCATGCTCTGGTAACTTCTAGGCTGGATTACTGTAATGCGCTCTACGTAGGGCTGCCCTTGAAGACAGTTCGGAAGCTTCAGCTAGTGCAAAACGCAGCAGCCAGACTGCTGACGAGGACCAGCCGGTCAGCACATATAACACCTGTTCTGGCCCGTTTGCACTGGCTACCTATTTGTTTCCGAGCCAGATTCAAGGTGCTGGTTTTGACCTATAAAGCCTTACACGGCGTGGGACCGCAATATCTTGTGGAACACCTCTCCCGCTATGAACCTACCCGGTCACTTCGCTCAGCATCTAAGGCCCTCCTCCGGGTACCAACCCATCGAGAAGCCCGGAGGACAGTTACTCGATCTAGGGCCTTTTCTGTAGTGGCCCCCGAACTGTGGAACAGCCTCCCTGAAGAAGTACGCCTGGCGCCTACGCTTCTATCTTTTCGGCGCCAGGTTAAGACCTGGCTATGCTCCCAGGCATTTTAAGTGTTTATGTTATAATTTAAATTTTTTATTTTTTATTTTTTTCTTCAGTTGCTGCTTGTGTTTATTGTTTGTTGTCTGATTTTATTGTTGATATTTTGTATTTTAACCTTTTTGTACACCGCCCAGAGAGCCACTCGCTATGGGCGGTCTATAAATGAAACAAATAAATAAATAAATAAATGTTTAACAGGACCCCTGCCCTTTTCCCCATCTATCTGGCTACCCTGCATAGATATAGTCAGGGCTAGCACCAGATTGCCCCAGGCCACCATGCTCCCTAGCATGCTCTCCTGATGCAGTTGGTGTGCGCTTAAATTGGGCCACCCAGCTCACCTGCCTTCTGCATTGCTACATCACCATGACAGTGCACTGTGCACACACACCTGCCATTACCTAAGATGGTGGTGGGGATGTCAATCTCTTAGGGATGCCCCTGCCACCATCTTGGATAATGGCAGGAGTGCACACAGGAAGCAGGTGGGTGGACCTTTTTAAGTCTGCACTGCCTGCATCAAGGGGGGTGTTGCATGGGAGGGTGGATCTCCCACCATGATCCACAGTACCACGAGGTCACTGGGCATGATTTGCACCACAACCAGATGCCAGCACAGAAGGAGTTCTACCCTCCAACCTAAGGAGGGGCCCTTTTGGGCTACAGGGACCCTTGGCCAATCCTCGACCTGGCTGTCTGCTGGTACTGGTACTGGGTGTAATGAATGTGGCTTATGTGTACCAGTGGAAGAGTCTAAATTGGTATGGTTAATGCAGGGTAATGGTTGTAGATTTCATTAATAGCCTTTTCTGCTATCATTTTAGCACTCTGCTATTGCATACTGTTGGAACTTTCATAAATATTTTTAATGCAAAAACAGTTTAAATGCCATAATTTGGGTTGATAAACTGATCTAGTGTTAATATCCCACAGCATCAGGAGAGTATAGGGCACAAGCCATTCTTTGTTGTATGCCAAATTAAAGGCATTATGGTAAGATATGAAATCAGGAAAATAATCCCTCTGTCATCCATTTGAAGGTGCATTTTTATTGAGAAAAAAGCAGGATATATGTGCAATACTTATCTCCAGAGGGAGCTCTTCAAGTGAGGGAATGTATTTGTGGAAGAAAAGACCTGTCATCCCTAAAGAATAATTTGGAAATAACATTAGTAAATGGAGTCGAATCAGTTCAAATATATATTAATTGAAGCATTTGGTTCTTTGTTCTCTCTGAGCAAGGACTTGAAAGCCTTAACAAATTAGCTGCATGCCTATTGATGATGCATATGAAGTCTGAAAATGGTTATGTCTCTGTTTAAGAAGATACCGAAAGAACAAATAGTTACACAAGGATCACCCAAACAATGACATTAGTTAAGAAAAAAAATCTGATTACCAAGGCACTCTCTGTACTGCTGAAGGTAAAAATTCAGGTCTGTTTCTAAACAGCTTCTTCCACTTCATGAAATCTGATGCTGTTGTATAGCAGAAGACAAAGGTATTCAGCTTGTGCTGGTCTCACAGTTTCTGGGGTATGGCATGTGTCTCAAACAGGCATGGCAAGTCCTAAGTCTCTCGCCTCTCCCAATATGAACCTGCCCGTACACTACGCTCTACATTGAAGGCCCTCCTCCGAGTTCCATCTCATAGGGAGGCTCGGAGGGTGGTGACAAGATCTAGTGCCTTCTCAGTGGTGGCCCCTGAATTGTGGAACAGTCTCCCCAAAGAGGTGTGTATGGCGCCGACATTGTTGTCCTTTCGGCGCCAGGTTAAGACCTTCCTCTTTGCTATGGCGTTTTAATATGTAACTTGTTTTAGTTTTAAATTTTGTTGTAATTGTTTCTGATTTCTTGTTTTTACATATGTTTATGCTGTATTTTATTATGAGATTTTGAGATGTTTTTGTATTTTTATATTTTGTTGTACACTGCCCAGAGAGCTAATGCTAGTCGGGCAGTATAAAAATCTAATAAAATAAAATAAAATAAAATAAAATAAAATAAAATAAATAAATAAATAAATAAATAAGTCCAATGATGAACTGTGGAAGTGGGAGAGACAAGCTTTACAGTTTTATTACTATTCAGTGGCAAAAAGCTCAGCTGCATGCAGAGCTTAAGCAAAATGTTCACAGCATTACAATGACCAAAAAAAGAAAGAAAAGAAAAAGAAAGAAATGCAAAATTGAGCCATTTTTGCAATCATGGTTAGCACTGTAGTCTTAATTCTATGGGGAAACAGGCTACATGAAAAATTGAGGCCTCTACAAACTGAGGGGTAACAACCTGTCCTTACCTGTCCTTGAAATCTCAAATTACAATGTTTTGAACTAATCTGTTCATGGCCTGGTTGGCTACAAATGAAAAACCTAAATGACAATGATCTACATCAGGAACATGACTTGCACCACCTCCCCCCCCCAAAAAAGCAGAGAGGCTGGGGGGGGAGTTGATTTACAAGTTTTCAACGTTAACAAGCAATGCAGTCCTATGCACAGAAGCAAAGCTCACTGAACACAATCAGACTTCCCCCCCCCAAGTAAATCCTGCATGGGATTTGAAACAGAACACCCAAGGTGAACATCTGTTCATATTGTTGCAGCATGTGAAAGCAGAATTACAACACTGTGATATTTCCAACAACAAAGCCGTGTCCCTATTCTCTCAATACTCTGTAATAAACTCCTTTAGTAATTAACACTTTGAATTTTGCTGCTTAGCCCGTTCCAAGCTAACCTGGATGACTGTTTATCTATGTGTAATGCATTGTTTAAAAAGGATAACTGTTGTTGTATGGTGTTTTATAGTGGGTGTAGCCAGTTGCAAGAAAACAAACTAATTGATTTCCTTCTCCTCCAGGTTCTTTTGTCATGGTAGTACACCCCTAAAATTTGGCACTTAACTACCAACCCTTATATCAAGATAATATCCAGTCCAAAAGCAGTTTATATCAGTGACTCCTTGACAGATTCAAATCCTTTGCTTTCTTTCTGCAGTTTTGACATAGAGTCCATTTTAAAGGGGTGGGACAAAATGGGGGATTAAATTAAAAGACTTCCCATGTTTACAAAAGCGACAGGGTACAGGGAAAGAACTGTACCACCTCTGACAGCAAAATTTGGAATCTAGTACTCAGTAACAACTTGCAGCAAATTTAAGGGTGTGGGAAAATTAAAGAAATTATAGATACTGGCAAAATCCCAGTCAACCTATCATCTGATTGTGGGTGTGCTGAGGCCTAGAGGCTCTGTGTACCTCTCAGCATGAATCAAGCCCATTTTGCCATCCCATTGTTTCCACTGAAAACATGTTGGAGCTGCAGGCTCAAAGACTTGTAGACCTGATAACACTATTGGGCATGAGATAGGATACAGAGGTCTCCAAGCCAGTAGCACAATCCAGAATTAACTACGTTTTCCAAATGAAGTATGAATGCATAGATGTAAAATAGCATTGCCGAGCTCTCTAGAGCTCACTCTGTTTCAGACATAATGCCAAAGGGAATTCACCTTTGCCCATGACAACTTATATAAAAGAATCATAGACTAGTAGAGTCGGAAGGGACCTATAAGTCCATCAAGTCCAACCCCCTGCTCAATGCAGGAATCCAAATCAAAGTATTCCCGACAAATGGCTGTCCAGCTGCCTCCTGAATGCCTCCAGTGTCGCAGAGCCCACTACCTCTCTAGGTAATTGGTTCCATTGTTGTATGGCTCTAACAGTGAGGAGGTTTTTCCTGATGTCCAGTCAAAATCAGGCTTCCTGAGACTTGAGCCCATTATTCCGTGTCCTGCACTCTTGGACGATGGAGAAGAGATCCCAGCCCTCCTCTGTGTGACAACCTTTCATGTACTTGACGAGTGCTATCATATCTCCCCTTAGTCTTCTCTTCTCCAGGCTAAACATGCCCAGTTCTTTCAGTCTCTCCTCATAGGGCTTTGTTTCCAGTCCCCTGATCTTGCTTGTTGCCCTCCTCTGAACCTGTTCCAGTTTGTCTGCATCCTTTTTGAAGTACAGAGACCAGAACTGGATGCAGTATTCAAGATGAGTCCTAACCAGTGCTGAATAGAGAGGAACTAATACTTCATGCGAATTGGAAACTATACTTCTGTTAATGCAGGCTAATATAGCATTTGCCTTTTTTGCAGTCACATAACAGTGTTGGCTCCTATTCAGCTTGTGATCAATGACAATTCCAAGATCCTTCTCACATGTCGTATTGCTGAGCCAAGTATACCCCATCTTATAACTGTGCATATAGTTTCTTTTTCCTAAGTGTAGAACTTTGCATTTATCCCTGTTGAATTTCATTCTGTTGTTTTTAGCCCAATGCTCCAGCCTATGAATTTTGTTTCTGTCTTGCATGGTATTAGCTGTGCCCCCAATTCTGTATCATCTGCAAATTTGATAACCATGTTCTGTACCTCCTCATCCAGGTTGTTAATAAAAATGTTGAAGAGCACTGGGCCCAGGACCGAGCTTTGTGGTTCCCCACTCGTTACTTCCACCCAGTTTGAGAAGGAACCATTGATAAGCACTCTTTGGGTATGATTCTGGAGCCAACTGTGGATCTACCTGGAAGTTGTTCCATCCAGCCCACATTTAGCTAGCGTGCTAATCAGAATATCATGGGACACTTTGCCAAAAGCTTTGCTGAAATTGAGATATATTATGTCCACAGCATTCCCTGGTGAATTTGTGATAGATGTAGAAGCGATAGACCAAACAGATCCGATGCCAGGCAATAAACCAGTTAGCCAGAGTAACAACGCGCACACCAGGCTCTTGTAGAAGCTTTTACTTAGCTCAATATGATACAAGTCTCTTTCTCCAATACAGCTCATCCCCCACACTTCTGTTCTTTTGCTCACTGCTTTTAAAGACTTTCTGTTCAGGGGCAGCTGCCTTGTGCCCTTGAACAGCTCTGTACTTTATTAACCCCTTTCTATTCTTTGTGAAAACTTTCAGAGCTCACCCATCTGCAACAGCCCCCACCTTTTCACAAAGAAGTTTCACTTTACATTTCATAGTACATGTTTTACAGTTTTACAGTTTTACATTCAGTTATTTTTATGAGCATTTTGTTTGCACGAATTCTACATACAACGTTTCCCATTTTCTTTCTTCTTCAGACCTTTTATCAGTACACTTTATTCTCGTCTATCGGCCATTGCCTGTTGTTTGTGTTATGTGCTGTTATTGTGTTTATCTGAAAGCGATCTGGAGTTTTTCCTAAGTTCACCCTTTCAGACCTCCTGAGTGTTGTTTGTGGCTCAGCTTCTTGTCTGCTGCTTTGCCCTGATTCCATAACAGCCTGTTCCTCTTCTTCTTCCTTTATTTCTTGCTCTGTCTCTTTTTCGTGTGTGTTTTCTAGTTCCACATATTTTACTCCATCCCAATCCTGTTCCTGGGCTTTCACACTTCTACTTAATACTACTCTTCTTTGTTTTGGTAGCCACACCCGATAGTAAGTATTTTGAAACCCCAGCAAATACCCCTTTTCTGCTCTGGGGGCCAATTTGCCTCTTCTCTTGTTTTGTGGTATGTGCACCCAGCACTCTGCTCCAAACCTGATTATCTGTTGTAACCTGGGTTTCTGGCTGTGTAACTTTTCATATGGTGTCATGTGAAGTACTCTGTGCACCACTCTGTTTTGTATGTAACACGCATATAGCACACATTCCCCCCAAAATGTGTTTGGTAAGTTCGAGTCCTGTAGCATGGCTCTTGTTGCCTCCTGCAAAGACCTACTTTTTCATTCAGCTATCCCGTTCTGAAATGGGGAAAATGGTGCAGTTAATTCATGTTTTATGCCTTTCTGCGTTAGATATTGCTCAAAGGCTTTGCTAGTGAATTCCCCACCTTGATCTGAGCGAATTCTCTTTATGTGTGTGCCATGTTGCACCTCTACCTTGCGCACAAACATCCTCAGTTTCTTCTCTGCTTCATCTTTTGTGTTTAACAGGTAAACAGTACTGAATCTGGTAAAATCATCCACTATTACCAGATAATATCTGGCTCCCCCCTGTGACTTCTGAAATGGCCCGGCCAGATCTACATGAATAGTTTGATAGGGTTCATTGGTTTCACTGTTAGCCTCTTTGTTTATGGGCGCTACTGTGGCTTTTGTTTGTTTACATGTGTTACAGTCTACATGCTTGCTGCACTCCTTTAATGTCATATCAGCACTATGTTTTTGCATGTCTTTTATAGTATCAAAGTTAGCATGCCCTAACTTTCTATGCCACAAATGGATGCAATTGTCATGAGGTTTTATGTTTGTCACCATTGCTGCTTTCTTTGTTGTTCCCAGATCCACATAGAACAGTGAACCCTTTAATCTCCCTTTGGAACATACTTTGTCCTCCTTTCTTATTTCACAAACCCCATGTTTAAACAACACGTCAAAACCCATTGCATTAAGCTTTGTCACAGATAGGATATTGTTCTCCAGTCCCTTCACATATAATACATCCATCATGATTGTTTGCAATTCACATAATTTGACAGTCCCTCTCCCTAACACAGTTCTCTGTGTACTGTCTGCTAGAAGTACACTTTCTGTGATGGGAACCATAGTTTGAAACATGGATTGGTCTGCAATCAGGCTATGTGTTGCCCCTGAATCGACCACCCAATT
Source organism: Rhineura floridana (assembly GCF_030035675.1). NCBI lineage: Eukaryota > Metazoa > Chordata > Lepidosauria > Squamata > Rhineuridae > Rhineura > Rhineura floridana. The sequence continues at coordinate 76,151,453 of NC_084488.1, read as the reverse complement.
CCCACAGTTATTGCTTCCTCAGCTTTTGCCCACACTCACCAGCTGCACACATGACTGTTGTCTTCCTTGTGCTTTTCTTCTTCTCGACCCACAGTCTCTTTGTAGATGTGAAAAGGATCCACATATGTAGCAGGCTTTCACACCAAACACCCTGGAACCTGCTTCTTTGAAGAATGTTTTAATGTCCTTTCTGTTGCCTTTTTCCACGTGCTCTCTTTCTGCCATCTCCTGCCGTCTCTCCCATTCCTGGATCAATTTGCCAGACACATAATCCACAGTCAAATTTTCGTCTCTCATCGCCTCGAGTGAACTTACGACAGGGTCCCAGGAAATGTCTAAAGATGATAATACAATGTATACTTTCTGAAGTTGTGTATGTTCAACATTCCTCTCCTGTAATTCAGCGAATAACTTCTTGATGGCTAGTAAATGCTCTGACATTGATGTGCCCTCTGTTAGTCTCATTTGGTATAATTTCCTCGCCATATGGATTCGGCTACTGGCGGTTTTCCTCACATGAATGTCTCCCAGAGCAGTCCATATCAGTTTCGCTGTCAGTTTGTCATGTAAATAAATCAATTGTGAGTCATCCACTCCCAGGATCAGAAATGCTTTCGCTTTCTCCTCTCGTCTGATCCATTGCTCCGGAGGCGGCACGGCAGGGGGGTCATTAACTATAACTTCCCAAACGTCTTCTTTTGTGAGAAATGCTTGCATCCATAATCTCCAACTCATGTAATTAGTCTCTGTTAGCCTTTCCAGAGGCATTCCCGCCGAGAGTGACACTGCCATAATTTACAGCCTCTCGTCACTTTCTGCTTACCAGCCAAGCTTCCTTTCTCACTGCCGCTTGCAGCTGGTCTCCTTCGGCTTCTTTCTTTTTGCCACTGGTGCTTTCAGCTGGTTCTGTTATGGCCTATTCTGGGCCCATAACCCTTGTGGTGAATTTGTGGTAGATGTAGAAGCGATAGACCAAACAGATCCGATGCCAGGCAATAAACCAGTTAGCCAGAGTAACAACGCGCACACCAGGCTCTTGTAAATAGAAGCTTTTACTTAGCTCAATATGATACAAGTCTCTTTCTCCAATACAGCTCATCCCCCACACTTCTGTTCTTTTGCTACTGCTTTTAAACACTTTCTGTTCAGGGCCAGCTGCCTTGTGCCCTTGAACAGCTCTGTACTTTATTAACCCCTTTCTATTCTTTGTGAAAACTTTCAGAGCTCACCCATCTGCAACAACTTCCACCCAGTTTGAGAAGGAACCATTGATAAGCACTCTTTGGGTATGATTCTGGAGCCAACTGTGGATCTACCTGAAAGTTGTTCCATCCAGCCCACATTTAGCTAGCGTGCTAATCAGAATATCATGGGACACTTTGCGAAAAGCTTTGCTGAAATTGAGATATATTATGTCCACAGCATTCCCACAGATCTATAAGCCGATCAAAAAATGAGATAAGATTAGTTTGGCAGGATTTGTTCTTCATAAATCCATGTTAGCTACAGTAATCACTGCATTGTTTTCAAGGTGCTTACAGATTGACTGCTTTATTTATTTATTTATTTTATTTAATTTAATTTATATACCGCCCTAAGCCCGAAGGCTCTCTGGGCGGTGTACAAAAAGATAAAAACAAGCATAATATATAAATACAATAAATACAATAAATCAAGAAACAAAACAAACAAACAATAAAGAACCAAACAATGACCAAAATACAGAAATGTTGTTAAAATACACTTTAAAATGCCTGGGAGTATAAAAAGGTTTTCACCTGGCGCCGAAAAGATGGTAGCATCGGCGCCAGGCGCACCTCATCAGGAAGACTGTTCCACAGTTCAGGGGCCACCACTGAAAAGGCCCTGGTTCTAGTCATCAACCTCCGAGCTTCTCGATGGGATGGTACTCGGAGGAGGGCCTTAGATGTTGAGCGCAGTGTACGGGTAGGTTCATATTGGGAGAGGCGTTCCACCAGGTATTGCGGTCCCATGCCGTGTAGGGCTTTATAGGTCAAAAACAGCACTTTGAATCTAGCCCGGAAACAAATAGGAAGCCAGTGCAGACGGGCCAGAACAGGTGTTATATGAGCAGACCTTCTGGTCCGCGTCAACAATCTGGCCGCTGCATTCTGGACTAGCTGTAGTTTCCAAACAGTCTTCAAGGGCAGCCCAACGTAGAGTGCGTTGCAGTAGTCCAATCTAGAAGTTACCAGAGCATGAACAACTGAGGCGAGGTCGTCACTGTCCAGATAGGGACGTAGCTGGGCTGCCAATCAAAGATGGTAAAAAGCATTCCGTGCCACCGAGGCCACCTGGGCCTCAAGAGACAAGGAAGGATCGAAAAGAACTCCCAAGCTACGAACCTGTTCCTTCAAGAGGAGTGTAACCCCATCAAGAACAGGATGAACATCCACCATCAGAGAAGGCACTCACCAACAGCGTCTCAGTCTTGTCTGGATTGAGCTTCAGTCTGTTAGCTCCCATCCAGTCCATTATCGCGGTCAGGCAACGGTTTAGCATGTTAACAGCCTCACCTGAAGAGGATGAAAAGGAGAAATGAGCTGCGTGTCATCAGCGTACTGATGACAACGCACCCCAAAACTCCTGATGACTGCACCCAGCGGCTTCATGTAGATGTTAAAAAGCATGGGGGACAGTACCGATCCCTGCGGGACTCCACAATGGAGAGTCCAGGGTATCGAGCAATGTTCCCCAAGCACTACCTTCTGGTGACGACCCACCAAGTAGGAGCGGAGCCACTGCCAAGCAGTACCCCCAACTCCCAACTCCGTGAGTCTTCCCAGAAGGATACCATGGTCGATGGTATCCTTCTGGCAGCTGAGAGATCAAGGAGAATCAACAGAGTCACACTTCCCCTGTCCCTCTCCCGACAGAGGTCATCATACAGGGGGACCAAGGCTGTTTCAGTGCCAAAACCGGGCCTAAAACCGGATTGAAATGGATCAAGATAATCAGTGTCATCCAAGAGCCCCTTTATAATCTGCTCCAGAGTTTTTCCAGGGATTGATGTTAGGCTGACTGGTCTGTAGTTCCCTGGTTCCTCCTTTTTGCCCTTTTTGAAGATAGGGACAACATTAGCTCTCCTCCAGTCATCCGGCACTTCACCAGTCCTCCATGATTTTGCAAAGATAATAGACAGCAGTTCTGAGAGTTCTTCAGCCAGTTCCTTCAATACTCTAGGATGCAGTTTATTGGGCCCTGCCGATTTGAACTCATTCAAAATGATTAGGTATTCCTTTACTGTTTGTCAGTTTAAAGCTACAATCCTGCCCCTTCTACTTCATGTTTCCCAGGAGGGTCATAGACCCTTTTTTGGGAGAAGACTGAGCCAAAGTAGGAATTTAGCACTTCTGTCTTTTCTTTGTCATCTGTTATCATTTCACCATCCTCACTGAGTAGCTGTGCTAATATTTCCTTTCTCTGTCTTTTACTATGGACATACCTGAAGAAAGCTTTTTTGTTGCTTTTAGCATCCCTCACTAGCCTCAGGTCATTCTCAGCTTTAGCCTTCCTGACACCATCCCTGCAATTCTGTGATACCTGCCTGTACTCTTCCTTTGTGGTCTGGCCTTCTTTCCACTTCCTGTATGTGTCTTTTTTTGTTTTCAGGTCATCTCTAAGCTTTTTGTGAAGCCACATTGGCTTCTTCTGCTGTTCCACCCCTTTTTTCCTAGTTAGAATTGCTTGCCATTGCACTTTTAGAATTTCGTTTTTTAGAAACTCCTACCCATCTTGGACTCCTTTTCTCATTAGGGTGGCTTGCCATGGAACCCTACTTACAATTGTTCTGAGTTTATTAAAATCAGCTTTCCTGAAGTCCAGGGTGTGCATAGGGCTACTCTCAGCTTTTGCTTCTGTTAAAATCAAGAATTCAAGTATGGTGTGGTCACTTTCCCCTAGTGTTCCCGTAACTGCCACTTCATCCCCCAAATCATCTCTATTGGTTAGAATCAAGTTTAGGAGAGCTGATCCTCTGGTTGCTTCCTCCACTTTCTGTAGCAGAAAGTTATCTCCAACAAAATAAGAAATTTCTTGGAAGGGCCATCAGAAATTTCTTGGAAGGGCCGTGTTTGGCAGAATTTGTCTCCCAACAGATATCGGGATAATTGAAATCCCCCATTACTACTACATCATGTCTCCTCGAAACATTGGCAATCTGCTTTTCAAAAGTACATTCTCATTTTCTCCTTGATTGGGTGGTCGGTAGTAGACTCCAAGCACCACATTCCTTTTTTTACTTGCTCTATTAGTTTTAATCCAGATACTCTCAGTGAAGCTACCAAGATCATCTTCCTGTATTTCTGTGCAGGGATATATATATATTTACATATAGAATGACTCCACCTCCCTTTTTATTCCTTCTGTTCTTTTTGAACAAGTTATATCCTTCAATTGCTGTATTCCAGTTATGGGAGTCATCCCACCAAGTTTCAGATATACCTAGCAAGTCGTAATTGCCCTCCTGGATTAAGAGTTCATGTTCATCCTGCTTGTTTCCCATGCTCTGTGCATAAGTATACAGACATCGAAGACCATGTGATTTATGGCTTGGCTTCCTTACTACATTTTTCTGAGGACTGTTACTAGGCCCTATTAGAGCCGATCTCTCTGTTCCCGTTACTGTGCACAAGCCTTCATCAGTCATATATATATATATATATATATATATATGTATATATAAATGATGATGTCTCTGATAAATCACCAGGTAGAACATACTACAAAGCAGTTTCCCAATGACACAAATTTCTAACATTTGCTTGCACCTACAAAAAATCCTTATTACTATGTTTTCATAACTTTAGTATCACTTAGGCAGAATTAAAATAAATCTTCTGTTAATTTTCATGGTCATTCACTTGTAATGAAGATATTATGACCTATATTTTCAGTGTCTGTGGAATGTATGAGTCTTTTCCCTTCTGCAAGGACCAGATATTTTCTCTAGTGTCCAAGCCTTGGTACCTATGCTGGGAGTAGAGATGTTAATATATTACAGCAACAGTTTGCTAATCCACCTGTGAGTTCACATAGGCTTTTATCTGATATTTTCAGTAAGCGAAAGTCATAGTTAGGGCACCATAAAAATCTCATTTATGCAAGCTTAATAAGTCTCATTGCAAGTTATATCCCAGATTGTCATGGTCTGTCTATCTTGAAATGAATGTAGGAAAGAGGAAAAATGCAATAACTTTTCAAGCATGGCAACGAACAAAAACAAATCAGCCATTTGCTCTGCAATGAAGGCAATGGCATGTTACATTTTGCTGATGGAAGTCTATATGAGGAAGAACAGCCTCATTCTAGGCCCTCCCTTCCTCCCTCTATCTTTAAACATACTCATATACATGTAGTGAAGTTGGCAGCTGATTTTGCCTAAAGCAAAACTTCAAGGCGCATTAGGAGACCTTGGATTAATTTTTTTTAACAAAGAATATAGTTAAAAATACCACTGAATATACTCAAGCCCATGGGGATGCCTAAAGTAGCTCTTTGGACCTCAGCTTATAGTTTATAAATGGGTACATTCAAGGACTTGATATAATCATATTATCAGTGAATAATTTTAGAAGCCATTCATTCAATCACACAGAGGAAACTGAGTTCAGGGGACATAATTTTATTGTTAGTTTTACATGCATGAAAAAAATTATTTTGGCATGTAGAACTTCATTGTTATTAAGAACATTTGGGTTACAAATTCATGGTACTTCTGCTTCTGTCCTGGTCCTAGTGTTGATATTGTGGGAAAGCCATTTTTTCTCTCTGTTTCAATGTTACTTTCCAATATTTTATATTGTAGGGTACCTGTGGTGATGAAGTCTCAGGAGCCAACATTTCCATTGCTCAAGAAACGCTATAAGTTTCTGTGAGGGACAGTGAGGGGTTGGCTGCAATTAATGCTTCCCACAGGTCCTAAGACAGTGATAGATTTATGGGCAGGCTGAATATTAGAAATGTTGGATGTTGTATCTGGCGCAAGCAGATGCCCAGGATGCAGAACAGTATAGTGACAGGCTAGATGCCAGTTGAAGCAATGAGCCAGACAAGTAATAAGTTTTAAGAGTCACTTTACTGACAATAGAATATATCACAAGCTCTCTCTCTGTACAAACTCCTCGACCCCCACACTGACTGGCCAGATCTGCTAAGTCTTATAGATAAGGCCAGCTGGTTGCCTTGGATACTTGTCCTTGAGATCTGCATGGACTCTGTGCTTCTTGGCCTTGTTACTCTGCTGTGGAAAAATACATTCAGGCACTCTTTCTTTGCCAACACCCCCTACCTATTTTTCCATAGCATAAACCTTTATCATTTACATTACATCTTTCATGTTTCTTCCAACTTTTGTTATCACAATTACAGTTACATTTCTTGCAGTCACTTAAATTACATTTCTCCACATGATACATTTCTTTTCTTCAGTTTACATCAGCATCATTTGTAATACAGTTACTCCATTGCAATCTCAGCATCATTTTTATTACATTTATTTCAGCAATTATTTTTCATGATTCCCATCATCCCACTTTTTCCAGTTACTGAAGTCTATATGCTTAATGGAATTTATTTTAAATCTAACAGGTGGAATACCTTTGGTTGTTCTCTCTGATCTGTGTGGTTGTATTTCTGCCCTAGTGTCTGTGTCTGTGTCAGGCGATTCCTCAGTTTCTCTCTCAGAGCTAGAACTTGATTCACTACTGCTGCCTGTTTCTTCTTGTTTTATTGGTACTGTATCTGCCTGTTCTTGTTCATTACTAACTTCAGTGTTTCCCAACTCCACATATGTTTTCTCTTCCCAATCCTGCTCTATTGCTTGCACGCTTCTGCTTAACACCACAGACCTTTGTTTTGGCATCCAAATTCTGTAATACGTGTTTTCAAATCCCAGCATGTACCCTTTGTCTGCTCTCCTTTGCAGCTTCCCTGTCCTTTTATTTTTGGGAACATGTACCCAGCATTCTGCTCCAAACCTAATCAAATGTTTTAATCTGGGTTTTCTGTCATACAATTTCTGATAAGGAGACATTCCAGTGGCCTTATGGAATATTCTGTTTTGAATGTAAGCTGAATACAGAACACACTCTCCCCAGAAACCTTGTGTTAAAGAGGAGTCACACAGCATTGATCTTATTGAGTCCTGAAGCAACCTGTTCCAGCGTTCAGCTAACCCGTTCTGATGAGGACTATAAGGGGCTGTTAACTCCTGTTTTATCCCTCTTTTATCCAAGTATTCAGTAAAAGAGTGTCCTGAAAACTCTCCTCCTTGATCTGATCTTATTCTCTGTATTTTGACACCAAACTGCACTTCAATTTTTGTAACAAATCTTTTCAGTTTCTCTGCAGCTTCACTTTTAGCTTTTAGTAAATAAACAGTGCAGAATTTTGAAAAATCATCAACTATTGTCAGGAAATATCTTGCACCCCCCTGAGTAGGTTGAAATGGCCCCACTAAGTCCACGTGTATTAATTGATAAGGTGCATTTGTACTGGGCATGGCTTCTTTGTTCTTTGCAGCCACAACTGCCCTAGTTTGTTTACACACGTGGCAGTCTACATATTTTTCACAGTTTCTCAATGTCACATCATTACTGTTCTCTGTTGTTTTCACCACATTTTCATATCCTATATGGCCTAGTTTTCTGTGCCATAAATGAACACAATTATTATGGGGTTTCTTATTAGCACACATGAGTACATGATTTGTTTGTTTCACGTGTAAGAAGAACAATGAGTTCCTCACTATTCCTTTCATGAATATTTTTCCTCCTCTCATTACATGCACTGAACCCCTTTTGAACATTACATTGAACCCCATTTCATTGAGTTTCGACACAGCCATAATGTTGCATTCAATATCAGGAACAAACAGCACATCAGTCATAATGGTATTGAAACCTGCTAATTTCACTGTACCCCTACTTTTGATCTGTTTCTTAGATCCATCAGCCATTATTACATGATCCTCTACGTCACAAAATGTATGAAACATGGATTTATCTTTGATTATACTATTTGTTGCCCCACTGTCAATTGCCCATAAATCTTTACAGTTATTTCCCTGCTCATTGTTAATACATTGCTTATTCTTACTAGCATAGATCACCTGTACACATGGTTTTCTTCCTCTTTCTCTTCTTCTTGCTTCACAATTCCTTTGAAGATGTTGCTTGGAACCACAAAAATAACATGCCTTTTGTCCATACAGTCTCTCTTGTGCAGCTTTGTTGTTCAGCTTTCCTAAGTTGTGTTTAGACTCAGTCCTTTCTTGCTTTGCCATTTCTTGCCTTCTTTGAAATTCTTGTAAAAGTTTTCCTTCTATGTAATCCATATTGAGATTTGCATCGTCCATTGCTTCCAAAGAGCTCACCAGACTATCATAACATGAATCTAGTGAAGATAATGTGATATACACTTTTTGCGTTTGAGAATGTTCAATTTCACGTTCTGACAACTCAGTAAACAGTCTGTTTATTTCCAACAAATGCTCTGACATGGTTGTATCTCCAGATAAGCGCATCTGATACAATCTTCTGGCAAGATATATTTTAGAACTGGCAGTCTTTTTCACATGAATATTTCTTAGTTTCCCAGGTTTCCTTAGCTGTTGTTGCATCACGCACGTGCAGTAATTGAGAATCATCAATAGCAAGAACAATTAATGCCTTTGCCCTCTCATCCAGCCTTCTCCAATCTGCTGGAATAGGCACCCCGGCAGGTGGGTCTTCTGCGATAGTTTTCCACAGGTCTTCTTTCACTAGAAAAGCCTGCATTCTCTGTTTCCAAGTGCCATAATTTTTCCCTGTCAGCCTTTCCAAGGGAATCCCGGCCGATAACGTAATAGACATACTTTCACTTTTCACAGTCCACCGCCTTTGTAATTAGAGCTTCTCACCTCTGTCCTTCAGTCAGGTTTTTTTTTTCCCATGGCTCTCTCACAGCTTTCAGCTCAGCTTTCGGTTTCTCCGTCTCTCTGCTGTTTTACTCGCTGGTCTGCTGTTCTGGCTTTTCTCTGCCGCTTTTCTGCAATCCTCAGCACCAGGTAACCATCAGCACCAGGTAACCATTCTCTGCTACCACTTGTTGGATGTTGTATCTGGCGCAAGCAGATGCCCAGGATGCAGAACAGTATAGTGACAGGCTAGATGCCAGTTGAAGCAATGAGCCAGACAAGTAATAAGTTTTAAGAGTCACTTTACTGACAATAGAATATATCACAAGCTCTCTCTCTGTACAAACTCCCCGACCCCCACACCGACTGGCCAGATCTGCTAAGTCTTATAGATAAGGCCAGCTGGTTGCCTTGGATACTTGTCCTTGAGATCTGCACGGACTCTGTGCTTCTTGGCCTTGTTACTCTGCTGTGGAAAAATACATTCAGGCACTCTTTCTTTGCCAACAAGAAAGAAACCCAGAAGACAGGGAATCTATGGGGAAGGAAATCAAGAAGCAAGGTGGCTGAAGGATTAGGAGTTTTGGAGTGCGTTTTCATCAGTATGCTGATGATACGCAGCTCTACTTCTCCTTTTCATCTTCTTCAGGTGAGGCCGTCAAGGTGCTAAACCGATGCCTGGCTGCAATAATGAACTGGATGAGAGCGAACAAATTGAAGCTCAATCCAGACAAGACTGAGATGCTGTTAGTAAATGGATCCCCTGACCAGATGATGGATGTTCAACCTGCTCTGGATGGGGTTACACTCCCCCTGAAGGAGCAAGTGCGCAGCTTGGGAGTCCTTTTGGACCCATCCTTGTCACTTGAGGCGCAGGTGGCCTCGGTGGCACGGAGTGCTTTTTACCAACTTAGACTGGTGGCCCAGCTATGCCCATATCTGGACAGGGAACATCTTGCTTCAGTCGTTCATGCTCTGGTAACCTCAAAATTGGACTACTGCAATGCACTCTACGTGGGGCTGCCCTTGAAGATGGTTTGGAAACTGCAGCTCATGCAGAATGCAGCGGCCAGATTGATAACTGGGGCCAAGCGGTCAGAACATGTAGCACCGATTCTGGCCCGCCTGCACTGGCTGCCTATATGTTTCCGGGCCCGATTCAAGGTGTTGGTTTTAACCTATAAAGCCTTACACAACACGGGCCCGCAATACATGATGAAACGTCTCTCCCGATATGAACCTACCCGTACACTGCGCTCAACATCGAAGGCCCTCCTCCGGGTGCCTACTCAGAAAGACGCCTGGAAGGCAACTACAAGAAAGAGGGCCTTCTCGGTAGTGGCCCCCGAACTATGGAACACCCTTCCTGATGAGGTACGCCTGGCGCCCACAGTACTATCTTTTTGGCGCCAGGTGAAAACCTTCCTCTTTTCCCAGGCATTTTAGTATTTTTAGTATTGGTATTAAAAAAAACCAACAACTTAGTTTGTATGCCATACTTTTTTGTAATTATCTATTAACTTGCATTTCTTTATGGGTTTAATTATGTTTTTTAACTTTTTTACTGATGTATATCTATATTGTTGATTATGATGACTAGATTTTAAATTGTATATGAAATGCTTTCCCTGTTGTACACTGCCTTGAGAGCCCAGGCTATGGGTGGTATAAAAATTTAATTAATTAAATAAAATAAATAAATAGTGGCAAACAGGAAATGGACTGAGAAAAAATGACATGTAAGGGAGAAGCTTGATTGTAGGGAAAAGTACAAAGATGCAAAAGTCAGGCAAGAAAGGGCTAATGAGAAAGAACCTTTAGTTCACAACATCTACGGCCAGGATGGCTGTGTCCTATGCTGAAGGAGAAAAGGTATGCCAGAGAGAGTGGCCAAGAGATAATGACAAATGAAATGGGACAGAGTAGGCTGTGGACTGACAAGCAGGGATCTAACAATAGTCTGTGGAGACAGTGAGTTAAAGAAAGACACTGAGTGAAGGAGACCTAATATACTGCAGTAGTTAGAGTGTCAGACTAAGACCTGGGAAACCATAGTTCAAAGCTCCAATCAGCCTGGAAGCTGATTAGGTCAACTTGCGCCAATCACTATTTCTCAGCCTTCTATACCTCACAGGTTGCTGTGAGGATGAAATGAGGAGGGGGAAAACCATGTTCACCACCTTGACTTCCTTGGAAGAAAGATAGTATACAGGGGGTCAGGAAAGAAGAGGCTGTGCACTATTGACAGGGAGGAAGTAGGCAGGTGTGAGATGTTTGAAGGCCCAAGGGTTCTGGACCAGGTAGTCAAGGAAGTTCTAGGTTGCAATTAGGGAGGTAAGAAGGCATTGCTTTCTGTTTCATCCTGAATTCGTCTCATGCAGTACTGTTTCCATTCTTCTGCAGTTTGTCTTCCACCAAAAAGTATGTTTATTGTCTCACAGTCTGCTGTGGTGAAATTATGTAACTTAATTACATATATTCTACCTCATTCTTTTCAATGGAAAAGAAATGCAATGGGGGGAGGAAGTAATCAATTATGAATCATTTGCAGACTGAAAGCTACAACAATAGCAAATACTGATCGTATTTGTTGGATTGATTTCCCTTCTGGGCATGGGATGAATAAGTGAACATCAGCAATATCCTGTCCCATTTCTATGTTAGAATTCTCTGAAATCCCTAGTTGCAGTATCTAGGGTCTAGATTCTGACAGGGCTTTTGTACTATCTAGAGATATACATACAGAAGGGGGAGAAGCAAGGTGTCAGCAAGGTCAGGGATGCCCAGGCATACTGTTGGAGCTAATTCGGCACTCCCACCGGTGCATCCACATAGCCCTGGATGCCTCTCCCCCTTACAGTGGGCATCAGTAACGTCACTCCCAAGAGGTATTGCTGTAGCTTCAGCCCACCAGGCAAATCGGTCCTGATCCTGAGGGCTAGGAAAGGCCGAGAAATATAGGTGCCAGAATTTTACATATTAATTTTAATTTCACATATTCCTTTGGCTCCAGGCTTTTAGATGAATGATATTGTATTTCTTACCTTTATTGTGAAATTCTTACTTTTATTATGAAATTATTTTTTGTAGGATAATTCCTTTTTTTACTGATCACTTGTGATGCTGAAATGTCTGTCAGAAATGACTTAAGAAGAGAATCAGGAAGGTAAAATTCATATACTGAAGTTAAAGGCTGAGCAATGATCCTGTGGAAATATAATACTGAGGAGTCAAGAATTTAACAAGGTGCACAGAGGAGCATGTGTTATTATATATGATATGTTTGATCACAAATGAAAGAATGCAAATGAGAATCTGTGTTGCTTCTGAGCTTTTGGTATTGTTAATTATTTCTGTAGCAACTTCAGACTAATTTTTCAGGGAACTAATATGATCTTTTTTGAGCTCATATATCTAGAATGCATTGTGATAATTTTTCATGGCATGTAGTTTGCAGCCAACCATCTATTAAAACACCACCAAAAACAGTGTCCAAGTGTATTTTATGCAATTTTTATTTAAATATTTCTAAAACTTTTGCTGTACATTTCCTGATACCCCAACATGATTTTATTTCACACTACATTAATTCCTATTACACATTTTGTATTGTATTATTAACACACATTCATTATTTCAATAAATGAAATTTAAAGGTAGTGCATGCTGTTTAGTTCATGCTTCAATAATCCCACCCACTGACTTTAGAACAATAAAATAAATGATTGCAACATTCCATATTTTAATGATATTTATTGATTCAAGGGTACAGAAATCCTTGGGGTTTACTTTGTTACTATGGACATAAGGTATGTCCATGGATTGTAGTAGTTATCATGCAATAGCAAAATCTTTTTATGTATTTAAAGTACAAATATGTTTTGTACAAATTTGCTAAATTACAGATGCCAAACACATAACATTTCTCATTTCACTGAACTCTCTTGCCAAAAAGTCTTTTTATCATTAACTGTTCTTGAGAGTTGTACAGCTGGTAGCAACAGAAGTCACTTCAAACAAGCAAGATCACAAAATGAATGCAGCTGAATATTATATTATGCCCCACATTTTGTGGCTCTGTTTTAAATACCCTCAAAAATGTCCCTGTGTTACTCCACTTAGCAGGGAATCTAATCATCAATGATGCTATATAACATCAATTATCTCCATGGAAATACTATTTTACAATACATTTAAATTGGCAATATATTTAAATTAAATACAGAGCCACGTGAGAAGCTCTATAGTTATCACGGTCTACATTCTCTATTCTATGCTTCATAAAAATCAAAGTTTCCATTACTATGATATTAGTCCAAATTTTAGACAAATCAGGTAAAAGTTAGCAGTTTAAATTTTGGAGGTAGATATATCTATCTCCTTATCACCCAAATGCTTCCCACCATTTTGCGTAGAAAAGGGAAAAATTAGTTAAGGCATGTTGCAGTCTCTGTTAAAACAAATAATTTTACACAATTAAGACCTATGTTATCATAATGAAGTTTTATAAAGGGGAGTGTTGGCAGCGAGTAGATTATCTCAGGGCATTTGGGGAATCCCAGTCATTCTAGTCCAGCCTTTCCCAACTAGTGGGCCACCAGATGTTGTTGGACCACAACTCCCATCAGCCTCAGCCAGCATTGCCAATGGTCAGGAAAGATGGGAATTGTGGTCCAACAACATCTGGTGGCCCACTAGTTGGGAAAGGCTGTTAATCTAGTCTGTTTGAAGATAGTGCCTAAAGACTGTGTAAATCTCCATGCACCACTGCAGCCTTGTAGCCAGGGTGGGTCAAATGGGTACACCCCAGCTGAGCTATGCTTCACCCTCCCCTGACTGTTTGAAAAGTTATCTTTTTAATTTGTGACATGACAGTCAATGATAGTCTCCATTTAAAGAATGACAGCTTGTTTTATGAACAGGAGCAATTTAAGAATAGGACTCTGAAAAATCCAGTGAATAAAGCAGGGTGAGTACACAACAAAAGCCTTATCTAAGAGAGCCTCCAAAAGACTTTCCCATATTGACTATTGGTTTTTCATGATCACAATCACCCTATAATTACCTGTGTGATCCTGAAAAACACAGCCTGTGTAGTAACATGACGCTTGAAGAATTAAATGTTAGAACTTTGTATAATAGACTGAAGTTAGACTCCACCCCTTGGACTTTCCTTTGCTCTACTTTTCAGTTTCAGAAGCAATAAAGAAGCATGTTTGTTTGCCTACAGTAAGAAGTAAGAATTTGTTCTACAGTTATTATGATGGGTAGAGCAGGACTGCTAAAGAGTGAAATACCTGAAAAAAATGGCTATCCTTAGTTATCCTTTACTCTTCTAAAGCACTCACTATACTCACAATCAGAGTGACTATTTTCTTCTTCTTCTTCTTCTTCAGAACTTGATGGGAAAAGTTCACAACAGCCCTAGAGGAATAAAAACAGTGCTGTATATTGCAGTCTACAGTTAGCTGGCTGGCTGGCTGGCCATCTTGACTGTAACTCAGGCCTAACGTCCAATTTTCCCAATATGTGCAGCTCAGCATAAGGCCTTTTCACGTATTCTGAGCAGAAAAATCAAACCAGCAGCCAAGAAAAAAAAAAACACAATGCTTTCCACAATTAATTTCCAATCAAACTTTTAGTCCTTTATGTAGCACCTAGTTAAAAAAAATCCCTTGATTGTACAACAGGAAGTAAAATCTAAAGGTCAGGAACAAGACTAGAAGGTGACTTCCGGGAAGTGGTGCTGGCTGGTGGTTGTCTCTGAGGGAGCTCTGCCTCAGAGGAAGCTTTTTCCAGGTTAAAAGCCAGCCAAGAGGAATCTTGGACTGGCTCAAATGTTCTCCAAGGTATAGGAGAACCGATCAGATCTCCCACAAGACTTCGTTGAGCTGTCGGCGGCTGGAATTGATCAGGAAATTCCTGAGATAAGAAGGCAAGCCGATCGGCTGAAGACGGAGTCTGGACTTCCACGCAAGCTGCACTGGGATAAAGCGAAGCGTTTTTTCTTTTTAAAACGTTCTTAACCAGCGAGCCCACTTCTACCTAAATCTTATCATTCGGCTTACATTACTGCAATAAAAGGGATTTGTTTATGAATCAGCAATTGAGAAACCTGGGTGAGTCATACCTTTTCTCTTTTAAATATAATTAAGGAAGAAAGAAAATATAAACAACTTATATACTTTTTTTACGACAAAAAGCTGGCTTGAATATGGAGTTATAAAGTTTAAAAACGGATGAGAGGCAATTATTATATTTTGGACTAATTTTCTCTTTGGACTATTTCTTTTTGGATAAATCCGCTGCTCGTATATGCTAATAACTGTTTAGTCTTGGCAACAGAATTGTTTTGCATTCTTGGATGCAGATAAGAACTGCTGGCTGGATTTCAATAATAGGCCTGGAATATTAACTCTTTTTTCGGTGGAGAGAAAAAAGAAAAGAAATAGATTGCCTCTAGGTTCTGAAATAGTGATTAATATTAGAAATTAAAGGCTTCTTTTTGAAAATGGCAACTAAAAAAACAACCAAGGGGCGAAGAGGTTCTATTGATACACAGGAAGAGGATATACCCCCAGAAATGTTTAAAAAAATAATGGAAGGGATCAATGCTATGAAACAGGAAATGAATGAAATGAAAACTGAATTGACAGATATAAGAGACTATATTAAAACACAAGTGGATGAGATTAAAGGGACAATTGGGCAAATAAAGGAGGATGCAAAAAATACTAAAGAAAAGGTACAAACCTTGGAGAATAGAACAGATATACTAAATCTGGAATTAGAAAAAAATTTGGACTATTTAGCTATGACTGAAATGAGAAATAAAGAGCATTGTTTGAGATTCCGTGCAATCCCAGAGGAAACAGGTGAAGACATTAGAGACAAAATTGTTAATGCTTTAGTAAAATTTCTGGACTTGAATGAAGATAGGATGGAATTTGAAATAGACAAAGTTTATAGAATTAACTCCAGATATGCAACAATGAAAAAAATTCCAAGAGATGTGCTTGTTCACTTCGTAAAGAAAATGACCAGAGATATGGTTTTACAGCAACACTTTAAATATACCTTTAAAATTGATGGTAAGGAAATACTGGTGATGAAGGAAATTCCTATTAGACTTTTACGTAAGAGAAAAGAATATGCTTTCCTTACAGAAAAACTTAAGCAATGCAAAATTCAATTTAGGTGGGACGTTCCAGAAGGAGTGATTTTTACATTCAGACAACAGAAATATAGATTGAATACGGTTCAAAAAGCAAGGGACTTCTTGAGAAAAGCTTCAAAAGATATGGAAGAAGATAAACTCAAAGATATGGATACAGTTCCTGGGAAACAAAGTCAACAAGGATACGCAGAGGAGGGGAAGGAAGATGATGGATCAAAAGGAGCATCAGGCAAATTTTAAAATACACGCTTAACGATGGATTACAAATACCTAACTTGGAATATAAATGGAGCCAACACGGCGCAGAAGAGAAAGAAAGTGTTTCATTATTTGAAAAAATTAAAATTGGATATAATTTGTCTACAAGAAACTCATATTCAGAAGAAAGATTCTAAATATTTGATTTGTAAAAATTTGGGTGAAGAATTTATTTCAGCTGGACCAAAAAAAAAAAAATGGAGTTGTTCTCTATATTAACCCACAATTGCTTCCTAAATTGGTATTATTGGACGATAGTGGTAGATTTGTGGGGGTTGAAATTACTTTACAAGGTACAAACATTTTGATAGTGGGTATTTATGCCCCCAATGAAGATAAAACAAGGTTTTATACAGGACTTATGGAAAAATTGTCAGAGTTTTCATATGAGCATTGGTGTGTCATGGGTGACTGGAATGGGGTAATCTCACCAAAAATTGATAGGCTTTCTGAAAAAAATATCAAAGAGACACAAGGTAAATTACCGAAGATTTGTTTTGAACTCATGGAACATCTAGAATTGGTGGATACCTGGAGATATATAAATGATAATGCAAAGGAATTTACTTATTTTTCAGAAAGACATAAAACATTTTCAAGGATTGATATGATTTGGATGTCAAAAATTTTAGCGAAGGATATTTTTAAAATGGATATATTACCAAAAACTTTTTCGGACCATAATCCTGTGATATTAACTAAAAAAAAAAATCTTGGATTTAGATGGAGACTAAATGAATCTTTATTACAGAATGATAAAGTAGTACAAGAATGTAAGAAGAAATTAAAGGAGTTCTTTGAATATAATTTACATAAAGGAACAAGTGAAAATATTGTTTGGGATACAAGTAAGGCATTTATGAGGGGATACTTTATTAAATGTAATTCTGAATTAAAAAAAAAGAAACAACAGAAAATGCAATTAATTTTGGAAGAAATAAAACAAAAAGAGGAAGAATTGAAAAAGAATCCAGCTAAAGTTTCTATTGTAAATCAAATTAAAATGTTACAGAAGCAAGTATCAATGTTGACAGTTAGAGAAATTGAAAGGAAATTAAATTTTGCTAAACAAAGGACTTTTGAATTTGCAAATAAACCTGGGAAATGGTTAGCATATAAATTAAGAAAAGAACGTCAAAAAAATATTATTTTAAAGATACAAGAAGGAGATGAGACGCTGACAGACAATGTAAAAATCAAAAAGATTTTTCATCAATATTACTCAACATTGTATAAGTGTCAAGAAATTCCATCTGAAAAAATAGAAGAGTATTTATTTAAACAGAATTTGCCTAAAATTACAGATTTTCAGAGACAAGTTATTAATGGCCCTATTACGTCAAGAGAGATATCTGAAGCTATAAATAAAATTAAATTAGGAAAGGCACCAGGACCAGATGGGCTATCTGCAATGTATTATAAATGTTTGGAGGAAGAACTCCTGCTACCTTTACAGTCTACAATGAATTCTATTTTGCAAGAGGGAAAGATACCGGATAGTTGGAAAAATGCTAATATAACATTAATACCTAAAGAGGACCAAGATTTAACTAAAACAAAAAATTATCGGCCAATATCTCTACTGAACAATGACTATAAAATTTTTACAATGATTTTGGCTGAAAGATTGAAAATAATATTGCAACAATTTATTCAGGAAGATCAATCAGGGTTTTTACCTAAAAGACAATTACGTGACAACGTCAGGAATGTTTTGAATGTGTTGGAATATTTAGAACAACGAAATGATAAACAAGCAGCTCTGATTTTTTTAGATGCTGAAAAAGCATTTGATAATTTGAATTGGAAATTTATGTTCCAGGTTTTGGAGCAAATGGATTTTGGAGACAACTTTATAAAATGGATCAGATCGATTTATACATCACAGAAGGCCCAGATAATTGTTAATGGAGACTTAACGGATTCATGTGAAATACAAAAGGGTACAAGACAGGGATGTCCATTATCTCCCCTTTTATTTATTCTGGTTTTAGAAGTGCTGCTTAGAGATATAAGGCAAGATAAAAGGATTTCGGGATTAAAAATAAAAAAAGAAGAATATAAATTGAGAGCATTTGCTGATGATTTGATAATTGTACTAGAAAACCCTTTGGAAGGAATTCATATACTGATGGACAAATTAAAAGAATTTGGACCTTTAGCAGGATTTAAGATCAACAATCAAAAAACAAAGATGTTGGTGAAAAATTTAACTTTAAGGGAACAGAAAGAGTTAATGGACAAGACAGATTTTACAATAGAAAAAAAGTTGAAATATCTAGGCATCATCATGACAAATAAAAACTCAAAGTTGTTTCACAATAATTACGAAAAATTATGGACAGAGATTAAGAAAGATTTGCTAAGATGGGATAAACTACAACTGTCATTAATGGGTAGAATATCTGTGATAAAAATGAATGTATTACCGAGAATGATGTTTTTGTTTCAAACAATACCTGTAATATCCTCTGATTTACCTTTTAAACAATGGCAAAAAGATATTTCTAAATTTGTATGGCAAGGAAAAAAACCAAGAGTTAAATTTAAATTACTTCAAGACGCTAAAGAAAGAGGAGGACTGGGATTACCAAATTTGAGACTTTATTTTGCTGCCTGCTGTTTAGTCTGGATAAAGGAATGGATCTTATTGAGGAATAAAAGACTATTGGATTTGGAGGGCCACAATTTGAAGTGGGGATGGCATGGATATCTATGGTATGACAAAGTAAAAGTAAATGTAGACTTTAATAATCATTTTATAAGACGTCCTCTGTTGAAAATATGGAATAGATACAAACCAAGGTTTTATTCGAAAATACCATTATGTGTCTCAAGTCAAGAAGCGTTTTATAGAAGAGAAATGTCTGGAAAAGAGAAATGGTTAACTTATCAAGAACTATTAGAAAATGTACATGGAGAACACATAATGAAAGAGAGAGAACAATTGATAAAGGAAGGATATAGTTTTCATTGGTTTGCCTATCTACAATTGTTAGAAAGATATAAAATGGACAAGAAAATGTATGGGTTTGAAATAAATAAATCTGATTTTGAAATAGGTTTGTGTACAAATGATGAAAACATAATTGCAAAAATGTATAAACTTTTATTGAAAATGGATATGGAGGAAGAACAAGTAAAAGAGTGCATGGTAAAGTGGGCAAAAAATTTTGGTCATAACATACAAATGGATCAATGGGAAAATATGTGGAAAAAAGGTTTGAAATTTACATTATGTTATAATCTTAAAGAAAACTTTTATAAAATGATGTACCGTTGGTACATGACTCCAGAAAAGCTGTCAAAAATGTATAGTAATGTCTCTAATGTTTGTTGGAAATGTAAACAACAAGAAGGATCTTTTTATCATATGTGGTGGTCATGTAAAAAGGCAAAATTATTCTGGGCACAGATAGGCAGGAAGATGCAAAAAATTTTAAAAATAAATATTCAGTCAAAACCAGAATTTTTCTTATTGGGCTTTATGGATAAACAAATAGAAAAGAAATATGGAAGAATAATATTATATATGATTACGGCAGCAAGATTATTATATGCACAAAAGTGGAAAATGGATTCAATACCAACAATGGAAGAATGGCTATTGAAATTAATGGACTTAGTAGAAATGGATAAATTGACGTGTTTACTTAGAGAAAAATCGACAGATACATTCCTTAAGGATTGGAAGCCTCTCTTAGACTTTTTGTCGAAAGATCAAAATAAAATGATGATACTGGGATTTGATGATTAATTAAGACAGCTTATGGAGAAAAGGGATTTTGTATGTATATATATTAAGGGACAGGTTTGATGTATATTATATACTTATAGCTGATCTGTGACAAATCGGAAGTCAACCATTTTATTTTCATTTTTTGTTGTAATATTGTTATGTTTTTTCTTACTTTGTTTTGTTTGTTTTTGGAAAAATTTGAATAAAAATTATATAAAAAAAAAAAAGGAACAAGACTAGAAGGAGGGACCCTCAAGGAAGTTAACAAACATGCCCTAAAGTATTTTTTCTCAGTATGGTTTTGGCATCTCTGCACAACCCAAACAACCAAAACATGTGGAAAAAAAATAAGTAACTGGGGGTGCCCACCCCAAATCTGCTGTGGGCCAGGACAAATCATACAAAGCATCCCTGAGCATAGGGGAGTCTTCTGTGAGATGCCACTGCATCCCATGTGGCCCAGAGCTTCTTGTGGCTGCATGGCACAGATAAGGGCATCTTACCTATTTTTTCTACATGCTTTGGCTATTTGGGTTATGCATAGATGCCAATATCCATGCTATGTGCCCACAAGAGGATCTGGGTCAGGCAGGATGCACTGGCATCTCATAGAGGAAGTTCTCCCATTTGCTTAGGTTATCCTGGCCCATTGGGGTGGGCACCCCCAGTTACTTATTTGTTTCTACTTGTTTTGGCTATTTTGGTTGTTCATAGATGTCTTCATCTGTGCCATGTGCCCACAAGAAGCTCTGGGTCAGATGGGATACACTGACATTTTGTAGAGGACTCTCCCCTTTTGCTTTAGTGTACAATTTGTCCTGGCCCACAGGAGATTTTGAGGTGGGTAACCCCAGTTCCTTTTCTTCCCACACACTTTTTAGATTTTTGTTCTGCATAGATGCCCTTGTTATGGGCTGACCCCATGTTTAATGTAAATTTCCCCACTAAATGTCCTTAATATGTATGTATTAGCCCTTATGTATGGGATGTTAAAGTCTAAGGCTCTCCTTTCTTAGCATAATACAGCCAGAGTAAAAGGAGACATTTGTCCTCTGCTCCTCCCCATTTCTGTGTAGGCAGCCAGTGCCCACACATTGTTCTGTAAACATAAGATAACATACAGTCCAGGCAGCAGACAGAATTCCTTATAAGGCAGATGATTGTTATGATAGGGGATGCAGGATAGTGGATTCAGGATCCCTTTAGATAGCTGAAAAGAGTCTGAGCAACCAGGCTGAGACACTAGATTGAGGAACTAAGTGGAGAAACCAGACTCACTAGAATGCACACCATCTGATAAGAAAACCCCTCTTGGGATACTATACCAGTCTCTCTGGAGACTGGTCGAGAAGCTGCAGATGTTGTATATTCATCCATGTCATCTGATGGTGATAGATAATATTTGTATGGTTAAACCAGAGTTTGGAAAAGTTATTTTTTTGAACTACAACTCCCATCAGCCCAATCCAGTGGCCATGCTGGCTGGGGCTGATGGGAGTTGTAGTTCAAAAAAGTAACTTTTCCAAGCTTTGGGTTAAACTTTGTAACTCTAGCTCTGTAGCAAGAATTTGAGGCTGGACCTTGTCCATTCAAATATTGTAACCTAAGAGATATAGTACCTTCAAGGTGTTATACACTGATGTTAAGTGAATGTATACAGCAACATACCTTATTCTGATTGTGCATTTAATAGTAGTAGTGTGTAAGACATGAATAAATAGCATATTATAAGAATATTCTGCTGCCTGACTCCCCATTTATTTTCAAGATACCTCCCAAGAATCCTTGGATGGGGTCTCTAACTACCAAACCCGCCTATTCAGACAACTGCTGTTGGAAACCTGTAAGCTTAGATGAGCTGGCATCTGACATATAAGGACTCTGGATAGATACAGGTAAAAAGGAGAAACTAAGAACCCTTGATCCTGTGCATTCACAAGAAGAGGGCTGGTCTTACCAGTTTCACCCTTATCTGTGCTATGAGCTCACAAGAAGTTCTGGGCCAGGATGCAGTGGCATCATGAAAAAAGGAACAAGTATAAACAGTATGTCTCTTATTGTAACTAGTAGAACCTCATGTGCATTACCTGTGCCTAAATAAACCCCAAATTACACATTATTTGGCATGAAAACTGAAATATTGATATTTAACTGTTCACATTTTGCCAGTTTTCAGCCATTTTGGTTTTCTGTCAGTTTGGAGGCCTTCTTGGGTTTAGAAATTTGTGGATTTTGGACATGTTATTCAGTAGATTATTCTGGACTAGAAGCCATTGAAAAAGATTCAATTGCATTTTTTTTGGTACCCTAAACCTTATTTTTCCTGGAGTAAATGTCCATTTAGTGTTTTTCTTTTTAATATGGATGAATTAAAGCAGCTTTAAACATGGACCAACTGGTTTTCTGAGTGCTACAGTAAATACCCAAAGTTTTGCAAGTTTATTTCCAGACTGGTTCCTACCAAACCAGGAAAAAAACAAGATGGCAGCCATTTTAATCCTCCATTAGACATACAGCTCCTACAATAAAGAGGTGCCTTTTTCATATTACATTGGTTCTATTCATCCATACTTTCAGCCCCACTCCTTTCTTTGCAGGTTGGAGGTAATACTGAAGTGCTGTACCAGTGTTTAATATTAATGTATTTATAAAATGAATTAATGACCCTTAGAATATGTATTGGTTTTATAACTTTAAGGCCACTAAATTGCTGCTACTTATTTTAATATGGTTCATCATATGTATCCAAAGTATGAATAGCATTCTGACTATCAGTACAGGAAACATATATATTATCTTCCTTCCACTTTCCATGAAATGTTCATTAGTTTATTTATATGTCGACAGACATTTTAAATTTATTTAAACACTGACAAACTGAAATAAATTTAGGCCAATATTATATCTTAATCTCATAAGGAATACTTGGCAAAAGCTGTGTTTGATGAAATCATACACGGATGTTTCAATTATGCCCATCAAATGATATTGAAACTGTTTGTTTGAAATAAACATATTGGAATGTCTAACTTCTTATTTTTAATAATATTGATTAAAACTGTGAAGTGAAAAAAAAAGGAATTGAAGTAAATTTGCAAAGTCTTCCCCAATGTTACTGTGGCTGAGCAGTTTGACTGCTTGTGGTGTGATTTATATCATTGTCTTCTGGTCACTTCCTCTGGATTCATTCTCTTGGAGAAAAAAGGAAATGAATTCGTCATGTATGTAAAACAGCTTTCATTCATAATCCACTTCTCTTGAACCTTTTCTACACATCTTTTCAATGCAACTGTAAGCATCAAATGAATGGGCTTTATAAGAGCACAGAATGTGTGAAGCTCCCAATAGATTGTGGACATATGTTCTTTATCTTGTGTGTTTCCTGTTGCTCTTGTAGGATAAACAGCTGTTCTCATGTCTCATGTCTGTTTTATAAGTCTCTGGTATATCAATAATCCTGAGCTAATGGATCTAATGACAAACAAATGTCATTGTAAATATTGTCCCTGCCATCTTAAATCTGATGGAGATTGCCCAAAAATTATTCCATCCTATAACTCTTGGGCATCGTTAGATAACTGGAAACCACTATTCATTATACAAGTCCATCACTTTAACCTACAGTGACCATGCACTGCAGTGGTGGAAGAGGAAAACACCTGATATACCTGTGCTGCAAGTCTTATATTTACAGACAAAATTAGTATGCAAGGAAATCCTATGCATGTGTACTCAGATATAGTTTCTGTTAGGTTAATGGGACTTACTCCCAGGTGTATACAGGAATGATTTGGTAAATGCCAACAAAGTGTTCTTATTTTTAATCATCTCTGTTTCCAGTGTTAACATCGCTAAGCCTTGCTTGAAACAACAGTAGACTCACTGCAATTACAAAATATTCACAAAAGAGTGAATAATTAGAGAAAAAGAATTTAATTTAAATTTCAATTTAGATAATATTCTGATTTTATTTTTTAAGACACATTGTCACTTGGGGGAAAAATTCTTGAACCATTGCAAAATGTATTAAATAAATTGTACAAAAATACAGAATGCGTTTCAACACTTTTCTTGACCTAAATGATTAACAATTTGGCACTAAAAGAGACTTTCAGTAGGGAAGAAGTTTCACCCAAGTTACATTACACCACCCAAAAAAGCACAGGTTTTTCAAACCAGTTAGCTAGTGTTTGATTCACCAGTTGACTACAGTTAAGTATAATTTACATTGTTGTTTTAAATTGTCCTTCTCAGCAGTGAAGTTGTTAGAGGGCCAATCAAATTTGGCTATGTGCTAGCTTCATTGAGGGCACATGAAGCTAATTTGACTTTATTCAGGTAGCATTACCCCTATTTGGAAAAGGCATCGGTTACACTTAATGATATCAATAATAGCTAAATCTGATAGACTACATTATGACATTATTGTCACAAATAATAAGAAGGGTGACTTGGAGCCGTATGTGTGAAAGCCACATCATATTTGGGCGAAAGGGGACTCAGAATAGAGCTACCACTTGAATGTCAGGTATTGGGGTTGGGATAACGACTAAATATGTGCGTTTATGTCTGGAAGGAGGTGCAATCTGTCTGACTGTGTGCCAGTAGGGTGCATCAGCTTGCCCCCCCCGCTAAATCCCTCATGAAAATTCATCAGCATGTTATCACCATTTTTTTTCCTAACTAGAGTCTTCTCTCCTGCTTGCTTTGTTCACCAACCCTGCCTATTTTTGCCAAAGCTCCCTTTCCCTCCTGTGAGTTACCAAAGCCCCCTTTCCCCCTGTAGGTCACCAAAAACCCCTTCCTCCCCCCATGGATCACCAAAGCTCCCCCTTCCCCCCATGGATCACCAAAGCGCCCCCTTCCCTCACAGGTCACCAAATCTTCCCCTTTCCCCATGGGTTGCCAAAGCTCACCCTTCATGTGTGGGTCAGCATAACTCCCCCGTCTCTGCACAGGTCACCAAATTTCCCCCCGTCACAGGTTGCCAAACCTGCCACCCATCTTCCGTGGACCTGCTGCTGCCGCTACCAGCCTCCCACCTAGATTCTTGCTTGGCATCCTGCCAAGCTGCAGCAGCCACCAACCTCTTGCTCAGCCCAGCCCCTTGCCCAGCCTTATGCCTCTTGCCTAGCCTTTCACCTGTCACCACAGCCACTGAGCCACAGCCATTGAGTCCCCAGCCGCAGCTATTGTTGCAGCCACTCTGTAGCTTGCCACCTCACCCTGTTCTCACTATCATGCTGTGATTTCATGACAGCGTAATGGCACAAGGGCTTACATTTTTATTTCTCCTAAGAATATATCATTTTTTCTATACAGTTTCCCCTAATGTAATGCATTTTATGTTATTTTTACAAATATATGCATTCATGCTTTCCCCAATATATGCATTTTTGTACACATTACCTAGTTGGAGAACTGCATCATGGAATTTGGAGGAGTGCCAATTTAGAAAGATAGGTGGGTTTTGGTTGACACATTGTTTCAGAGAGTTCAAATTGGGTAGGTTCTCATAAATTTTGAACCGAACTGAATTTCTCCCCTATCCCAAGTTGCTACAGATAGTTCCTGTGATAGTTTCTTTCTCAGTTGCCCTCCATTATGAATCCCTGCACTCCCATTTAACATTACTATTCAAAAATCACCTCATCACAGTCCTCCCTTTCAGAAAACCCGTTGGCCCCCCTCCATTATTCCCTTCAGAAAAAACAATTTCACATAGAAATAACAATGTCCATTTTTCCCCAATTGCATCCCCTCCCTCATAATTTTCTCTTCAAGAAATGGGTCATATAAATACTACTTATGAGCTTAATTATGACCTTATATATAGAACAATATTTTTAATGAATGTTTACCTATTAATCATGTCCTTTTTTAAAATAAGGGCCTGATCCAGTCCTTCCTCTACATGTGACATTGGGAGTACATGGCCTTCCCTAAAATGCTACTCTTCAAGGCTCCCCAAAAAAGAGAGTGGTCAGGGGATTAGGAAGTGGAAGGGAGAACACCAAAGGAGAAAGGAACAAATGGAGGAAGAGTGAATAACTTCTAATGTCAAAATATTAGATACCATTTAAACAATATGCTTCTCCATGCATATATTTTACAATGGCTGTCCAAGACACGTTATCTGAAGTAAGAAATGCACCCTTGGGGTATGGATGTGGCTCAGAGGTAGAGGACATGCTGTGCATGCAAAAAGATCCTAAGTTCAGTTTGCCATATCTCTGGGCAGGGCTGGGAAAGAGTCCTGACTGAAACCCTGGAGGGCCACTGCCAGCTAGTGTCAACAATACTGAGTTAGATGGACTAATGGTTTCACTTGGTATAAGGAGGTTCCCTATGTTCCCATGATAGGGCCAACATTTTTTTAAAAAAGTCTATACCAGTACAACATCAGTTCTTGCTTTCATATGACCCTAAATTCCAATGCCTAAAGTAATCCACTTCACCTTGCTGCATGGTAGAGCTGACCTTGGTATCCTATAAAACCATCCAAATCCCCTTTACACTGTGCTGGGGGCAGGGGCGGAATGGATTAGGTGGAGGTGTCCTTCCACCCAGCACTGCTGACCTGCATTGACCTCCCACCAGCTGCCACTTGAGGAATGATACCAGCAGGACTGCAGATGCCAGCCTGGGAAGGGAGTTAGAATTG
The DNA here is from genome assembly GCF_030035675.1 of Rhineura floridana. Taxonomy (NCBI): domain Eukaryota; kingdom Metazoa; phylum Chordata; class Lepidosauria; order Squamata; family Rhineuridae; genus Rhineura; species Rhineura floridana. Next base: position 76,124,698 of record NC_084488.1, on the reverse strand, counting down.
CTCCCTGAAGATATTCAAACCAAATTTTGGCCAAAGTGCTAACTGAAAACCTACTCCTTTACACACACACACACACAAATGGTCAGATACTCTGTAGCAAAGCACAGCATCATCATCATCATTGAAAACTGGATGTACACTACAGCAAAACACAAAGCCAAAACTGAAATTCTGTGCCAAACAAGTCTAGATCTATGCATAGTGAGGAGGATTCTGGCCGCCATTCCTTCTAAGCAGGGAAGTCACATAGACAGTCGTGAATAGAACTGCTGGAGCAGACTGAACATGTGCCAAAGTTACCGATATCACAAGAATGCATAGAGGAGTGTAGCTAGTATGGGGGCAGAGCATCACAGTAGCATAGAATAATTGAATGAGACCGTTGCTATGGCTATGACGAATGTAGGGGTATATATATATATGTCTGTACCCAGCCGCCATTTTTAGTTGAGTTATGTACTTTACTCCAGTAAAGTGCTTTGCTGAATAAATAACCTTAAAACAGGCTTTGGCTTCATTATTTAGTCTCCTCCAAAAAAAGAACCTAGTTGTAAATTCCACAACAATAGAATGCATTATGTAAATCAAATGCTATATATGCCACTTTATTTATTTAAAATATTTCTATCCTACCCTTCTACCCCACAATGGGGCACTCAGGGCGGCTTTCAATAAAATCACACACATATATAATAAAATTATACAGAATAAAAACACAAGACAAAACAGTAAGTTAAAATACATAAAATACAATTATTTAAAATACATGAAATACCATAAAATACAATAAGCATATATATACAAACAAACCGAGAAGCCTACACACATATATAGGAGTACATATATGGATAAACAATAGTAAAAAATAGTAAAGTATTTATATAACTTATTTAATGACAATTGGAGTATTTTGGAAAAAAGTGATGTGCTATAACGATAAAAATGCAAGGGATTCTTTCCTGGGCCATGAACAAATTAATTGCCACCACACCAAAGAAGGCTCGTGACACAGTTATGGGATAATGTTATATTTATTTAAAATATAACAATTATATTAAATCCAATTGCTGCCAATTACCAAATTAAAGCAACTTCGGGCAGGTGAGGATACCTATCTGAGAGGGATTTATCCCTCCCATTTACTGGGCATGTCAATCTCTTCAGACCATGACTCACTAGCAAAGTATGTGGGTAAACTTATCCCTCGTTGCCAGCGGAGTCAATCACGTGTTTCCAACCTCCGCATCCCGGCCCCACCGTACAGGCATTCACCCTGATGCGCAAGTTGGTTGCACAAGGACACCCGCAAGATCCCCACCAGCCACACGTGACTGGCGGTTCCCTAGTGAGTGCACTTTAATACAATGCCTCAGTCACCTATTTTGTACCCCACCTTCCTCACCTGCCCAAATTCCATGCCAGCCGAAGCGAAACAACCCAAATCCACCCATTATGGCCAATTGAATCAAATTCCTGCTGTATGGAGTAGGCAAAACCAAAGGGATGCTGAAATCAGCATCCCCCCCCAAAAAATTCCTACTCAGCCCCAACTGGTGACTAGCAAAGCCCATACTGACTAGGGAGGGGTGGGTGGGTGACGCAAGGCAAAAAAGGCAACATTCAAGGGAGGAGCTGGCTTATATGCCCTGCTCCTTCCTTACTCTGATTGGCCCAAGGGGCCCATGTGGCACAATTTTGAACCCTTCGGGAATGTTCCCGAGCCTTCTAGCAAGGTGGGGTGGTGGCAAACACGCCCCCGCCTTGGCGGGAACGGCATTAATAAATGAATATGATCACAGCCAAATCTTTCTTGGAATGAACATCAGGTTATTGTACTAGCCATTGGCCAAGAAAATGTTCAGATAAAATTTCAATTTAAAATTTCCTGTACACAATCACAATGAATAAAAAATTTTTAAAAATAAAATAAAATCTCAAATTAAACTAAAGAGATCTGATTTTTTCTTAGGAGCCCTCTATACTAGCTATTCTGATCCTTTCCACTTCCTTCAATCAAATTGTCTTTGTAGTTAAAAGTGTGTAATGCAGTTCTATAGTTCCCCCTAAAATGGAAATGGAAAACAGATGATTTCTTGATCAAAGCAGGATATTAAGCTAGAAAAAATGTTTCCCAAAAATCTTTCCCTTTGCCCATCATATAAAGGACAGTTTAGTATATAACAGGTTGTATACTCTGTCTGATCCAGTTTCCAAATACAAAACCATTGGAAATCTGTTTGTACAATAGCAGAGCAAGAATGTTAAAGAATCAAGATATCTAAATTTTTGGTTATCCTTTAAAAAAAAAAAAGACTCTACCACTGAGAGAATTGAAAAAGTTGCAACAGCCTCATATCATCTAAATCTTGGCCTTCATATAATCTGTCCGTTAGTTCTTTTTTTGTTTTACCTAGGTGATCCCAAAATACTTCGGACAGAATGAACCTATTTGCTTTATATGTATTAGCATAGGTAGATATTACTTTCTCTTGCATAGTTTCAAGACAATTCAAAAGTCTTTGCATAGGAAAATACCCTGATATATGGTTTGCTTGGCATGTTCTTAACTTCAGTACAAATAAACATTTGTATTATTATAATTTCAATTCAAATGATGTTTTCCCACTTATTTTTTTATTGCTGTGTAGAAAGAAAAACAAATGCATATCTTGAAAACAGATTTCTGTGATTCCTGAAAATTATCAGAATTCTCTAACGTGAATAAAATGTCTACCAAGATTTAACTTTCTTTTGTAAGTCAATATGGGTTGCCTATGGGTTTCTATGCAGTAACATTTGCTGATAAAAGATAGGTATTTACCTTATCCTACTTATGAAGTGAAGTAGAAAAAAATGCCCTAAAGATGTCTCTGAAGCTCCACATGATGTCTAGCCTGGGGTTTTGCAATCTGTTCTCCTGTTTAATATTTCAGTAAATATCACTATGTTTCACCTAAAGCAAGACAAATTCTAGTCTCCACTGCAATTGATGGTTGCCTGGGGCTGCAGGCAAAGCATCAGGTGTGAGAGAGTGCTATATCACAAGCCTATGGAATTAACGTCAATATCCAACTTCTTCACAGATGGAAAATGTTGCAATAAGGCTTTAAATGCTTTCCTTTCCTTAAAAGTTCAGTTTCTGAATAGAATGTAAAGATGCTGGAAAGCCTGGAAGAGTTTCACATTAAATGCATACACTCCAAATTTTTTGGTGTGTGTATACTCCCTTTTGAAGAGATGGAAACATTCCCAGCTTCATGCATTTCTATTTGGAAATTCTAATGTGAAGTGGCCTGATCTGCATCTTCTGCTTGGGGGCAGTATCCAACAAAGTACTTTGGTTAGAGCAAGGACTTTTGGCTGCTGTTCTGACAAAGGGGCAGAGGTTGGATTCAGGTAGGCAATGAAAGAAAGTAAGTTTACTCTTTAACAGGTTTTATTCATAGGATGAGGGCATAAAGACCAAACTAAACCAAAAACAGCTAATCTTGCTACCCTTTAGGTTGCTAGAGAATGCCCTTTATTTAGCAATGGTCCCGAACTCCTAAGAGTCAAGGTGCATCCTCTCAAAGTGGATATACTATTTCACTATGCTACTGAAGTTTAGTTACGGTCATTCAAATTCAGTTCCCGTGGCCTTGATAAAGTTAGGCCATAGGCTAACTTTAAAAAAATTAGCCAAGAGAGATAGCCGATTGCTCCCATGCTGGTCTCATGCACTTAAGATGCTTGGCAACTCTCCAGTGCCACATAGTTCTCTGTGGCGTTGACATGAAGCTTACAGCCCCTCCAGCTGTACTCTCTTAAGACACAATACATTTTTATACAGAATTAACTCCTTAAAGGATGCAGCCTAAAAGGATTCCAATATTGCAATGGCTGACTGTTAAGAAGATTCAGGCCCCTATATAGGCCTCAGACGGAGCATTAAAGGGGGCAATTGCTGGACACTACCCCTCGAAATCACAATATTTTTCTGTGTATTTCCTAATACAGCTGCACAACTGAACTTCCCTTCCCTCTCCCGGTGTGCTCCCTGTGCCCCTTAAATCTATCCTGCAGTTTCCATTCCCTGCCCTTCTGTGGACCTTGTGTGTTAGGTGGGAAGAGTAGGGTTGGCCCTAACATACAAATGTTTGGTAACACTCTTGAGAACCATGGTTTTATATGGGGAAAAACAAGCTGGCTGATACCAATCAGATGTGACAATGGACTTTATTTGTTTGAATTAAACAAATGTATTTTGCTTATTTGTTTGCTTAAAGTAAAAAGTGTTGGGCCTGTTTGAAATTGTAGCACAGTATGACTTGCTTGTGTGCTAAAATGCTGACAGTTAATTTACTTGTGTGTGTGTTAGAAGAAATGCTAATTTGCTAACTTGCATTTTCATTGTTTGTTTAAAGCTGCATTTGCACAATAGATAGCTGTGTTTGCAAAAATAACGTCCCAGGCTTTTAGTTGCAATGTCCACCTGTACTGTAGAAAAGTATCAAATATTGTTGCAACATTCAAGGTGGAATAGTGTGAAAAACAAGTTCCATATATGGATATGGAAGCGAGGGAATGTTACCAGAAGAAGATGGGCAGGGATTAAAGTGATGTAATTATGATCATAATGATGCATGAATAATTAGTAAAACAAAGTTGATAAAAGACTTGGTTGTGCCTAGCTGAGTCAGAATTAGCTTGCTATTTCTCCATGTGCACGTGTTAGTAATAAATTTACTCCATCCTCCATTTTGTTTCATTCGTTCTTGAGCTCTATTGGGTGAGTATTTGGGGACGAACTCAAGCCACTAGACCTCAAAAAGGGGCTAGGGCATATTGTTTGTAACAATTTGGCGACTCCGCCGGGACGTCATTTTGCTGGCATTCCTCTTTGCCTCGGGTGTGGCCCACAGGGGATTGGGAAAAGTGCGCACCAGGCTATGTTCAGCCTGCCCAAGCCTGTGAGAGCGGATCGAGGGGATGAGGTATTGCCACAATGACTCCCTTTTAAATTGAAACAAGATTGGAGTGGAGCAGGGGTTTAGCGTTCCAACGTCCTTGGTCAACAGTGGTAAGACTCCTTATGTGTTGAATAGTGAAGTGAGTGAAGTGTGACTGTGTGTATGAGAGAGGCTGGGCCGCGAAAACCGGGAAGCGAGTGTTGTACGTCATTTGTCCGTTGTTCCGTCTTAGGCATCTCCCCTGGTAGACAGAGAGGCTACCCAGACAGAGAGGCTACCCGAGTGTCGTCTGAACACGGGAGGGGAAGGGTGCATCGGAACGTTATCTGTCTGTTGTTTTGTGTCAGACATCCCCCCAGGTTAGACGGAGAGGCTACCCCCAAAAAGTCATACGTCATCTGCAAAGGGCAGATAGGACTGGACAGGGAACATGGGGCAGGGTGCTTCAAAATAGGACAAGATGGAAAGGACAGAACAGAGGAAAGTTAAGAAAGGGTCTGGAAAGACTCAAAAGAAAAAGGGCATTTGGAAAATGACCCCCCCTTGAATGTGTTTTGTAAAACTTTTCTTAGATTAAGGATGAGTGTTATGTCTTCTGGAGGGCTGGTCCTGAAGGAATAACAGCTGTTAATGTTTTGTGATGAAGAGGGAGTGGAGCTGGGTGTTGATTGGCTGTTGAATGGGATGTTTAACTTCACTAAGGCTCCGCAGTTGGAAGCTACCCTCTTTAAGATGCTGCCAGGCGAAACAACTTCGTGGTGGCATGCATAGGGTTAGAAAGAGCCATCTGCCTAGACCCCCCCCCCACAAGAATGTGCGCTGATAAAGGCGCGGGCTCAATATAAAATTAATGAGGGGAAGAAATTGGAAATTAAGCCCCCAGTCTTTCAGGCAAAGCCACTAGTTTAAACTCCGTCACCTCAAATTCAGCCCCCAACGTTTTGGAACTTTGTCTGTGTAAAATCTAAATACAGACTGTGCCTTCTCATGAATCTGTTTCTTTAGTAGCTTTAGCAAACTTGTGATTTGCCCTATTTGTCAGGAGTCTTAGTTTCCAGAACACACACATGCATAACATCACCAGACTTTCTTACCCTCCTTGGGAGGAGGGGGAGAGAGGAAAAAAAAGGTATTTTAAAACCGAGGCTTGAAGAAAAAGAAAGGGGGGTGAGGAACATCAGAGCTCCCACACACATGCACGTTTCCCAAGGAATGTACTCAAGGACAGCAGGGACAGAACCGAAGAGATTTTGAATCTCGGTGTAAGACCTTGAGACCAGATTCCTTCCTGGTTTTGGATCAGAGCCCGCATGGCTTCAGCTGTATTCAACTGCAAGCTCTGGGCATAGGAGAGGTAACAGGATCCTTTGATTTTTTAAGTTTAAAGTTATGAATGGGTTAGGAGAGGAATGAATGATAGTGGTTAATCCAGATGTTAAGGTGTATGTCACTTGTCTGTGTTCCTAGGTTTAGTCTCAGACATCTCCGGCAAACAGAGAGGTTGTAGCAACATGGGGGCAGGGTGCTAGGTAGTAAGAAGAAAGGGAGTTGGGATTGTTGTACTGTTGTGTGTTTTGTCTGTCTGTGGTAAAAACAGTATTTTGGTTTTTCTTTTGGAGCTCCTTTTCATTATTCTGGTATAGCGTTAAGAAATTTAGAGTAAGTACGTTGTGGTATTTATGAATGCAACTTTAATTGTCTCTCTTTCTTGCATTTTTTTCTGTGTAAGATTTGATTATATTTATCCATGGTGGGTCATGGTGAGAAGATTTCCTATATTTTATTTTATACCTTACCCATTTGGGTGTATGGTTTTAGGATTTATAATGCTGCCTCCATCACCATGCAACAGGGGAACGTTTTCACCTAATGTTTTATTTCCTTGGGGGCTCCCTTCTCTATCAAATTTCTTAGAGTTGGAATCTCCAGTCTGTGTGTACAGTGGATTGATTTTTGTTCTATAATGGTTTAGAATTAAGTATGATGAAATATAATATGTTGCGAAAAAGAGGTGTATGAATCGAGTACTCATGTGTGAATGTGTGAAGGTTGCTTGAAATGTATATTGCTGTTTAAAGAACCTCTGTTCCTTTAGTGGTCTTTGAAGTCAAGTGTGAAAGAACTTGCTCTGTTTGTTTAAGCAACTGATTAAGAGAGCTGAGGAAAGTAAACGGGAGGTTTGAGTTATAGTGAAATGAGAATAATTTCTGTTCTATAATGTCTGAGTTCCCTTTTCTTTGTTTAATTTATTGGGTTGCAGTTTGCCTTTTGTGTATGTGCGTGTTTAAAATTACAGCTCCTCCTTCTTTCCCCCCTACTTGCCTCTAAACAGCTAGAGGAATGGCACGATTGCTGCCCCTTTCAGCCCGGTATATTTATCTTTCAGTGCTTGATAAATGTTTCTGTGCACATAGATCATGCTGACACCTGCAAGGGAATTTATGCATTTTTGTATAAGGTTAAAAGTCTATTGCTAACTCCTTTATTATTTCCTAAGGGAATTTCCTCCTTTTGGCACTTTGACAAGGAGGCATAGTTCTGAAGTATTTTTATGTAAAAGCTTTTTTTAAACTCTTGTTGCCACCCAGTTGTAGAGTTAAAGATATTAAGCAGTTTAAGGAATGTTAAAACTTAAGATTAAAAGTTAAATACAGCTCTTATGCTTTTATAATAGGTGTTTTAATTGATGATTATGCTTTAATTTTTATACTAAGATTGATTGACTGTGTTTTTTAATTATGTTGATTGATTTCAGCCAGGCCCAATCCCAAGGAGAAGAGGAAGGGCCTCATTAATTATTGTGTTGTCTGTTATGTAATTATTCTCCAGTTTGTGTATATAGTGGACTGATTTTTTTATTCTACAGCAGTTTAAAATTGTTTTGTGTTGATGTTTGTTGTCTGATGCATGGGCATAGGTTTGCCAAAGGTGATTTAAGTAAGATAGTTTGAAGGCAAGAACATATTATCTTTTCGGCGCCAGGTTAAGACCTGGCTATGTTCCCAGGCATTTTAAAGCGTTTAATGTTACAATTTTAAATCTCTTTGTTTCAGTTTATTTATTGTGATATTTTGTATTTCTGTACTTTTAATCTTTTGTACACCGCCCAGAGAGCTATTTGTTATGGGCGGTTTAAAAATGAAATTAAATAAATAAATAAATAAATATGCAAGGTGGATAGAGTTAGGAGTTGAGGGAAAAGGTGAAGCAAAGGCTTGAAAGGTTTTATTGACAGCAAACGAATGAATCTGACAGTTTAACCCCTCCTTTCTCTAGTCCTTTTTTTTAACAATGGTATATAAACTGACAAATGATGACAATGATTTTTGGTAAATTGGCAACATGAGGCCATTGACTATATGCTAGAAGTCAGCAAAACTGAGTAATACAATGAATAATTCAGAGTTTGCTTATCTATATCAGTGTAAAAGTACAGAGCATGACTAACCCCCACCTTTGGAATTTGTGTTTACTGCCAGCTTCTTGTACTCAAAGTGTATATCTGCTGTAGTGATTGGGGCTCTCATCCAACAGGAAACGAACCTGAAATTCTAGTGTAATAGGGCCAGTTGTAAGATTGGGGCATACAGGATGTGAATAGTAGGTTTTGAAACACATAGAAAGACAGTGAACAGGTTCAAGAGTCAGTGGTTATTGGCTTAATTTTCACACTGAAACTTGTTGTCTTGCATGTGTATGTTTATAACCCCTTCTTCCTCCATTTGGTGGGCAAGTAGCCAAGAGAGCAAGGAAGCTCCATGCAGCCTGATATAATTTTGTTATTTTTTATGCATTAGTATATGATTAAAAAGTCTAACTCTTTTTATTTAATTTGCTTTTTTTAATTATAGGATGGAGCGGAAGCATATGCTATGATGGTTGTTTTGATTTTATATAGGTATAGCAGAGAATCGCCTGGATCTCTCTTTAAGTCATTTTGATATAGTGTTAAGAAATTGTAAGAAGTTTTTTTATTGTCTGATTTAAAGTATAAGTATTTTCTTTGAGTTTCATTGAAGGTATAAGTTTTGTAGTTAAGCAGTGGAAGGACAAACCATCTGATGTGTTTTCTCCCTCCAGTCTTAGTTGTGTGCATGCATCCTGAATTCAGGACTTTATTGCCTAGGAGGTACAGTAATATGGTATTCTTTAATGAGCCCAGCTTAAAGGGTGTAATATGTTTTGTTTTAATCATGCTAATTCTTTACAGCCGAGTTATGAACAGCTGGAAGAATTTTTTTTTGAAGATACAAAATGTTTTTCTCTCTCTTTATATCTGTTACAGATAGAATTGTATTTGTAAAGAGAAACTTAATTTTTCCTTTTTGGGGCCCCTTTTCTTTGTTTCTCCTAGTATTTTTGTGTTTCTTTAGCAACTTCTGTATATGATCAGAGGCTAGAGAAAATTGAAGGCCTTTAGAATGTGTAGTTATGTTGTGTGTCTGTCTGTTGCAACACGGTATTTAGGGTTTTTTTGTGCACTTTTGAGAAGTCTCATTTGTAGCCATGAAGGTATTATTTTTATATTTTCCTTCCTGTGCTGAATGATTTGCAAAGGAAGCATTAACCCCCAAAGAAACTTTTTTGTGTGTGTGAGACACAGGAGATTTATTGCAGGCATTTTGATTGGAGCCTCATATGAAGCTGGTACCAACGCATTGGGCCTTTATATGGCTATGCAACAGATGTGCTATTCCTTAGCATGTGTTAACAGCATAGAGGCCTGCTTAATGGAACTACTACCAATGGTCTGTGTATAAGGTTGCAAAGGTGCAAATATAAGGGTGTATGAGAGTTTCACCCCTCTTTTTCTTTTAGTAGAGATCTGTTTTCAAATGTTGAAGGTTAAGTTGTATGATATGTACAGATGTATGTAGAATATTAATGATGTGGAAAAACAACATTATAACTTAGTGTTTGGTTATCTATGTGAGAATATGTATGAATTATACACATGTTTCCATACCTTATTCAAATAATGAGTGATTTTATATTGGGTCCTATAATGTGAAAGAATGTTACAGATGCCATATAAAAGAGTGTTTGAAATAGGGTTTGTCTTTAATTATGATCAAATGGATATGTAAATCTTTGAGGCTAAAGAAAAAGCTCCTGAGGAAAAGATATCAAGATTATTTATATTATGCATTATATTATATTTCATGAATTTTATGAATAGCATTGTAAGCAGTTAAAGCAAAGAAACACAGATGCCCTCTCAACTATGGAACCCTGATGCTTTGTTTTCCTCAAAATGATTGTTTTTAAAGGACCTGATGGATTTGGATTTTTCCAGGAGCAACTAAAGGCTGTTATTGCCTCTGCCCATGTCAGTGGGAGAAAAGGCATTTCTAAAAAGTCACATGGGGGAAGGTGGTTCTGAGAAACACAGTCTTCGTACTTTTTCCTTCCAGAAAGAAAGCTACTGCAATGAACTGTTTTTTTTTATCATTTGAATTTTTGATTAGCATCAGCAATCCATAGACTGATCGATTAACTATTTGATTTTCTTGAAGATGAACTTTGTACAAACCTGCAGTGTGTTTCAAGACTATATTTGTTTTACTTCAATTATAATGTTGAATGTAACCATTTATGCATTGTGTTTTATGTGATGATTTAACCATTAGCTGTTTTCTTTACATAGCTTAAGTGTTAAGAATGTTTTGCTTTTGGGATGTTTTTGGCCTTTTAGATCCCTTGTGATGGGGTCTACAGAATTTGGCTATGGATGTCAACACCATAAGAATCTAGGAAGATGATAGTTTGGAATCCCATCAAAATTGCTTTTCTCTTAAAATGATTGTTGTATTTTATTGCTCTTTTACGCTAAGTATTGAATCAAGTATATGGGTGCGTGCATTTTGTGATTATATTGTTATTGATGAGTAATATGTGATTTTTTATTCAAAGTCCCTGTATGAACCATCCAGAGAATAGACCTGTTTCAACACCTCAAACTCATTATATTAAGCTATGGTCTAGCTGATCTTCAGAAGTTACTTTCTCATCCTAGCAGTTAAATATGGGAGAGCAAGTTACATTTTACATAGCACATGATTGCCATACAGTCACTTACATGATAGATAAGTACTTATAGATATAGGCACATGGATGACTTTGAATTCCCTGTTTGGTTGGGGAGAGGGCACAAAAGAGGTTTAACCTTTATAATGCACCCCATTGTGGTGATTTTGGTATCTGGCCCTTGTAATATGGATCTATCTCATATGGCACAGTTATACCCTGGAAGTCAGCATTGGAGCCTGGGGGCAGAATTGTGAAAGGACTATAAGTCTACATTTCAAAGAGGGGGGAGTGATACGGCTTGGCTAACCCCATTTTGGTTAAGGTGGAACCCAGGAGGTGTAAGGCCAAGAGCTATAGCTCCCACCCCATTCTCACATACCCCCAACTGTTGGTATGGCTGGTAATGCATTCTAGAGGTTTGTGCGCAGGAAAAGCAAGGGCAAAGTTAAACGTTGTTGCATAAATGTTATTCCTTGGCGTGTACACTCCCTACATACAGTGAATCTCATTGTTCGTTACAAAGAGCCTTAGTTGTCTTTAATGCCAATTAAAAACATACATGCAGATATACACGCACGCATATGAAGTTTTCTGGCCTGAATTAATGGAAAAGGCATTCAGGACAGTGATACAAGTAACCTTCCTATGTTAGCCATTTAAGCAAAAAGGTAATTCAAACATATAGTGTAGCAAAGCTCTCCACAAGAGGAAGAAGCCATATGAAAGTAAACTTTCAAGGGCTTCTTGAGGGGGGAATTGTGACAATGGACTTTATTTGTTTGAATTAAACAAATGTATTTTGCTTATTTGTTTGCTTAAAGTAAAAAGTGTTGGGCCTGTTTGAAATTGTAGCACAGTATGACTTGCTTGTGTGCTAAAATGCTGACAGTTAATTTACTTGTGTGTGTGTTAGAAGAAATGCTAATTTGCTAACTTGCATTTTCATTGTTTGTTTAAAGCTGCATTTGCACAATAGATAGCTGTGTTTGCAAAAATAACGTCCCAGGCTTTTAGTTGCAATGTCCACCTGTACTGTAGAAAAGTATCAAATATTGTTGCAACATTCAAGGTGGAATAGTGTGAATAACAAGTTCCATATATGGATATGGAAGCGAGAGGATATTACCAGAAGAAGATGGGCAGGGATTAAAGTGATGTAATTATGATCATAATGATGCATGAATAATTAGTAAAACAAAGTTGATAAAAGACTTGGTTGTGCCTAGCTGAGTCAGAATTAGCTTGCTATTTCTCCATGTGCACGTGTTAGTAATAAATTTACTCCATCCTCCATTTTGTTTCATTCGTTCTTGAGCTCTATTGGGTGAGTATTTGGGGACGAACTCAAGCCACTAGACCTCAAAAAGGGGCTAGGGCGTATTGTTTGTAACACAGACACAAGCAGAGGGAGACAAAATCTGTTAACTAAACCTCGGGTGTTACTTCTGGTGACTAAGCAGCATCGGGGGGGGGGGTTACTTCCCTAGTTAGAGATGTCACTGAAATCTGTAATTCCTCTGCTCAGGCTACTATGAACCTTTTTGACATGGTGCTTATCTCAAATATAGTGTGAGTATTATGACACCCCATCCACCAAGTTCTTCCCTGGTTTGGATTTGAATCCAAACTAGAAAAGGACTTGCCAGTACTTTGTTACTATCACTTTCTCTCAGTCCATTTCTGGGCCTAATTCAACGTTCAGTTTTTTAAAAACTTGTTAAAGTCCTTTGGGACTGCGGTATCTAAAGGAATACCTCTTTCTGTATGAACCTGCCCAGTTTTTGAGATACTCAGCAGAGGTCCTTCTCTAAGGGCCCCTGCTAGCTGAGATACAGCAGGTGTGGCCTCTCATTTACAGAATGTCCTCCCTAGAAAGATTTACCTGGAACATGTGTTAATGTTTTTTTCAGCACCAGGCAAGCCTCTTTTCATTTCCCCATGATTTTAAAATCAATTGCTTTTAAATATCTTTTTATAAACTCGGTTTATGAATTTTGTGAATGTGCGTTTTCTCTGTTGCTTGATATAATTTTAGCTCTACTCTTAGTTATTTAATTGCTGCTCTTACATTGTTATTCTTGGATGTTTTTTACATTTGTTCTATTTTTTGGATGACACTCACAGATCACTTGCTATTGGACATTTAAAAAGTTTAGTAAATAAATGATAAATCCAAGGCCCTGCGCCTAGCCATTGACATTTCCACCCACCTGCTTGCTTCGAAGCCCCCTCTGTTTACATTTAGAGTTATATATGTATGTACTGTAGGCATTTTTTAAAAAAATTCCAAAAATTGCTCAAAGCAGAAATCAGAACAATACAGTGAAGTCCTAAGGGCTTCAGTTATCCTGCAGAACACAAATAATCCAACTGGCTGAAAAAAAGAGGCTCTGATAGTACTCAAACATATCCAATACTTATTCACAAGACATTTGCGCAATTAGCTCAACAGCCAAATGAAAATATATGCTGACAGTAGTCTGTTTCCTCCAAGCCTTAATTTGATAAATGTTCTCATTTAGCACCTTGCTGACAGGTAAGTTATTGGTGAAACATACCTAAGTGTCTGTCTTCATTTTGCTATGGAAAGCAATTCATCAATTTAGGTTGCAATTTTGCATTCCTGTTCTGCTTGTGCAACAACCACTGAAATCCACATGATTGAAATGTAAATATCTAGGTGTAGAATTGTATTGAGAACCACACCACTTGCATCATGGCCTTGAGCTGGGATTGTCTCATAGAGCCTGGATCTGCTAATCACTGAATGTTGGTGAAGTGGGGAGGATACCTCGTTGAATTCTATACCACTACTACTATGAACAACAACCCTTTATATAATGCTTTCTGGGAGCTTAAAGCACTTCCACCTATATTATCTCAGTAATCCTCCTAATCCTGTGTTGCATCTGTGTATTATCTAACACCAAGTTGCACACATGGGGCTGAGATAGCATGTCTTGCCTAAGACCACCAAAAGCTTCAGACTATTGAAGTCCTATACAGGTGTTAGCTTTCTTCATATGATTACATTGGAGAGTAGGGAGAAATGTTACTGTACCCATCTCCACCACCCTCCATGCACAAGGGGGCAAATATCTGCAGAAGGTAGCTTGCTGTACTGGCATAGGTTCCCTGTGTGATATACATCGCTGATCATGCAAGGTTCTAAATCACACAGGCAACCTGCACAATCCCAACAGTCTCTCCACTGGAGATGTCTGCCCTTCAATGCATGGAGGGCAATGGGGAGGGGCATAGGGATGTGACTGAGAGGGCAAAGCAAGCTCACATTTCCAATTCTTCCAAAGAAACAATGCCTGCAGAGGCTTCTAATTATTGGTCATGGACAAGAACGAAATTTGAATGGAGTGGTTCCTGGGGCTGTCATCTCAGACAAGAAGCCAATCCCCCAAAGCTATTCATTCTCCTAAGGCTCCCTGTTGGGCACAATCTAGTCAGCAGTGCACAGTTCTAAGGCAAAAATAGAAAGAAGCCTTGTAGCACATCAAAGACAAACAACTTAATTACACTTCATAAGACAGACACACACATACACATTTGCTGAAGAGGAAAAAACGTAAAATGTGTGAGTAATGGGAATGAAATAAAAAATATTCACTAACAGGCAAAAAACCTTGCAGTTTCAGAACATACCTATAGCCAACAGATATTTCTATCAAACTTTAAAAAGCAGAGAAATTGAATGCACCAGGGGAGCAGGAGACCTGATCTCCTCTCTGAGATATTGGACTGCCCTACATATTTGTCAAAATGCAAACACAATTTGGGTTGGTCTTTGACAGTCCAATCCACTTGCTGTGTAGCTTGGAAGAATTTATAACGTGTGCCTCCAAGCCAGAAGAAGATTCCAGGACAACATAGCAAAAAGAGACCTGTGCTTCCATAGGAAAGTAGGAGAAGAAACAGAAGCTTCAGCAAAAGCCCTCAGTTATAGTGTAGGTGAGGCTTAACTGTGGGTGGAGAATATATAAAGGAAATCTGGCAAAAGAGTTTTAATAGGGTAACTAACTGCTTCATCAAATCTGTCTTTGTTTAGATAGAGCAGAGCTTGGAAAATTTACTTTTTTGAGCTACAACTCCCATCATCCCAATCCAGTGGCCATGCTGGCTGGGGCTGATGGGAGTTGTAGTTTAAAAAGTAACTTTGCCAAGCTCTGAGTAAAAGTTGAGCAAAATAAGTTGTTGGTATTTAATGTGACAGTAACAAGATAGCAAGAGAGCCAGTGTGGTGCAGTGGTTAAGGTGTTGGACTACGACCTGGGAGACAGGGTTCGAATCCCCACACAGCCATGAAGCTCACTGGGTGACCTTGGGCCAGTCACTGCCTCTCAGCCTCAGAGGAAGGCAATGGTAAACCACCTCTGAATACTGTTTACCATGAAAACCTTATTCATAGGGTCACCATAAGCTGGAATCAACTTGAAGGCAGTCCATTTCCATTTCCCAACAAGATAGCAAAGTGTATACCCATTTAAAGAGACAGTACATAAACGTGTGTACTACATAATCTTTGTAAAATATAGTAACTATATCTGACTGGTTTTGTGTCATGCCTATATCCCACAGTTACCAAGGTTATTGGCAAGTTAAGGGTTCAAAAGATTTTAAGTGATATTAAATGGTGGCAGCGGGCAGGTTTAGCAAAAACATTTGAGTGGAAGGTGTTTTTGTTAATAGAATAAGTAAGGAAATACCCCCTTTTGTCCACATTTTTTTTAAAAAAGAGTAGATCCTAATCATGAATCTCTTGCTTTCCATCTAATTTGGCACTTGCTGGTCATGTGCTTTGTATCTGAAAATCAAATTTCATTCAGATATGTACTGTTGATTATATGATCAGAATATCCAGCTACCTAATGTGTGTAGCTTTTAATAAGTAGGAAAACAGGCATGTTTGGGGTAAATTAGATGTCCTTTTTCAGCATGATATTTCTTAATAAAGTTTTCTATGTAATTTCCTCATGTCCTGCCTTTTCTGCACTACCCTTATCAGTAAAAATTATGTGTTTGGTTTATCTGTTTATTCCAGATAAAATTGGAGGAGAGTTATAAGCCCTTTCTGGGCATTATCGTTCCCATGTTGACAAATTAGCCTGGGGTTTTGTAAGATGTCAGTATTAGTCAGTTGCTGGTTGGAGTTATGAGGGGCTGGTTTTTGTTTTTATTTTTTTCTTTGCTTATGACTGCTTTTTTAATGGATATGTTTGTTTTATCTGCTTTTTACCTTTCTTGCAATTGGTTTATGTTTTACCTGCATTGTACCTCGTGTGGCTAAATTTGTTTGTAATAAATAAAAATAAAGCAGAGAAGCCATGGTGAGTAGCTTTGCACCCAATGTTACACACTCTTTCCCAAATGGCTTTGTGTGAATTTGTACACATGAAAGTTTTCACAGGATCTGCAACTCTAATGTTCATGGTGTCAGATCCTGTGGGAGCCTTCACATGTATGTATGATATGTGTGAAGGCCCCCTCCCTACAAACATGCATGCTGTATGTGTGTACTGTACACTGGGAAAAGTCCATGGCTTCCTGGGAACTGCACCTTATTACAATGGGGCCCACCCATGTAGCCGGTCATGCACTCGACCTTGTGTTTGTCTCGGGAGAGGAGGGGAGTGATCTGAAAATTGGGGGTACATCTATCACCCCCTTGTCATGGTCAGACCACTACTTGGTGAGGTTGGACCTTTCGGTGCCAAAAACCCTCCGTGGGGGTGGAGGACCTATTAAAATGGTCCGCCCCAGGCATCTGATGGATCCTGATGGATTCCTGAATGCACTTGGGGATTCTCTGGAGCATGCACACAGCCACTCGGCTGAGACCCTGGTGGAGGGGTGGAATGCCGCAATCGCCAGGGCATTAGACCGGGTGGCTCTGAAACGCCCTCTCCCCCTGAATAGAACTCAGACGGCACCGTGGTTCACCCCACGGTTGCGAACTCTGAGGCGGGAGGTGAGACGGCTAGAGCGCTGGTGGCGGAAATCTCGCTCTGACAACGATCAGACACATGTCAGAGCAGCTACGGCAGCCTATCATGTGGCAATAAGGGCAGCAAAAAAGATTTTTATGCTGCCTCTATTGCATCTGCAGAGTGCTGTCCCAGGAGATTGTTCCAAGTGGTCCGGAGCCTGGTCGGTCCAGTTGCTCCGGAACCAATGGAACATGCCAAGGCCTCCTGTGACGAGTTTGCTAAACACTTTGTGGAGAAAATTGATCGTATTAAGAGTGCTATTCCACGTGCTGTGGACACAGTGAGGGAGCCAGAGGTGACCAGTGGTGCTCTGGTGGTGTGGGATCGGTTCCAGCTTCTTCCATCTGATGAAGTGGACAAGGTGCTTGCAACCTTAAAGCCAACCACTTGCTTACTCGATCCTTGCCCATCGTGGCTCATTATGAGCTGCAAAGATAGACTGGGTGAGGGGATCAAGATGGTGGTAAATACATCTCTTGAAGAGGGAGTAATGCCATCATCGCTCAAGGAGGCAATAATAAAACCAATCTTAAAGAAGCCCTCCTTGGATCCCCAAGATCTGAACAACTTTCGCCCAGTCTCAGATCTGCCATTCTTAGGCAAGGCGATTGAGTGGGTGGTGGCAAAACAGTTGCAAGTGCACTTGGAGGAAGCGGATTATCTGGATCCATTTCAATCGGGCTTCAGGCCTGGACATGGGACTGAAACAGCCTTGGTCGCCTTGGTAGATGATATGAGGAGGGCGTGGGATAGGGGCGAATGCACCTTCCTTGTCCTCCTTGATCTCTCAGCGGCTTTCGATACCATTGACCATGTTATCCTCCTGGACCGCCTGAAGAGGTTAGGCATGGGGGGCACTGTATTGCAATGGTTCCATTCCCTCCTCTCTGGTAGGTACCAAAGAGTGGCATTGGAGGATGAGGTTTCGGATCCTTGGCCTCTCACTTGTGGGGTGCCACAGGGTTCCATCCTCTCCTTGATGCTGTTCAACTATATAAAGCCGCTGGGGGCAATCATCAGGAGATTTGGGCTGCAATGTCATCAGTATGCGGATGACACGCAGCTCTATCTCTCATTTAAATCTTCACCGAGGTTGGCTGTAGAAACCCTGTCCAAGTGCCTGGAGTCAGTGAGTGGCTGGATGGGAAGGAATAAGCTGAAGCTGAACCCTGACAAAACCGAGGTACTGTTTGTGGGAGACAAGGGAAGGCTGGGGGATGTGGACCTGGTGCTCAATGGGGTACGTTTGCCCCTGAAAGACCAGGTCTGCAGCCTGGGGGTCATTCTTGACTCCCAGCTGACCATGGAGGCTAAAGTCTCGGCTGTGAGCCGGGCGGCGCTGTATCAACTCCATCTGATACGGAGGCTGCGCCCCTACCTTCCCAACCATCTGCTCCCACCGGTAGTACATGCCCTGGTCACCTCTCGCCTAGACTACTGCAATGTGCTCTACGTGGGGTTACCTTTGAAAACGGTCCGGAAGCTGCAACTGGTACAGAATGCGGCGGCTCGTCTGATTAAAGGCAGCCACCGGCAAGATCACATCACTCCAGTACTGAAGGAGTTGCACTGGCTACCGGTTGTTTACCGGGCCCAATTCAAGGTGTTGGTTTTGACCTTTAAAACCCTATACGGTTTTAGCCCAGTCTATCTGAAGGAGCGCCTCCAGCATCGTCAGGGATGCCGCTCAACAAGATCAGCCTCAGAAGACCTTCTCTCAATCCCACCGGTTAAAACAGCTAGACTGGTGAGGACTAGAGAGAGGGCTTTTTCAATAGTGGCCCCCACCCTGTGAAACTCTCTCCCAAATGATCTCTGCCATACCCCTTCTATGATAAGCTTCCGCCGGGCCTTGAAGACCTGGCTCTTCAGACAGGCTTTTGGGGTGGGTTAGGTTTCTTACTGTTATGGTTTTAAATTTTAATGTTTTAATGTATTGTTTTATCTTGTACGTCGCCCAGAGTGGCTGGACAACCAGCCAGATGGGCGACTAATAAATTAAATAAATAAAATAAATAAATAAAATAAATAAAGAGAGTTCAGCTTCAGGGGTTGGGCTACTCACTATGAGCCCACTTCTTATTCTCATGTTCATCAACATGGGAGTGATAATGCTTCCATAGGGCTACATATTTCCTATTTATATTGACTACTGTATTTCATTTTCATAAAGTTGTAACTAAGACAATAAAAATAGTAGTTAAAAGGCTCCTGTTAGATTAACAATTTATTCTTCAACTCATTTCCTTCAATTTTATTGTAATATATATTTCCCATGTTCTTTATCTATAAAAAAAATAGCAAGACATTTCAACCTAGTGTGTAACTCCACTAACATTCTTTGAATTATGCTGATATACCTGATGAATGCCTGCCCTTTTAATTTCATTAATAGCTAAATGCCAGCTAGAATCTAAAGAAAGGCACAGTGCACGCCTCAGTACCAGCCTTGTTTGAACTAGCTTGCTTAATTGCAGGTGAGAGGCTAAATAAGACACTGACACATCAGCTTGGGTTGAACAAGGGCCACTTTATTGAATTACAGCAGACAAACCCAATTTTAAAGTGACCTGCAGAGGGAAAATCTAGGTGCGGGACTATCTATAAGCAAGTAACTTTCCATACAGCTCTTGGGTGACCAGCCCCTGCTCGCGCAAGGGCAAGCCCTTCTGCTTACCCCTTACCCCGGCCACACCTTGTAGGTGAGTAGGGGGGCCTTCCCATCTCATCCCCACCCGAGGTTGAATAACCCTTGGGTAGATGAGATAAGTTGGCCCCAGAGGCAGCCCATATCCTGTCCTCGAGCGCAAAGCCTGCCGGACAGGCCTCCGGAACCGCCAATCACCTCCAAAGGTGCCTAAGGGGGCCACCTATCCTTAACTATTTCCCTTCCCACACCTTCCCAACACAAAAAGGGACAAATCTCTATTTAGTCCCCTTTTTACCCACTGCCGAGAAGCACCTCTCACAAGCACCTCTGCAGGTCACCAAGAAATAAGTCGTTTCCTGTGTCAGACAGGTGAACGTCGTCGGCCCTGTAAAGCTCACCCTTCCAGTGCTGAATGTGGGGATGCAGGATGGTTAACCCCCCATATTGAAGAAGGGCCAACCAAATCCGTCTGTTGACCATCTTCCATGCTCGGTCTATAGCCCGTGGATCCCATATCCCATGCCACTCCCTGCGTGGGAGCATGTCTGACCACGTCAGACGTACGCAAGGCCAGTGTTGCCTTATAAGCTGCATGTCCGCACTTGCCTGAATGATGAGGGCCTTGCCCTGCATCAAGCCAAGGTCATTCCCACCGAGGTGGATGACCATTACCTGCACTGCACCTTGTCCGCACTGCACCTTGCTGGAATAGAGCAGGTAGGAGACCGTCCAAACACATTCCTCGCCAGCCCAGCTGCCCATCTACTCAGGCCCAACTGTGAGCTGACGCTCGAGTTCGCTGCCCTCCGGGCTGCCCAGAAGACCATGCTGCGGCTGCAAATTAGGATGCATGTCTGCTCCATCCCCGACCAGCAACCTGTCAAAGTAAATGCAACTTGTTAAGCTTCCACATTCCCGTGTCTTCTAGAAGGGGCAGATATAGCCCTTATAAGCATCAGAAGACCAGCGCCCAACAGCCTGTACCTGTGCCTGGGGAAAACCAAAACCCGCTGCTGTAGAAGCAGCTCCAATTCTAAATGAATGGGTTCCAAACTGTGCAGGGTCATGCCCAATTCCTTGTAAAGCCCGTTTTGTCAAAGCCCAAAACTGGTAAATAGAGAGGGGATCCTGGTTTGCGTGGGTAAATAAATATCCATCCCCAGACCACCTGTCTCTTAAGAATACTTGTAAAGCCTGGACAGGGCAAAGGTTGGGCACCAAAGACAGGGCCAAAGGCACGCGTCTTCCTATACACCTCTGGTCCATTTTAGACCTTCTCAGGATTATACATGCACAACATCCTTCAATGGAGACGTCTGAAAACTGGAGGGCCCGCCCAGATAGATCCCGCTTAGAGCAGGCCACTACCTCTCCAATCCTGAAAGCTCCAAAAAACAGCATAAGGGCCACTGCCTGAAATAGCTTGGTTTCATAGCTGGAGGAGCAAATTGCTTCCCATTCCTCAACCATGCCCAGTAACATGTCCAGAGAGATAGGGCGACGGGAATCAGGTGTGACAGGTTGTTCCCTGGCCCACCCTGTCAATATGCGGCGGACCCTAAAGTCCCCTGCATGATCCGAAAAGCCACCTGCCTTTGCTAAAAAGGAAAGCCTAGCCAGCTAACCTTGCAGTGAACGGACTGACAGGCCCCGTCTCCTGCCATCCACCAGGAATTCCATGATGTGACTTACTGGAATAGGCCACTCTGGAGCATAGCCCTTGGTGGCCCAGAATTCTTGCATCGCCCTACCTGCTCTCCGGTAACTAGCAAGCATCCTGGGGGCAATGGAAAGGCTTATGGCCCTTTCCAACTCTGTTCTCCAGTCTCCCAAATCGCAGGGGGCATGGCTTCTGGCTGAGCCCTGGCCCACGTACCAACTGATGGAAATGATCCATCTGATTCCATGATAGAGCATCAACAACATCGTTATTAATGCCAGGAACGTGCCGTGCCCGAAACAGAACATTAAAGTGCAGGCATTGGAGAACAAAGGAACGGATAAGACCCATAACCCTGGCGTTCCTGGATGTAAGGGAATTGATAACCTGGACTGTGGCCATGTTATCACGCCAGAAGTGGACCGTGGAGTTCCTAAACTCCCAGGCCCACAGATAGACAGCCACAAGTATTGGAAAAAACTCCAGAAAGGTCAGATCCTTATCTAAACCTTCGTGCACCCATGTTTGCGGCCATTGTCCCTTACACCAGGAAGACCCAAAGACTACCCCAAAACCACAACTCCCAGACGCATCAGACTGCACCTGTAAGTCCGCCTCTAAAAGTCGGTCCTGCCTCCAAAAGGATATCCCATTGAAATCCTGTAAGAAGGAGGACCACACAGCAAGGTCAGAGCATAATGCAGCTGTAACCCGAAATCTATGGCGGGGTCGTGAGAGCCCCCCCATAGCATCATAGACACGCTGTAGGAATGCTCTGCCAGGTGCTACGACCTGGCATGCAAAATTTAGGTGTCCTGCCAACTCTTGAAGGGTGGAGAGAAAAAGTTTCTTCTGTGATCTTCCTATGTAAAATAAGAAGCTTGTCATGGGGCAGCTTGCAGCATTGTTTTTCAGAGTCCATTTCAATGCCTAAGAAGGTCAAAACAGTGGCTGGACCCTAGACTTTTCCATGGCTAAAGGAACCCCAAGTTCCTCTGTCAAGGCATAGAACCGTGTCATTAAGTGTTGGCATACACCTGTGCCAACACTGCCCGCAAATAAAAAAATTGTCCAAGTAATGCACCACCGAATCCAGCCCAGTCAACCTTTTAATAGCCCATTCCAAAAAGGTACTAAAACGTTCGAAAACTGCACAAGAGATTGAGCATCCCATAGGCAATGCTCGATCCATGTAAAATTTCTCTGCAAAAGCAAAACCTAGCAGTTCAAAATCTACAGGGTGGACTGGTAAAAGGCGGAAGGCGGATTTGATCTCGCATTTGCCCATGAATGCGCCCTGGCCACAAGTGTGCACCATGCGCACTGCAGCATCAAAAGAGGTGTAGTGGACAGTGCATAGACTGTCGGGAATGAAATCATTAACTGACTGTCCACACGGGTATGACAGGTGGTGTATTAATCTAAATTCCCCAGCTGCCTTTTTGGGCACTACACCTAACGGGGATACCCTGAGATTAGGGAGGGGGGGATTGAAATGGGCCAAGCACCTGCCCTGCCTGCACTTCTTTATCAATTTTGGTCTGCACCAGAGCCTCCATGCCTATGATAGATTTTAAATTGCGGGACATCAGGCTACCCTTGGACCGTCATAAGAAATACGGAAGCCTGACAAAAACCCTTGTAATAAAAAGCGGGCATCTCGCACCGCCAGGTAACCAGCAAGTAAGGCCCGCAAAACTTTTAATTTAATTGGGGAGGGCCCTTTTCCTTGAGTAACTCCCGGTGGGGGCCTCCCTGAAGAGCCAGGTCTTCAAGGCCTGGCGGAAACTTATCATGGAAGGGGCATGGCGGAGATCATTTGGGAGGGAGTTCCACATGATCTCTGCCATGCCCATTTCTTCCCACCTTCTTCCTCCCCTCCTCTCTTCGTTCTTTCTCCCCTCCTGCCCACTCCAGCCCTCTCTCCCTCCCTTCTCTCCTCCTCTCTCCATGGTCAGTTTTACCTATCCTAAGTATGATTGCACGGGAGTAAATCTCACTGACTTCATTAAGCATGAAATCTGCCCTCTTTCTCTGCTTCCCTCCTGCCTGCTCCCATCCCTCCCCTCCCCTCTGCCCTTCATCCTCCCTTCCCTCCTCCTCCCCTACCCCTGCTCTTCCTGCTCCTTTCCTCCCCATCTCCCATGGTCAGTTTCAGTTATCCTAAGCATTGCAGGGAGTAAATCCCATTGAACTCAATAAGCATGCAAATGATCAATCCATTCTCAGCAAACTTGCACAGGATCCCATTTCTTACCTTCCAGATTAAAAAGCAGATAAATTCACTAAAAGGCAAAAAAAAAAAACCTTGCAGTTCACGAATGTAACTATAGGCAACAGATATTTCTATCAAAGCAGGGAAATTGGGCAGCTATAGTGAATGCACCAGGGGAGCAGGAGACCTGACTTCCTCTATGAGATTTTTAACTGCCCTACAAATTTGTAACAATGCAACCAATTTGGGTTGGTCTTTCATAGCCTAATCCACTTCCTGTGTAGCTTGGAATAATTTGGTAACATGTGCCTCTGAGCATATGGTGAGTGATGGCAACACCTGCAATCAGCCCAAATAACAGAAACTGTTCATGCTGTGGTGATCTTGTTTTAGCAGGAAGGAAGCAACAATATTAAGACAGTTGATATAGTTCAGATAATCACTTTAAACACGTACTTTGCAATTTTAGTGAAGTTTCCTGTAGTAAATAATTATGTTTTGCTTCTGTTTCTGTGAATATGTGAAGTACAGCAACACTTAGCATAGTTTACACTAAAAAAAACTCTAAAAATAATTGTGGAATAATGGCAGTGACTGTTCTGCAGAATAGTATCCAATGGACATGAGGAGTTGTCTCAGTTTGCACTAGATAAAACTGTGGAAGGTGAAATATATTCTAGCAAAATTCTAGGTGTGCTCTATGTTTTTAATTGACCATGCCCACCTTTCCTTAAGTGGAGCAGTTAAGCACAGCAGGCTGAACACATGCATCTTCGGCAGGCCAAGTTTGTTTTTTCCAACAGCTAGATTCATTGCTTAAGTAGCAACATATTGTAATCAGTCTGATTTTACATCAAAATGAAGTTTCAGATTCAACTGTTAATGCACTCAAAACAGAAATAGAACTTAACCCCCAGTTTGAAACACAAAAGGCTGTCTTCACCATCATATGACATTGACCAATAAAAAGGCTTTGAAATTAATAAAAATAAATTTGACACAGATTTCTAGGATGAATAATGAGAGAAATATAATTCTGTAGGTTAGGTTCTCTATAGAAACAGTAATAAAACAGGAAAGAAGCAAAGTAAGAAGAACATCAAAAACATACAAAAATGTAATTATCCACCTTTGGAGATGGCACGTGTTGCAGCCACTCACCATATGCTCAGAGGCACATGTTATCAAATTCTTCCAAGCTACACAGCAAGTGGATTGGACTGTGAAAGACCAACCCAAATTGTGTTTGCATTTTGACAAATGTGTAGGGCAGTACAATATCTCAGAGAGGAGGTCAGGTCTCCTGCTCCCCTGGTGCATTCACTACAGCTGCCCAATTTCCCTGCTTTTTAAAGTTTGATAAAGCTATCTGTTGGCTGTAAGTATGTTCTTAAACTGCAAGGTTTCTTTGCCTATTAGTGAATATGCATTTCAAATAGTTCTTGAACATTGTATACTACAACACTAAAAGATGCATCTTAAATTCGTAAGAGATAGCAATACCTAAATGTTTTTAGAAATATTTTCCCCACCCAAACATAAAATGTTCTCCAGCTGTACTAACCTTGTGTAGACTTTTACAATTCATGAATTTCATAGCTCTTCTTGCCAATTACAGAAATGCTAGCATTGTTCTGACTCAAACTTGGCAAAAAAGCAAAGTATTAAATGGTTGGATATTACAGAAGTGATTGATGGCAAAAGCAATAATGAAATTTGTAATGTGGAATGTAAGTTGCTTGACTGCTACATCTACATAAAAATAGTTGGAAAGAAAAAAATGCTGATCTAATTTTTTAAAAAAGAAACTAACTTTAGGTAACAAGATGGTATCAGTAGAAAAGCACCTTGAATAGAAAAAAAACTCAGCAAAATGGATATACAGAAAGGAGATGTATTTTTAAAGCATACCATGGATCTGACAATATACACAGGATTCAAAGGTTTTCTCCAGCGCTGCCAGTGTCAATATTGAAAAAATAATACAATATTGGTTAACATATACGGGACTGGTTATGGGACAGAGACAGCTTTGGTCGCCTTGGTGGATGACCTTCGCAGAGAGCTGGACAGGGGGAGTGTGTCCCTGTTGGTTCTACTGGACCTCTCAGTGGCTTTCGATACCATCGACCATGGTATCCTTCTGGACCGACTTGCTGGGATGGGACTTGGGGGCACCGTGTTACGATGGCTCCATTCCTTTCTGGAGGGACGAACTCAGAAGGTGGTGGTGGGGGAATCCTGTTTGACTCCTTGGCCGTTGACCTATGGGGTCCCTCAGGGTTCAGTTTTGTCCCCCATGTTATTTAACATCTATATGAAACTGCTGGGAGAGGATGTCCGGGGGTTTGGGGTTCGGTCCCATCAGTATGCGGATGATACCCAGCTCTATTTCTCCTTTCCACCTAAAGCCAAGGAAGCTGTCCTGGTCCTGAACCAGTGCCTGGCATCAGTGATGGACTGGATGAGGGCAAACAAATTGAAACTAAATTCAGACAAGACAGTCGAAGGGCAGATCAGGGAATAGGGATTCAGCCTGTGCTGGATGGGGTTACACTCCCCCTGAAGACACAGGTTCGCAGTTTATGTGTGCTCCTGGACTCAGCTCTGAACTTGGAGGCCCAGGTCTCGGCCGTGGCCAGGAGTGCCTTTGCCCAGTTAAGACTAGTGCGCCAGGTGTGCCCATTCCTGGAAATGCCTGATCTGACTATGGTGATGCATGCCTTAGTTACATCCCGTTTAGACTACTATAACGCGTTCTACGTGGGGCTGCCTTTGAAGACTGTTCGGAAACTTAAACTGGTACAAAGAGCTGCAGCCAGAGTATTAACAGGGGCTGGTTACAGGGACCATACAACTCCCTTGTTACAACAGCTCCACTGGCTGCCAGTTTGTTTCCTGTCACAATTCAAAGTGCTGGTTTTGACCTATAAAGCCCTATACAGCCCAGGTCCAGTCTATTTGTCAGACCATATCTCCCTATATAAGCCTGCCCGGGCCCTGAGATCTTCAGGAGAGGCCCTTCTTTCAGTCCCAACAGCCTCGCAAGTGCAATTGGTGGGGACACGAGATAGGGCCTTCTCGGTGGCTGCTCCTAAGTTCTGGAACTCCCTTCCTAGGGAGACATGAATGGCCCCCTCCTTGCCATCCTTCCGTCGGCAAGTAAAGACTTTTTTATTCCTACAGGCTTTTGGGATAGAAGGTGTTTAGGATTGGGCTTTACAAGGCTTGTTTTATTGTTTTATGCCATTATGTGTAAAAGATTTGAATGAATCCCAAATCAAGAAATGAAGTGGGGGCATTCTGAACATATTTGGTGTTTGTCCAAGCAGAAGTGGCATCTCTCTGAAGACCCCCAAAGTGAAGTGGAGACCTCCAAAGTGATTCAGGGCTCTTCAATGATGTGAATATTTTTAAAAATGCTGCTGTCGGCAAAAATGGAAACATATCTCCTCAAGTATGCCATATAAGAAAAACATGAGAGTGGAGAGTGTGGTTAGAAAGAGCTTTTTTGTGATTCACAGGTCTAGCTTCTAATCAGAGGGAATGATTTACTAGGGCTCTCCAATCACCGTGCATTAAGGCAGGATGTTGAAGCAATGTATAACCTTATTCTTGTCTGTTCTGGGCTCTTTGCTAGCTCTGCTAATGAGGCTTGCTTACAAAATGCTGGACACTCAAGACCTTCTTCCTCTGTGCCATATGCCCACACATGCACTCCTGTCAAACTACATATGCATTTAGTTTCTGTTTCCTTTGGTGCCAAAATCAGAACATCACCCTAAACCAGTCTCCCCCATTTCTTTCGTCCTGTCCATATCCTTCTGTAAGTTTTCAGGTTACTTTTCTAGGGGCACCTCTACAATGTATGCTATTTTCATAATTATACAACCATTGTCATGGCTGTGAAACATAGCCAGTATGGATTTTTCACATTTGACCATGCTAAATTGAAAATACCTTCCTGCCATTCTGCTGCTTTCCATAACCACATTTGAAAACAAAAACTTATAAGCTCAACAGTGCTAGACTAAGAATCACTTGCTTTCAAACCCTGAAAGTTTTCAGGGCAATACAAAACACCACCACAGAGAATTCACAGGTTAAACTGAAAAACAGGAGTAAAAAAATCCAGAAGCGTGGTGGACTTTTTTCTGAAATGTCGTGACAATTTTTTTTGAAATTCATGAAAAATCACACGTTTGTAGAGTTCCTGTAATCCTGTTTCTGACCTTGCCCCATACTTCAAGCTTCGTTTTCCAGAGTTGAAAACTTAAAAAAAGATAATGCATGGCTTATTTTTAATTAATTTAAGAACATTAACATTAGATAACATACCACATGTGCACAAGGCACCAACTGCCAGCATTCTAAAAACCCAACTTACAGCTGTTTAGCTTAGAGCCAATGTAGTTAATTTGTTAAGCAGGGTCAACTTCAGTTTAAGTTTGTATGGGACACTACATGTTAGGCTTCTGCATTAACTCCCTCTCCCTGATCCAATTTGTGGCTCTGATTTGTAAATACAAATCAGTCTGGACAGATCCAAACCCAATATGACCCAATTTGGATCTGAATCTGGATAGCAGTCTGAATATTACACTTCTATGGAAATCCCATTGATATACATTGCAAAACTGAAACAGCCATGACATTATTGTTTTTTGACCTAGAGACATGCAACTTGGAGGCTTTTATAGTTTTTATATAGTTTTTATATAGGTGATTAAATCTGCCAAGTAGCAGGTGGGTAGCTCCAGGGATTTTTATGCTAATGATCTTTAAATTTTGCTTTTTCCAAATCAGATTTTTTAAAAAGACTTTAGGTGCTCAGACATGCCATATTTCTGTGTTCCTTCTTTGAAGATTTTGAAAAAAAGAGGGTTTTTTAAAATTAAGTTTGCGGTGATGCATGTATGTAGTTTTAGGCAGGAACGGACTGACACCATCATGGAGATAATATGCACAGGGATATGAAATTTGAGGACAGGGTAGCCCTTATTGAGGGGATTAATCCTGCCAACTTTCAGGTGAGTAGCTCCAAGGACTTTCATGCTAGCCACCTTTAAAATTTGCTTTTTCCAAGAACTTTTTTTAAAAAGATACTGTAATATAGGGGCAGATTGCCAACAGCAGTGAAGAAAAATAAAGCTACTATTTAATATTAATAGAATTCACTGTGGTTAGCAAGTGGATAATAATAATAATAATAATAATAATGTTGTAACGACACAAGCTGGCTTCTGCTTATTGTTTGTGGGTAGCAACTGAATGATGATGATAATGATAAAAAATTCAGAAAGGTGTGTCTAAATATGCCCACAAGTTTTAATAATAATTCTTAGCAATAAGAATCAAATTAAATAGAAAAAAATGGAAGAAAAGAAAACCAAGACAAAAAACTTTTTTTAAAAAAAACCTGGAAATAAGGGTGGGATTGGTTGGGAAAGAATAAGCTGAACAAATGCCACCCAACATCCACCAAACATTTATAAAAGAAATAACTTAACAAAAGATTTCTGCATTTTAAGACTTTATCCCTTCCAAGTACTATTACTGGAGAATGTTTGGTGGGATGGTAGCATTCTAGCCTTACTCCCTCTTTTCCCATCCTAGTGTTCTCCTGTTATGATGTGTAACTGCTCCGTTTCCAAGGCAGCTTGACTGGGTTCATCAGAGACTGTTTTGAGCTAAAAATCTCTACAAATTGATTTGGGACTAACCCATCCATTGTGTAGAGATTTGTAGCTGCTTCAACCCAATCAGGACAGGATACCAATTGTCCCGATATTACATGTGTCTGACATAGAATAAAAAGGTGGAGGAAACCCTGAAAAGAAAGGAAAGGGGCTTTCTCTCTGCCCAGTGCCCACCCACACACTCAATCTCTCCTCCTCTGCTTTCCCTCTTACCAAAGTCTTCCAAGCTACACAGGAAGTGGATTGGACTATGAAAGACCAACCCAAATTGTTTTTGCATTTTTACAAATTTGTAGGGCAGTACAATATTTCAGAGAAGAGGTTAGGTCTCCCACTCTCCTGGTGCATTCACCATAGCTGCCCAATTTCCATTTTTTAAAGTCTGATAGAAATATCTGTGGCTTTAGGTATGTTCTTAAACCACTTTTTTTTTTTTGCCTATTAGTGGATAAAATCATTGCTGCTAAAACCACAGAGAAGGAAGCAAATCTGTTTTAGTTGTCCCCTAAAAAACAAAAAAAACCTAAAGGAGCCTAGCACAAATAACCCTGGACCTATTTGTCTGTAGTTTGGCAGACTTCTTATCTAGGGGTTGTTCTCTCATGTATAGAAATTTCAAATAAATTGCCTGTAAAACAACAGGGAAGATAAAGTGAATCCTTTTTTAAAAAAACACCCCAGGAACAACAGCTGCCATTGATCAGTGCACACACCACTAATAAATGGTGTTTGAGAAACCAAAGTCCAAAGACCTCATGGGTGTGCTGAACCACTTACATAATTCTTCTGGTTCCTGACCAGGATATCTGGTAAGTTTGGACGCGAACATTCAGAAGGATGTTTGGCTTGTTGGGTTGCTATAATACCATCTCAATTTTCTTTTGAAAACAAACAGTTCTGTATGAAATAGACAGACCTATCCAGATTCACAAATCAAATGCATGTATTCTTTTAGGAATTCTCATTTCCTTGGTAATAAATAATTTCCTGTTTGTTTCTTCTATGTCTGGCAATATATATTTAATTTTCTTAAATTTTCTTAAATTTAGATCATCATTCAAGTCTTTGTGAACCATGGTTTACAAAGCTATAAAAGTCAGGGCTGAGCTTATTGCAAGGTTTAATTCCAGACATCTCCATGTAGGGCTGGGACTGTCCCCTCTCTGAAACCCTGGAGAGCTGTTGCCAGTTAGTGTAGACAATACTGAGCTAGATTAACCAATGGTCTGACTAAGTATAAGGCAGCTTCCTAAGTTCCCATCCTCTTCTTGCTCCTGTGCTCTCCTCTCCCTTGTGGACCAGCTTTATCATAAAGATTCTGGCTTGTATTAAGCCACAGGTCCCTGCTAGATCTGAATAACTCTGGCTTAATGTTGATTTACAAATCAGGAAAATGAGCCAGAAGAGGTAATCAGTTTGTTTGTTTTTTAAAAAAAGGTGAGTTTGGGGAAACATGATTGAGGTTCATTATTGGTCCCCATGTGAAGAAATAGAATGCTTAATGTTTGTGAAAGATTGCTAGTTTGTCAAATATTTAACAAGTAATGATTTTTAAAATACATTTTATTTGAATTATTATTCATATTACAATCAAAATAACATAGACAGCAAATATATCTTATAAATCAGAATATTTTACAGCAAGTTATTACCTTAAATTCATTATGAAAACCAAATGATTCTGATAGCAACTGATAGTTGTCCACTTAAATCATTTTCACTTATGTACGTCGTGAATTTCCACCAAGCCTGTGCTTTTACTCTACCTTGCAGGTACCAAATATCATGTGTAATTTTATGTAATACTGTTATATTCCATATACTACTATACCACACATCTGACTCTAACCAGCATTTTCCTCCTTATACTACTATTTGGCATGCTGCCATTAATATCTCTGAAATTAAACATTTTGCTTTTAAATCAACATTTCCACCCATAAATGAAGATAATAAAAACAGTTCTGGAGTCTGGTTAATTTTTTCTTTAACAACATTAGACATTTCTCTATGTACCATTTTTCAGAACCCTGTTTATAAGTAATGATTGAAAATAAATATTGCAATTAAATTTAAGATTATTATTGCACATTATTATTCTTTCACAGTTTGAGCTTATACTAAATTACTTTGGAATTAAAACAGTGATGTGCATAAGAAATACCATTTATCATTTAATTAACATCCTTGGTTCGAAAACTATCAGCATATTTGACTATTTCTCTTCACTAATATGGATTGTTGCAAAAGATTTTCCCATCATGCTTAATACCACCAATTGAATCTATGTAAAAAATCAGACATCTTTAAGCAAAGCTGCCCCCCTATTTTGTGCATAAACAACTAATGTACTAAATAGGCGTCTACAAATATGATTTCACAGAAATAGGCTCTGCAGTTGTGCCCTTGTTGGATGTTATTTGCAGACATCACTTAGTAGCTACACGTCATGAAAGTGCCTTTGTTTTTAAATGTACTGATAATGTATTGGAGAAATAAATCAGAAAATAACTTCAGGATCTGATATTCCTATCAAAGCCTTTTAGAAATATTTCATAGTAATAATATTTATAAGGAGGAGTATGTTGCTGTTGAAAATTAGTACTTGACCCACTTCGCTAGGTCCAATATAGCTGACATTCTATCCATCCGGTACTGTCCTGTAAATCAAGCCAAATTGCTTTGTGTAGATTCTGAATATTGGGATGAAAACTGTTATTTATTGTTCAGACTCTGGCAGTATAATGTTGTGTAAGACCTCTGGTAGGCACCACTCTTCTCCGTCTATGTGTTGTCTACAGTGCTATAGCATGAGTAATATTGATAATATCCTTCGTATATCATCAACTTCACCATTAGAAGATAATTCACTGATCTGCTGTATATTCCAAAGTAAGCTCCACTGAATTACTCCCAGCCAATTGGGTATAGGATTTAAGTCTTAAAGCCTTTCATTGACTAAAAATATGCCCCAATAATATGGGCAGCAGTTTTTATTTTTTAAAAAAATAACTTATTTAAATTGCAGTTGGCAAGCACCATCTTAAGGAAGCATCCCCCCTTCTCTCTCTCAAAAAACAAGGAGTCCTTTTTCTAAGAGTATGTCTGCTCTGAAACAATAAAAGTATGCTTTTTGCTTCAAATTTATAAAGCACCCAAATAAAAATTCACCATTTCTTCCAAATCATTTGGATAAATCCTTACTTCTTTTTTTTTACGTGTAGAACTGACGTTCTGGAGCAATGGGTATTTGCTGTTAGATTATATAGACCAACTTGCTCTTTTTGATGCAAATAAACTTACACCAACATTTACCCTGTCCAAGCCTTCAACAAAACAGCAGGACTCATGAGGACAGAAATATAAACTTTGCAAATGTTAAAGGAAGGAAGCATCTGGCACAAATTTTTAATATGATGCAATAAAATTTGTTCTTTTAGGATTTTTTGTACGTCAGGAAAATGTTCAGAAAGATCTGTTCTATGTGGATAAGCATTCAGTAAAAGGAATCACAGTTAGACATGTTGGTTAACGTAAGAACATATGAAGTACCTGCTGGATCAAGCCTCAGACTATGGAGGCAGAGCATAGCTATCATGGCTAATAGTCATTGATAGCCTTACCCTCCATGAATTTGTCTAATCATCTTTTAAAGCCATCCAAGTTGGTGGGCATCAATGCCTATTTTGGGAGTGAATTCTATAGTTTAACTATGCGCTGTGTGAAGAACTATTTTCTTTTGTCTGTCCTTGGTTGATCAAGATAAGCCTATACAGTACTCAACTATATCTTAAAATCAATTTTTGTTGGGCCATGTGATCCCCACATTATCCACTTATAACTGCTCCTCCATACTTTATATGCACACACTTATTAGAATCTCTTGCATAGTACATCAATCCATAGTATGCCTCCCTTGACAGAGAGACTTCTTGTGATAACCTTTGTGTTTTTTTTACTTTGCACCATTACTATTAGTATATTGCATTGTGTGATGAAACACTTGCAAAGATGTAAGTTTTGTTTCTCAATAAGACATGATTTTTCTTCATTGAATAGATTAGTATACTTACACTCTGCTAGCGTTTCTTTGATTATTTTTCTTTCTTTGTTAATCCTTAAGTATGATTTTTTTAAAATTGTGTGCATTTTCGTTATATGTATTGAAAATTTTCAAATAAAAGAAAAAAATCTCTTGCATAACACATCAATCCACAGTATCCTCAGTTTTACAGAATTCAGAGAAAATGATACACAATGGATTTAGTCCAATAAAGAAATGTGGTTTCAAACTTCAAAGACAAAAAATATTTATATTCTATTCTGATATCTTTGAATACAGAAGTACATTGCCCAAACACTGCTAAATGTTCTTATCTACTGCACACGCTCACATGCAAAATACAGGCAATTTTTAGGGGAGGGAGGGAGTGTGTGTGTGCTAGTGTGTGGGCGGACATGATCAAGAAGAAATTGGATAGAGAAAAGTTTATTTGTTCTCCCTTTCCGAAACATTACAACCCAGAGTCATCCAACAGAGCTGTTTGGTGGGAAAGTAAGGCCTAGGGGTGGGGGAATCTGTCAATTCCAGTTTCTCATTTTTCCCAATCTTAAGGTCAGTTCTCCACATTTCCACATTAGTTTGTGATATATATATATATATTTAAAAAGTTCTCATGACAATTCAACAGCATTTTAGTGTGGATTTCTCCCAATATACAATTTTTTAAGAAATTTTGCCCAATATACACATTTTTAGCAAAACAATTTTCCTTAATGCATTTTGTATGCTATTTTCAGTAATATATGCATTTTTAATTTTTGCACACTTTACCCTGCATATGCATTTTTGTACACCTTCGTTGGCTGAAGAACTGCATTGCAAAATTCAGAGAAGTGCACATATTAAAGGATGGCTGTGTTTCAGTTTACATATTGTTTCAGAAAGTCCAAATTAAGTAGATTTGCCTTTAAATGCAAAATTAATCAAAATTCTCCCCCATAAAACAAAAAGAAGAAAAGGGTATTTTTCTAGTTAAGAGCAGCAATAATGTATGGAATTTGATCCTACAAGATATGGTATCATTATTATTAGCATGTATTGCCTGCCCTTTACACAGATGTCCCAGGGTTGGTTACAACCTTAAAATACAGTGTTAAAAACAATTAAAAACAACCAGAATCATAAAATATGGTGGGTCCCAAAAATACATCCCTCGAGCATCTGAGGGTGATGGATCTCAACACTTAAGAGGGTCTGAAGGGAAGGAGGGAATCTTTCAGCTATTTGGGACCTAAGTCATTTAGGGCTTTAAACACTAGCATGAGCACCTTGAATTGGGCCCAGAAATGAACTGGCAACCAATGTAGCTATTTTAAAACACAAATTGTATGAGATCTAAAGCAACCCCAGCCAGTAATCTGGCTGCTCATTTTAGATCAGTTAAAGTTTCTGAGTAGTCTTCAAGGGCAGCCCCATATAGAGCACATTGCAATAATCCAATCTAGAAGTTAGCAGAGTATGGAGTACTGTAGCCAAGTCATTTCTGTTCAAAAGAGAGCAAAGCTGGCAAACCAGCCAGAGCTGGGAAAAGGCACTCCTAGCCAATAAGGCCACTTGAGCCTCCAGTGACATTGGATCCAGGAGTACTCCCAGGCTGTGGATCTGCTCCTTCCAGGGGAGAGCAACCCCATCCAGAACAGGCCATCTCTTCACTAGAGATGGTGGAGAATATAAGCTAAATTGCACTTAGTACCAGATTTTGACTGAACCTGACAGTCCGCTATCTTTTCAGAAGGACACTGATTTCTTGCAGTGGGCTGAGGATGTAATTGGCATGGATTTGCAGCAGGCCACAGTTATAATCAGCACAGATTTTTAAAATATTTTTCCTGATTTTTTGTAATTTTCTTCATAATTTCCTCTAAGTTGATATATTCGTAAAAGTGTTTAGGTGTTATAAACAGGAAAAAAATAAACCACATGGAACACCATGATCATTTACATAAGCATTTACGTTAAAAATTATGCAATGTTTTAACAACCAAAGAAAAAAAGCGGATCAAATTGGCCCATGCCAAAGCAAGTGGGAACACAAAAAGGGCAGATTGGGATCAAACAATGGACTATCGGAATACAAGCAGATCGCAACTAGGCAGTGAACCCCATCCCTTCTCTCCATCACCTGGTCATGAGAACTCTAGACACAGAGCTCTAGACATGCTAGGGGTATGCATCAGCTCTGTTTGCCGTCTGAATTACATGGTGAACTGAGGTGAGGTTTCCACATGCCTGGATCAGACTGAACCATTACCAAGATGTCTCAAGTCAAATCAAGAAGTAATGAAAGTCTTTAGTCACTCTGTAGACTTGCGTATGCCAAAATTCTGCATTTTGCCATTTAAAATAAAACCCTTGTTGTGAAATGGATTAAACAACCTATATTAATTATTAGACTTGTCCCATGAAACCTTAGATCTAATTTGCATGCCTTCATATATCCAACTCAACACAAAGGTGGCTGTCAGGGATACCTGGTCCCCTTGGCTTCACTTCTTATCAACATAGGTTTAAGTATCTGTGCTTTAATTTTCTGCTGCCACCAATTTGCTCAGAATACTTTCAAAACCTCATAGTAGTGTAAATAGGCTTAGGAATGAGATGGACACTAACGCTAGAGACATGAACTTTAAACTAACATTGTTGGTTTAAATACTATGTAAATAAGGGAATACTGGTACTTTTATTAGAGAGAAAAATGTGCTTGTTGACAGTTCTGAGGACTCAAGAGACACTGTTGCTGACATTAGCCTCTAAGTAGCTTTTACCTGAGATCAATTTCCTTAAACCTCCACCCCAGCTAAATACCCCCACAACCCGGTCCAGCTACTGGAGAGAATCTGCTTCTGTCTCCCAAAGCTCTTTTGATTGTACTTCTGGCTGCTTGTACCAATTGGCCAACTTCTCTTGTGTAACCTTCCTCTGGTAAGACCTATACACAGGGCAGCCCCTCAGACCCATGCAGTCACCAACCCTTTTATCCTGATCTTCATCAGACAAATATAAATATCCAGGCCTCAGTTTCTTCCTCAGCTTTTCTCTGGTCTGTTCCCCACATCTTCCTTATCAACCCTCTCTCTCCCTCCAGCTCCACAACTGACAAACTCAACTGTCTCTCTCTCTTTCCCTGACAGTTAACTGACTGGAATCTCCAGCCAATCAGGGTCTGCTGTCACCCAGATGAACCAGAATGAATTTACCCGATCCAGATCTGTCTAATAAATTCTAAAAGCAATAGTGTCTCTCTCCTCCCAGAACCTGTCACCTAGCAGCCACTGTAACATAGTAACAGTATAAGGCCTCGTCGTGACAGCCATCGAGGTCACAGAATATATATTTTTCCTTGAAACACAAAGATAAACAGACATATTTACAGCATTTCTACACTGTCCTTCCTTAAAAAATGTTTTTGTGTTTACACAGCCTATCCTGATTTCCTTCTAAACTCATGCTCCAAGAGCTCAGATTTATATACCATCACAGAGGGTGGCACATCTGAAGTCCATTAATAATCAGGTCAATTTAACAAGAAAGAATGGCAATAGTTTGAGAAAGTTAAAAAAAATCAATAATTCTATCTATCTATCTATCTATCTATCTATCTATCTATCTATCTATCTATCTATCTATCTATCAGCTCCCAGTTGTGTTGCTCATTTCCAGCCTATTATTATTCTCATACCCAGAGGCACCTCCCTCATGTCACCAGTTTTCAAACTGATTGCCCGCAAAACTCTAGGGGAGGTTGTGATACCAAAATGGTAATGTCTGCTCTTGCAGGAGAACCACTGCACCTATCACTTTGAATGTTAACAGACTTCTTTCCCTCAGAAGGTGCAATCATGCCTAGAAATTGTATCCAGTTTTGGCAGAAAAATTTTAAAAGTTAAAGGCTTTTTCATTCAATACAATAACATTCAAAAGTTTCATGCCTGAAAAACTCCTGTGCAATTTGGCAGATTTAATCCACTCTGGAGGGGCTTCTCTGCCTGCAAATTTCATCCACTTTTGTGAAAAGGAAATATAGATATCAGTATAGATATGTTCATAGTTTCCCCACTGTAGTCGATGTGCGAGAGGGGGGAACAACAGACTTTTGGATTTAAGAGATCTGATTTGGCTCCGGGCAACAAGTTGAATCAGAAAGACACAGAGCGGCTCCAAAACAGATTGGGTTGCTTTCCAAATTAAGAACCTAAGAAGAACGTGCTGGATCAGGCCAATGGCCCATCTAGTCCACATCCTAGTCTCAAAGTGGCCAATCAGTTGTGAGTTGGAAGCCTGCAAGCAGGACCTAAATGCAAAGAGCATTCTTTCCTCCTGCACTTCCCAGTAACTGGTATTTGGAGGCTATGGAAGCAGAGCAGAGCCTTCATGGCTAGTAGCCATTGAAAGCCTTGATAGGTTGAAGGATAACCTTTTGAGCAGGTACGTAGTTTGGGGGTCTTATTAGACCCGCTCCTGTCACTTGAGGCTCAGGTAGCCTCGGTGGCACGGAATGCATTCTACCAGCTTCGGCTGGTAGCCCAACTACGACCCTATCTGGACAGGGAGAATCTCGCCTCAGTTATCCATGCTATGGTAACCTCTAGATTGGACTACTGTAATGCACTCTACGTGGGGCTACCTGTGAAGACGGTTCGGAAACTTCAGCTAGTGCAAAATGCTGCGGCCAGAGTTCTCACTGGGACAAAGAAATTTGACCATATAACACCTGTCCTGGCGCAGCTGCACTGGCTACTGATATGTTTCCGGGCCAGATTCAAAGTGTTGGTTCTTACCTATAAAGCCCTAAACTGCATCGGACCGCAATACCTGGTGGAACGCCTCTCTCGCTATGTACCTACCCGTTCACTACGCTCGACGTCGAAGGCCCTTCTCCGGGTCCCAACTCATAAAGAGGCCCGGAGATCAACAACTAGATCTAGGGCCTTCTCGGTGGTGGCCCCCGAACTATGGAATGCCCTCCCAGACGAGATACGCCTGGCGCCTTCTTTGTTATCTTTTCGGCGCCAGGTAAAAACCTACCTTTTCGCCCAGGCTTTTTAAACATTTTAAATTTAATTTTAAACCTAATATGGATTTTAATTTATAAACTCAATGGCAATTCTATTTCGGATTTTTATCATGTTATATTTTTCACACTTGCTCATATTTTAATTGTGATTTTATTTGTTGTACACCGCCCTGAGAGCTTTCTGCTATAGGGCGGTCTAGAAATGTAATTAAATAAATTAAAATAAATAAATAAATAACACTACTCATACAAGGTGAATCTTGTTGCTGGTGTATCCTCCTACTATATGCTACTTCCAGGTTAAGTGGCAGTATGTCTCTGAATACCAATTTCTGGGAAACAATGCTAGGAGAAGGACATTACCCTTATGTCCTGCTTGTGGGCTGTCCAGCAGCATTTGTCTGGCCATGTGAGAAATGGGATGCTAGAGTGGAAAGACCTTTGGTCTGATTTACCTTGACTCTTATGTTTTCATTTGGGACATCCCTATGTTCTAGTTCCATGTGACCAATATAAAGACAACTATTGTTGCCTCAGACATATTTTTTGAGTGTTACAGATACATTTAATCAAATTTCAACAAAACCATATATGATTTTAAGGATGTCTATGACAGAGGGAAAAGAACCAAAGTCTAAGCATTTGGAGTTGGTCAATAATGCCTCTGATGCCCGCTCAACCTTTCAACTGGTTCAGATAGTGATCTTCCCCAATGAACATACCTGTTGGGCATGGTACCAGTCTCGGAAGTGTGCCCTTCAATACACACAGGGAGTAACGTGAGACTCAGGTGAACACCTTTGACTGTCATTCAATTTTCCTGATTCGAAGAATCCCTTCCCATCTTCTTCACTACAGGCACAGGACAGTTGTGTAGCCAAAAACTAAAGAACTGGCCTCTTAATCAAGAGGTTTTTCTGTTGTGGAATAAACATAAATAGGTTCAGATTTATACTGGATGCATTAAAACATTAACATCTCTCTTTCACTGACAGAAATCACTGTGGAAGATGTTTGGAAGATGTTTCTTTAGCAAGGCATACATTCTTCAATGGGCTGACTTGGCTAAGGCTTGGCAAGTTGTTAAAGGTGACAGTGGGTTTTCTTTGCATTTCTCTGCCAGCATGACTTCAGAATATATTAGCAACAGATCTGAGGAGGCCTTTGTAATGCACAGGAGTAGAATAGGAAATGAATTGTAAGTATCTCTATTGTTGTTAACCAGGCCAACAAAGAAAACCAATGAGTCCCCTTTGAAAGCCTTGCAGATAACATCTACAATGCTTCTGGAGGCTGACAGCTGAAATGTTTTATCATTTGGGGGCACAGATTAATATTGTATGAGATAAGCAACCTGGATTCATTTTACAGAATCAGCCAACGCCATGCACATCAAGTTACTCTCTAGAAATCAACTAAATGCCAAATGAAAACAAAAAGTATTTAGAGTCTTGCTGGAAGCATATACATTGATTGTGACACATATAGAAAGAAAAGAAAAGAAATATCTGCACAAAACTAAATCGTTTTGGGGACAGAAACAAACTGAAATCAGAGAAAACTTTGGGTAGTATTCAAAGGGCTGGAAATGACATTTAGGGGCCTTAGTGGCTTGAGGCCAAGTTATCTAAAGGAATGTCTTCACCCATATGACCCCGCCTATTCAATAAGAGGCTTCACATAAGCTTTCCCTGACCATTAGTACCCATCCCTGATGCCCTTAGTTACTGGGATGTTTTTTGTTTTTATTGAGACTATTGACTTTTAATGAGTATTGATGTGTGTCCATTATATTAACCATTTCACTGTGTGTATGTGTGTATTAGGGATGAGATCAGCATTTTGGTGCTGGTTCAATTTTTGTTCCATCTAACTTCTTTCCGATACCCTTTTGTAAGGGATCAATGTTCGCTATTTGCAATAAATACTGATTCAGGTATTTTTTCTCCAAAAATATCAATATTAATATCAATATTTTTAAAATATCATTTTTATAGATTTTTAAAATATTCATATTTTCCTCAAAATATCAATGTTTATATTGATATTTTGAGGGAAATATCAATATTGTGAATTATTTATTTATTTGATTTATATCCCACCCTTTGTCCCAGTAGGAGCCCGTGGCAAACAAAAGCACTAACACATCATAAAAACAGACTTCAAAATATATTAAAACAAAACATTTTTGAAAACATTTTTAAAAAAGCTTTTAAAACATTTTTAAAAAAGAAGGTTTAAAAATATATTGAAAAGCAATTCCAACACAGATGCAGACTGGGATAAGGTTTCTAATTAAAAGGCTTGTTGAAAAAGGAAGGTCTTCAGTAGGTGCTGAAAAGATAACAGAGGTAGTGTCTGTCTAATATTTAAGGGGAGGGAATTCCAAAGGTAGGTGCCACAACACTAAAGGTCTGTTTCCTATGTTGTGCTGAGTGGACCTCCTGATAAGATGGTATCTGCAGGAGGCCCTCACCTGCAGAGAGCAGTGATCAACTGGGTATATAAGGGATAAGACAGTCTTTCAGGTATCTTGGTCCCAAACTGTCTAGGGCTTTATACACCAAAATTAGAACCTTGAACTTAGCCTGGTAGCTAATAGGTTGCCCGTGCAATTCTTTCAATAATGCAGTTGGTGATAACCTGCTTCAGTGAGCAGTCTTGCTGCCACATTTTGCACCAGCTGCAGCTTCCAGACCAAACTCAAGGGTAGCCCTACAGAGAGTGCATTGCAGTCTGGAGGTTACCAGTGGACAACAGCGGTCAGGCTATCCCAGTCCAGAAATGGCTGCAGCTGTCTTACCATCTGAAGCTGGTGAAAGGCACTCCTAACCACGGAGGTTACCTGGGCCTATAGTGACAATGATGGATCTAGGAGCACCCCCAGACTATGGACCTGCTCTTTGAAAGGGAGTACAACCCTATCC
The DNA here is from genome assembly GCF_030035675.1 of Rhineura floridana. Lineage (NCBI taxonomy): Eukaryota > Metazoa > Chordata > Lepidosauria > Squamata > Rhineuridae > Rhineura > Rhineura floridana. Next base: position 76,083,492 of record NC_084488.1, on the reverse strand, counting down.
AAAGCAGGCAACTGACCAATTATCTGAACTTGGGAACCATCAACCCATAGCATCTCCGTCTTGCTAAGATTGACAGTCAGTTTATTGGCCCTCATCCAGCCCACCACCGGTCCAGGACTTGCACGGCTTCTCCTGATTCAGATGTTACAAAGAAATAGAGCTGGGTATCTTCAGCATACTGCTGATACCTTCCCCCAAATCTCCTGATGATTGCTCCCAAGGGTTTCATATTGATGTTAAACAGCATGGGGGACAAGATGGTACCTTGCGGCACCCCACAGCACAACTGCCAGGAGCCCGAAAGACAAGCACCCAATGCTATTATCTGAAAACAACCTTGGAGATAGGATCGAATCCACTGTAAAATAGTGCCTCCAATACCCATCTCACCACCTCAGCCCAGAAGGATACCATGGTCAATGGTATCAAAAGCTGCTGAGAGATCAAGTATGAGTAACAGGGTCACACTCCCCCTGTCTTTCTCCCTATAAAGGTCATCCATCATGGCAACCAAGGCTGATTCAGTCCCATCGTCTTCGTGAGAAACTGGGTGATTTTCCTCTGGTTGCCACTCCCTTTTAAAGAGACATCCTGAGAAAGAGGAATTCCTAAGGTCCTGTACCCCGTTTGTGTTAGCACCATTTCGCTATAACTTTTTCTTCTAAGATTCCCTTGGGACTCAGTTGTGAGTTGCAAAAGTTGCTAGAGTATAAGTTATAGTCAAGCAGTTGCAGGGCCTCTGAATGTAGTTCTCCGCCACCACACTTGTCTATTGACAATTAATGTGTATCAAACACTCATAACCAGCGACCCGAGCAATATTCACAGGGTTCCTCTGTCATTTAACAGTTCATGAGACACAAAACTGTTTACTCTATATCAGCTCGGCTTTATTCTTTCATTTCTTTCAAGTCCAATCTTGACTGGCTTATTTTTCTTTAACTGGGGAGTCTTTCAGATAAGCAAATGGAGGACAGTATTTATAGTGTGTGCAGCCAGAGCAGTCAGACTAGGAACAAGCTCTTATCATACTCCCCCTTCCTTCAAACATTTTGAGGGTAATTAGATTTCTCAAAACTGTGTATGCTCAAAAAAGCTGAAACATACTCAACTATGTGCAGGAGCTTGGCCAAAAAGCAGCCGACGCCATCACTCTCCCCACTGGCAGTCTCCTGATTCAGTCCCATAACCAGGCCTCTTTCAGGGCAGCTGGAACTACTGTCTCCCACAATGACACCTTGACCAGACCCTTGATCCCCTCAATCAAACCCCCTCGGCAAGCTTTAATAAGCCAAGAAGGGCAAGGGTTGAAAGGACATGCTGCTGGCTGCATCATTGCAACCATCTTGTCAACATCATCAGGCCGTATCAGCTTAACCATGGACACCTCACTGGGGACTACAGTAGATGTGGATGAGGCATCAAGATTGCTATGGAGGTGAGCAAGTTTACCCTCAAAGTGCCTTGCAAACAATTCACAGTGGGTCTCTGAAGGGTGTAAAATTCCATTTCCTGGAGGTGATGTCAACAGACCCCTGACAATATGGAAAAGCTTCACTGCATGGCTACTTGAGGATGCGATGGTTGTAGAGAAGTGGGCCTTCTTTGATGCCCTCACTGCCGCACAGTACACAGAGTTATGTTTTACTCATGCCCTATCAGCCTCAGAGAACGTCTTTCACCACTTGTGCTCTAGCCGTCATCCAGCCTGTCTCATTGCCCTTAGCTCACTAGTGTACCAGGGTGCAAACCGGGCTCCACAAGGCCAGAGAGGGCACTCTGGGGCAACTGTGTCAAGAGCCAGACATGCCTTGCTGTTAATCTTAATCTATCCATCATTCCTGCAGGGGAGGATTGGAGCCATAAGTCTAAACTTCAGCAGGAAGTGGTCTGATCATGACAGTGGGGTGACATGCACTCCCCCTATCTCCAGACCACCCCTTCCTCTGGAGCAAAAACAAAGTTGAGGGTGTGCCCTTCCCTATGCAATAGGCCAGTGCAACTTGAGACAGCTCCATGGCTGTCATGGAGGCCATGAAGTCCTGCACCGAAACACTAGAGACAGCCTCAGCATGAACATTGAAATCACCCAGGACTATTGTTCTGGGCTCCTCCAATACCACAGCTGAGGCAGCCTCCACCAGCTCAGCCAGAGAAGCTGCCAGGCAGCAGGGTGGACGGTACACCAGCAGCAACCCTAGTTTACTGTCTCCTTGGCTCAACACCAGGTGCAGGCCCTCACAGTCAGCTCCAAGGCAGAGTGATTTCCTGGTGACAGATATGGAAGGTCTGTAGACCACATCAGCTCCTCCTCACCATCCCTGCAGCCTGTGCTGGTGTTGCACCATGTATCCAGGTGGGCAAAATTGAGTCAGATCAACTCCTCCTAGCTCACCCACTCAGGTCTCGGTAATGCAAACCAAATCAGACCTTGGCGTTAAACAGCACACGCAAGCCAGAGGGCACAGCAGATGAGCAATGAGGAACCCATCCATGAGAGGAGTGGGAGCGATGAACAAGGCATAGATAGCCTTGCCCTCATCTTCTATGGTAGTTCACCACCTCCCTATGGCTATACCTCCCTCTACCCATGATCACTGAAATTGGGGAGTCATCACCCACGTTTCTCCTTACTAAGATTCTTCCTAAATACTTGATATGAACCCAAAAAGAGCCCACCAATAAAACCTACTTGAACCAATTATCCCAGTAGGCCTCTGTGAAAATTGGGAACAGTCAGACCCACTCAATATTTTTCACACAGGGCACATCTACTCCCTCCCCGTCTCACACCCAGGGAGGGCCAGCCTTCTGCCAGTTACAGACTCTCACTCTGAAGGCATCTGGTGACTTTCTCCTATCATTCAGTTCACTGCACAGGCTCTCACCCTGTGGAGGAACTACACATGTTCCATAAACCCTCCCTATACCAATGTCCTTCAGATTGGTTTAAACAGATAGATCAATAGATAGATCGATAGATAGCACCCTCAGGACTACCCAAGGGGTGATCCCCTTTAGTGTTGCTCCTTCAGTGGCAACCGCACCGGTGGCAGACCCACCGCCCAAGGGCAGCTTATAATACATATATATATTCAGGGAGCCTCCACTCCCTGCTCATCAATCCCTCTGTCAACCCCCCACTCCCCTCACAAACGCCCATCCTCTTGGGCACCCCTAGTCTCCTCACCAACCTGTTTTCCTCACCTGTTTCTCTGCCACCAGTGCCCTGTGCTGCTGCTGCCCTGCATTGCCCCAGACAAATACTGCCGCTATGCAGCACACCTAGTCTGCCCAACAGTCTTTTTCTTTCCCGAGGCTTTCAGTCTGTGATGGAACTACTACTGTTTTATCCTCCCATTTTCTTATTGTTTTGCTGTTATTGATTTATGTTTTGCCACCTTAGTGTGTGCAAATACTCACTGTGAGATCTGAATGCAGCAAGAGTGGCTGCTTCTGGCATAGTTTATCTAGATAGCCACCAAAGAGCTAGGACAGACCACAGCTTGAAGCAAAGTTTGCATGAATTTTGCAATTTAATGTCAAGATTTTAATTCCAATGTTGGAATCTTGAACTTCTTCAAAAGTTGATTCTGAAATGTGACTTGCCTTTTAAAATTAATGTTTATAGACACACTTTGGTTTGGAAGAATTTTGGCACATACAGATTTATTCATGTACCCCAAAAGCATAGAGGTTGTAAGCTGAGGCCTCTACCTTAACATCTGTTGCACCCATGTAAGCAGTAAACAAACACATTCTATAGCCTCCTATACAGTGATCCCTCACAACTTACGTCCAAATGCTTCCATTTTTACTCAGTCTTTCAGCTTGAAAACTGCAATGCTGTTTGTTATTATAAAACCAAAGTTTCCAATTGGAAAGGTACCTTTATAGAAAAAAGAAAAGGAAATACCTTCACTACATTAATCAATTGACACCCCTCTTTTCCACACTGAGTGATGAAAAGAACAATAATTCCCAGAGGTCATATCTATATCGAAGTGTGGCATTTGGCACCTGCCTTTATTGAAAAGTGTAGGAACAGTCTAACACATAGTGGTATTAACCATCTGCTTCTTGTATTAATGTGGAATTGAAGGTCTGTTTGTGACAAAGAGTTACTAATGGAGAAAGCAACCTCAAGTTGTCCCGTCATTCCCTGATTCTTTCAAAGACAGAATATATTGCTAGAGGAAGAAGCATGCCAGTCTGTACTTTGATTATATGACTTTAGAAAAAGATTACTGTTCTGATGAGATACCCCTTGAAAAAAAAAAGTCAGTTAAAAAAAGTTATCCAGTACTAGCTTCTGAGTCTAACTCTCTCTGACTCTGAGAGCCACTTCAGAGATGACATGGAACCAATGAAATATTAATGGATGAACAAATTTTGTTTTTTGGTCATGTGTGAAGGGAGAATTCTGTCACCCACACATGGCGAGATGTATATATGTACCCCTTTGCATAAGACCTTGGGAGAACTGAAAGATATATAGTCATTGGTACATGCAATATGCCTCTGAATACTAGTTGCTGAAGTTCAAGAGTGGGAGAACGCTATTGTCTTGCATACTTCCATTAGGTATCTGGATGGCCACTTGGGGAACAGTATGCTAGAGTAGATTATATAGCCACAAGAGTGGCTGGATACTAAAACCAGCGTGGATTTTTCACATTTTGCAATGTTAAATTGAAAATACCCCCATGCTATTATGATGCTTCCCATAAGCTTATTTAAAAACAAAATCTTACAAAACTTATAGTCCTGAACTCAGAAACGCTTGCTTAACAATCCTTTTCATGGTGATAAACAAAACAGTCACAAAGAATCGAGAGTCCAAAGTCTAAAGAGAGAGAGAAAACTCAGACCTCTTTTGGACTTTTTTCTCTCAGAGTACTCATAATTTTTGAAATTCATTAAAAATCAGCCACAGAGGACCTGTAATCCTGTTACTGACCTTGCCTAACCTCTGACCTTCATCTTCTGCAGTTTAAAAGTTTTAAAAAAGTAGTTTAAAAACTCACTTCTGAGGCACTGCTGTGGTGAATTTTGACCTATAGTTCTGCTAAAAATTACACTTCTGAAAATGGCATTCCCATCTGAAGCGGGGGTGTGTTTGCCCCCACCCGAGTTCTAGAAGGCTTGGGAACTTTCCCAGGGTTTCCATAGATGGTCAGCTGGGGTTTACTGACCAATAGGATGTGAGGCAGGAGTGGGTTTAAAATCCCACGCCTCCCTCAAAACCTTGCCTGTTTTCGCCTTGCAGCACCCGCTCCCCCCTCCCTTGTCAGTATGGGCTTCACTAGTTCCCAGTTGGGGCTGAGTAGGATTTTTTTTAGGGATTTTGATTTCAGAATCCCTTTGGTTTTGCCTCCTCCATACTGCTGGGTTGATTCAATTGGCTTTTGGGGGGAGGCGGTTGTGGATGTTTAGCTAATGGCAGGCATGGAATTTGGGCAGGTGAAGAAGGTGGGGAAAAAGTAAGAGAAGGAGGCATGTTGTTAAAGGGCTCTCCCTAGGGAACTACCAGTGCTGAATGACTGGTGGGGATCTGGGGGTGTCCTTGTGGGACCAGCTTGTGCAGAACGGTGAACACCTGTATGGTGGGGCCAGGCTGCGGAGGTTGGAAACACATACTTGGCTCTCCTAGCAAGGAGGGACAAGTTTTCCCACATCCTTGGCTGGGGAGTCACAGTCCGTTGAGACGGACATGCCCAGGGGACTAGGGGGAATACCCCCTTTCAGTCAGGTTTATCCTCACCTGCCCAAAGTAAGTTCAATTTGGATATTTGGATGTAATTGGCTGAAGTTTAATATTTGTTATATTTTAATAAATATAACATTATTCCATTGCGGTGTCACAATTCTTTGGTGTAGTGGCAATGGATGTTTGCAACACTGTGAAAGCTTGAAATATCTATAATGTATTTTTTTTAAAAAAAAACATACATACTAAGGGCTGTCACTCCTGCTTGCTTCACTTTGCTCACCCACTGCACCACCTAACCCTCTCACCCAAACCACCACCTCTCTCCTTAGGCCTCACTAAAAGTCTTTTGCAACATTCTCACCATTTCTCCTTCCCCCTGATGCTGTAGGTGCAATGAAACACTAACCCCAGCTACTCCCTCCCCTTAAACATCACCAACCTTCCCACTGCCCCTAGGCTTTGCCAAACTTCTCCTCCCCTTAAGCCTTGCCGAGCCTCCTTCCCCCTCTACAGATTACTAAGCCTCCTACTTCCCCCTCTACAGGTTACCAAGCCTCCTCACCTGCCTCACTCACCACCTGCCTTGCCCACCACTGCTGCCATGGCCCTGTGCTATTTAGAAGGCTGTTGTCATGCTGTAGTTCACAAAACATTTTTATGTAATATATAATAGAAAATATTACATGTAAGATACACATATGTATATATGTTATATATTCTATATTTTGTCACCCTGGACTCCTGTTGGGAAGAAGGGCGGAATATAAATCAAATAATAAATAAATAAATAAAATATTTTAAACTGTACCTTGCATTTACTTTGGCTAACCATTCATTCTGCAAAGACATAAGAACATAACAAGAGCTTGCTGGATCAGGCCAATGGCCCATCTAGTCCAGTATCCTGTTCTCACAGTGGCCAGTTGCCCATGCAAGCAGGACCTGAGCACTCCCCTTCTGTGGCATCCAGCAACTGTTATTTGGAAGCATATTGCCTCTGACTATGGAGGCTGAGCATAGTCATCAAGGTTAGTAGCCATTGATAGCCTTTTCCTCCATTAATGTGTCTAATCCTCTTTTAAAACCACCCAAGTTGTGGGCCATCACTACTTCTTGTGGGAGAAAATTCCATAATTTAACTATGTGCTGTGTATATAATGGGCATAATCTATGAACAACTAAGGCTGAGCCTTATTCATTTGAATTATGACTTGTGGAAGAGGACTATTGTTGGGACTTAAGCAACAAAAGTGCTTGGTGGAGAATGCCAAGTCTGTGTAATGTTCTATAACATATTAATTCTTATTTATTTATTTATTTAACAAAATGTGTAAGAAATGGTTATAATAGCAATTCAGTCGAATGTTATATGTCTCACTATTTTCAGTAGGAAAAATGTAAGATCATGCATAACTTTCTTGCTGAAATGAATGGGACTTAGAAGTGCATATACTTGCCTACAAATGACGCCCCGCTCACCGCGCAGCTGACAAGCGGGGCCTAGTTGCAGATGGGGGCGAAGCTGCCGCCTCCATCTTTGTTTGGGGCAACATCGCGCGTCATGCCTATTGTGTGCATGCAATGTGCAGCATGGAGGGGTGGGGCTTCTGGGCTTATTTAAGTCCAGCCACCCCTCCTACCTTCCTCTTTGCCAGCGCAAGGACCACCCCGCCCTCCCTCTTTTATGGTGTGCCTAGGGGTTGCTTCGGGGCTGAGTAGCAATTTTTACCCTGCCCACCCTCGTTGGTGGGCAGGTTTTTTGCCTGCTCCACACCATGGGAGTGGGACGGAATTGGGTTAGGGGGCATTGTGATTAATAGGCAGTTTTGGCTTATTTGGCTAACTTGAATGTATTGACAGGTCAATGCCCTACCGGGCTATGCATCTTGCACTGGTGCGGGAAGGTGCGGGAAGGGAAATGGGTAAGGACAGCTAGGTGGCCCCCTTAGGCACCTTTGGAGGTGATTGGCGGTTCCAGAGGCCTGTCTGTCAGGGCTTTATGGCTCGAGGGCAGGATATGGGCTGCTTCTGGGGCCAACTTATCTCATCTACCCAGGTGTTATATGGCCCCGGGTGAGGATGACGTGGGAAGGCCCTCCTACTCACCTACAAGGTGTGGCCGGGGTAAAGGCTAAGCAGATGGGCTTGCCCTTGCCCCAGCAGGGTCTGGTCGCCCGAGAGCTGTGTGGCAAGCTACTTGCTTATAGACAGTTTCTGCACCTAGGTTTCTTTCTGCAGATCACTTTAAATTGGGTTTGGTTTGCTGTAATTTAATAAAGTGGCCCTTGTTCAACCCAAGCTGATGTCTCTGTGTCTTATTTCGCCCCTCGACTGCAATGATCATTCCCTATTATCGGACTAATGATAACTTTATACTGTATATTAAATTGATGTAATTTTGTGAACATATATTTGTACATATAATCATGTTATCACTTTCCAACTAATTTGAGACTTTTTTTATCAGTAGTACTGCTGTTCTTGGAACACTAGACAGAGATGAAAAGAACAGAGAATATTATGCCACCTTAAAGAGTAATGTGAATTGTGGCATAAGTGTTTGTGGACTCTGGTCCACAAAAAGTATATGATGCTCTAATCCATTAGTATTTAAGGTACCGTAAGAGTATTTGTTTTCCTTGCATCCTAATATAGCTATTCATCTAGACCAGAGCTTGGAAGTAACTCGTTACAAACAATTTATTACTTTTTTGAGTAATGAGTGGGTAACTTCATTACATTTTGCTGGTAATAGAACGAGTAGTAACTTCATTCCTTTTGAGCTGTAACTGTAACATTTCCAGAGTTACTTTGGGGCGTTACTTGGGAGGGAGCAGTGGAAGTCTTCTGCTCCTCTGATTTGTGGATAAAAATCATGTGCTTCAAACTGGGCTTCTGTGCAGCGTCGCTCTTCCCTTATGCTCTATGGGTGCTTAGGTGACGACTAGGGAGGAGGTGAAGAGCGAGACGGGGTGGAGAAGACAATTGTTTAAAAATGGACAGGAGTGTAGGGAGAAAAGAGCTGGAGGGCAAGGAGGCAGCAGAAGAATGGACATGAAGAACTGGCTGCAGAGGTGAGAGACAACGATGATGTAGGGGGGCACAAAGCTCAAGGTGGCTTTTACCTCCCTCCCCACCTCTCCCCTCTTACCAGCGGAGAGAGATGCAAGCCAAAAGCCATGGCTTCAGGGTGAGTGAGGGGCAGGCAGAAGTTGCAGCAGCAAGCAGCCAGGGTCCTAAAGAGCTGCTGCTTCTAGTTTTCTTTCCTGCCCTTTCCTTCTTGTGAGGAAGATGTTCCCTGGAAGCTCTTGTGCAAATCCTCCTCCCCATGGCAAATGCAAAGTGTTCCAAACAGGCACTTGTCCAGGCACTTGTTAAAAATGATTGTATAGTTGACTTACAGTACAATATATACAAGTCTACTTTATTGGGTTCAGCAGGACTTACTCCCAGGTAAGTGTGTATACAATGCACGCTTGCCTGGGAGTAAGTCCCATTAAATCCAATGGGACTTACTTCTGAGTAGACAAGTACTGGATTGCAGGTTACTCCTTGTATTACATGCAACAAATTTTATTTGCCTTAACCAGATTGATGCATCTTTGTACTATAAAGGGTCATATTTTTTCACCCCTCCCCCTTGCAAATTGGTACAGCTTCAACCAGTCCTTATGCTGCCTAATTAGTGCAATCCTATATCCAATTTGATTTACCTGGGAGTAAGCTCCATTAAACAAAAAGAGACTTACTTCTGAGTAGACTTGTATATATTGTACTGTAAATCAGCTATGCAATCATTTTTAACAAGTGCCTGTTTGGAACTCTTTGCATTTGCCATGGGGGGAAGGATTTGCACAAAAGAGCTTCCAGGGAATATCTTCCTCACAAGATGAAGATGCATCCTTCTTGTTAGGAAGAAAGGAAGGGTAAGAAAGAAAACTGGAAGCAGCAGCTCTTTAGGACCCTGGCTGCTTGCTGCTGCAACTTCTGCCTGACCCTTGCTTTTGGTTCTGCTGGTAAGAGAGGGAGGCAGAAACCACCGCTGGAGCTTTGCATGCCAAACACACACACATCATCGTCTCTCCCCTCTGCAGCCAGTTCTCCACTCCCATCCATTTTTAAACAATTGTTTTCTCCGCTCCATCCTGTCTCACTCTCCACCTCCTCCCTCATCGCCTCCTAAACACCCATACAGCATGAGGGAAAAGCGACACTGCACATGATTTTGAAGCACATGATTTTTATTCACAAATCAGAGGAGCAGAAGATTCCCCTGCTCCCCCCCCAAGTAACACACCAAAGTAACTCTGGAAACGTTACAGTTACAGCTCAAAAGGAATGAAGTTACTACTCATTCTATTGCCAGCAAAATGTAACGAAGTTACCCACTCATTACTCAAAAAAGTAATAAATTACAAGTAACTCATTATTTGTAACTAGTTATTTCCAAGCTCTGGGACAATGACAGAAAAGAACTAGAATTTATATGAAATTATTATTGTCATTATCATTATCATTATCATTATCATTAATTACATTTGTATACTACCATATAGCCGAAGCTCTCTGGGCAGTTTACAACATAAAAATATTATACAGCCACAAGAGTGGCTGTATACTATAGCCAGTGTGGATTTTTCACATTCCGCAATGTTAAATTGAAAATACCCCCATGCCATTCTGATGCTTCCCATAAGCTCATTTCAAAACAAAACCTTACAAAACTTATAGTCCTGAACTCAGAAACGCTTGCTTAACAACCCTCTCAATTTTCATGGTGATACACAAAACAGTCAGAGAGAATAGAGAATTCAAAGTGTAAAAAGAGAGAGAAAAAACCCAGAGCCCTTTTGGAATTTTTTCTGTCAGAGTTCTCATAATTTGTTGAAATTAATTTTAAATCAGCCATGTTCACAGAGTACCTGTAATCCTAATACTGTCTGATTTTACATCAAAGTGCAGTTTCAGACTCAACTGTTAATGCACAAAATAGAAATAGAACATAACCTCCAATTTGAAACACAAAATGCTGTATTCACCATCCTATGACACTGACCAATAACAGGCTTTGAAATTAATAAAAATAAATTTGACACAGATTTCTAAGATGAATAATGAGGGAAATAAAATTTTGTCGTTTAGATTCTCTGTAGAAACATTAGTAACACAGGAAAGAAGCAAAGTGAGAAGAACACCAACAAACATACAAAGATATAATTCTCTATATTTGGAGATGGCAGGTGTTGCCACCACTCACTATATGCTCAGAGGCACATGTTACTAAATTCTTCCAAGCTACACAGGAAGTGCATTGGACTGTGAAAGACCAATCCAAATTGGGTTTGCATTTTGACAAATGTGTAGGGCAGTCCAATATCTCAGAGAGGAGGTCAGGTCTCCTGCTCCCCTGGTGCATTCACTATAGCTGCCCAATTTCCCTGCTTTTTAAAGTTTGATATAAATATCTGTGGGCTATAAGTACGTTCTCAAACTGCAAGGTTTTTTGCCTATTAGTGAATACTTCTCTATATATCAAAATGTAAGCATCACGCTGTGCTATGAATTGCAGCATGAATACTTCTCCTCACCTGCACACTGCTTGCGCTGTTCGCATCGCTCACTACTACCCACCTCGGCAAGCAGGCAAGTCGGTGGTGCTGGTAGCCTTGGAGACTGAGCAAGTGAGCGGCTGGCCTATGCACAGCAGCGATATATGGTGGTAGCAGCAGCCTGGGCAGGAAACTGGTGTGTGGCCTCTGCAGTGGCAGAGTTTCTCTAGGGGAGGTGGTGGTGTGGTGTAGTGGCAGTGGTAGATGGGAGTCTGGTGTGCTGTGTGACCGGAGTATTTGCCTGGAATGCTGCCGGACAGCAGTGGTGCAGGGCAGCAGTGGCAGAGGAACAGGTGAGGCAAATGGGTTGGTGAGGGGAATGGAGATTCCTGGCAGATTGGTGAACATTGGGGTGGTGAGTGGATGGGCTAGAGCCCCCCAGTAATAACTTATCATTCCATTTACCAAGCCATGGTCACATGCTCTGCAATGCAGGAGCAACTAGTGGGGAGGGGCAGTGACACTTATCTGGATTTCCTGCTCCAGCATCACTGTGGTTTATTGGGAGGGAGAGATAGAGTGATGAGGTGGCAGAGAGGTCAGCACAGTGTAGGCACCCCAGTGGAGCCAACTGAGGGCTCCTGTCATGTCTGCACCACAGCAACCTCTCCTACTATTTCATCCCCCTCCTTCCTGGCTTACCACAATGGTGCCAGAAGGCCAGTTAAGTGCTGTTGCCCCTCTTAGCTGGCAGCTGCTACTGTACTGTGAAACATAACTATTTCTCCTCAGTATTGTATTGTGGCAGTATTGTTATCAGATATTAAATTAAACACTTAAAAAAAGATTCTGAAAACCTCCAGCACAGAGGCCAAACAGACTTTGGTCATATTTGAAGAGTGGATTAGCTGATTTACTGAATTCCTTTACTTTGTTTTTTATTTTACATCATATAATTGTCTATTGTTATTTTGAGTAGGGGTTATGCAGGAGGAAGAAAGTATTGTTTCTAGGGCTGTGTTCCATATTCAGAATTGGGCCTCTGCATTCAGAATTGAGCCTCTTCAGAGGCATTTGGGCCTTAGTGAGTTGGGCTGAGACAGCTCCAAATCATTATGGGTCAGGTACGGTGGCCCAGAGTGATCCAGGGCTATCCGGGGGTGGGGTGTAGGGCAGGAAGAAGAGGCAGGCATGGGTAGGAAGGAGAAGGTTGGAGAGAAAAGGCACCTCTTTGCAAGAGAAGATGGGTGCCTGCCTTTTCTGCCCATTCTCTCTTCCTTCCTGCCAAGCCTCCCCAAGCCCTGTGCACCAAATCCCCTTTGTGAGCAGCTTCCCTGCACGCAGGGAAGCCTCTCACAAAGGAGCAGCACCCCGCAGTAGGGAATCCTTTTGCCTAACAGCTCCTAAGCAGGAAGATTCATTCTGCCTGGTGCCAGTCACTGCTCGTTTGTGGGTGGCTTCCCTGTATGCAGCAAAGATGCTCACGAAGCAGCAGGGAGTGGCAATGCTCAGGATGGAATTGTCCTGCACCCACCTGCTCTCAATTCAGGAGGGGGGAGAAGGAGACGCAGTGTCTGCTTCTTCCCCCTCCAACCATATTTTTAATTAAAAAGACCCCTTAGCCCCATCCTCCAAATAACTTCATAGATGGATCCGGGGAGGAATGTACAGTCCCATCTTCACGACATTGCATATTGGCCCTTCTTGGGACCCACAGATTGGGGCCATGATGTGGATAGGGAGGGCTGTGCACAGCCCTAATTATTTGTACCTGGCTAAAATGGCTTAATACTTTTATATGTCTATTTAAAGCAACAACAAAAGTGTTGTGTTTGCAAATAAATACATTTGTAAACCGCCGAGAGACCTTTTGCTATAGAGCGGTAATAAATAAATAAATACTAAATAAATAAATTGCACTGTGATCGACACTTCCTTATGAGGAGATTGTTTGAAACTGCAAGATGATTACTTGAAGATGAAGGTGGTTAAGTAAAATTGTACAAACTATTGCTGGCCTGGGCTCCTGCTTGGAGGAAGGGTGGGGTATAAATCAAATAATAAATAAATAAATAAAATTGTAGTCATAGCTTTGACGTATGGTTCATTTCTATCTGCTGTGTTGGCAGAATGCCATAAAACTGAGACAACTTGTTTGATGGTGGAAACCAGATAAAATAGAAATTTGGAGAGAGAAATGTGAGATTATTCTTTTAGTTCATTCAACAGCCAAATGTTTACTTCTGCATAAGCTAACTTTAGTGGGGTTTCTTGGATACATAAAGACTAATATTTGAACTAATCTTAATTTTTTTTACCTTTTTCTGAACTCTACAGAAAGTGAACCTGTCAGCTGTCCATTTTGTCTTTAAAGTTGTTCCCCATAGCACTACTGTATATTACAGGCTCAGAAGTAAGTTGCAGCCGTTTGATAACCCTACAGGTTGGGGTTTTGAGGGTGTCCTTTGTGTACCTATTGGTGCTGTAACACATACTGAAGCAAATGTGTACTTAAATTTTGGCTCCCATCAGTTTGATTATTTATTGGACAAAATGCTCCATTCATGAAACCAGTCATTAGCATAGACTCTATGAAGCACTGTGGTGGGCAACAAATGATACACAATGGAGGGCTTTCTCTCCTATGGAACTCTTTTCCATGACTCAAATACTACGACTACATGTTATAAGGCAGAAACTGCATAGGAGAGGAAACTTGCTGCTAAAAACAGCAGTTCCATGCTGAGTTCTCCCTCCTCTGACTACACACATAGTTATAGAAATGTGTGCTCTGACATTATCACATATGGGTCCCCCACAATCTCTGCATCACATCACTGGCTGCCACTAGGAAGGCAGGAAAAACACAAAGCGAAGGTGACACATCATCAGCTCCTATAACTACCATGCTACAGGGGAAAGGAGGAGGGGTCTCAACATATCGTTGCCATTTTCACCACCAACAGCATGTTTGTCATTGTAGCTATTATACTCTAAGTGTCATATCCAATTGTGTTCCTCCAGTGATGGAATGCTCTCTGATCCCACAGAGACATGTGCTGAAATTGGTTTGAAGAAGGTGATTTTTACAAATAACCTCTTTCTCCTACAGCCCACAATACCTACCACTTCATTTCAAAGGGTCTCCTAATGTCCTGGAGCAGATTTGGAGGGGGGGGGAAGAGTTCAGGGGGTGAATGATAAAGGAAAAATCAATGAATATTGCTTCCCACCCCCCTTTTCCACTAACAGAAACTTCCACTGGATCAAAGATCTTTCTGTCAGTGGAGGGACATAAGGATGCAAGCCTATATATATCTCCTATAACAGTAAATGGAATTATAGTAGGGATTGGGAACTTCAGCTCCCATCATTCCCAGCTGTAGTCCATGTTGAAGGATTACTAGGGACCACCCCACTGCCCCTTGGCTTTCCTCTGCATAGCTGCTGCATCAGGTCCCTAGTCAGCATGGCCTGGTGGTGAAGAATGGCTGGGAGATAAGCCAAATGAAGAATAACTGGAGAGAGACCCAGCTGCTGACAGTGAGCCTTCAGAATCCCAGAGGGGGGTGAGAAGGGGTGGGGGAGAGAGGGCATGGCTAGAGTTCCAGTGGTGCCCAAGCCTGATAGAGAAAAGAGGCTGGAAGGGAACTTGAGGCTTTGGCAGACTACAGGTCCTTAACACACACCCCGGAACTGTGGGCGGTATTCATTGGAGGAAGTGTGGATGTGATGTAACTCCCTGTCCCTAATAAACAAGAAGAAGCCAAATAATCCTGGGGTCATGGCTTTTTGGGTGCTGGAAGAGGGGAACTGGGGCCATGGACACTGGGCCTTTTGATGTTCCCCTGCCAAAGGAAGCCCAACATCCACCAACATCTGGAGTACTGCCGGTTCCCCATTCCTAGGTAATAGTGTTGAACTATAACTTTATCTAGCAAAATAGAGATAGATATAGATTTGCTGGCATCTGAGCATCAGGGAAGAAAGGCAAGATGAATAAAGAATGTGTACATCCATATGGGTGTTTGCTGGTTAATCAGAAAGAAAGTCCATATGTTCCAATCAGGCTATAACATCTGTTTATATTAACACTTTGAATTAATTGCTTGAGCTTTCTCATTGTGTTTGATAAGGAGCAAAACAATTACTAAGAGGTCTACTAAGGATTTGAAATTATTTAGCTTAAAGGACACACAGAACAATGGTATGTTCTGCCTGCAGGATTGAATGTCATTTTGGGACTTTGTATGTACCATTGCATGTTGCCTTTATTATGTTACCTTATGTGACATAAAAATAAGGAGGCAGAACAAACCAGTTAGCTGTTAATAAATATTAATAATCTTTGGGCTATTTATAATGCTAAATTTCTCCATGTGAATGTCTTCTGGGGGGGGATCCATGGAATTGAATGCAATATTCATGGACATTTTTCTACTCTTGTTACATTTCTATTTATTAACATTACATTCATTTCATTATTCATTCATTGCAGTTCTGTGATACATTTATTTTATTTATCTTCCCCCACACTTCTCTTTCCTGCTTATTTTGCAATTGCAAATAGCAGTTGCAGTGACACAGCTGATTTTGGTAGACATTCATGGCTGCTGCCGTTTTATTTTCCCAGAATACTTTGGACACTGCATCATTCTTGGACATTGAGGAGAAAAATGATAATCATCATTGGGGCTGCCATTGGCTTATGGGAGACTCCATTTCTTTCCTGCAATGCCCCAGAATGGCACAACATTGTGGCTTTTGCATGACAGTACCTACACTTTGGAACTCTTTCCCATTACATATCAGATGGGTGTCATCTCTATTGTCTTTTTGGCATATATTGAAGACCTTCCTATTTCAAAATACCTTTTAAATGGATATTTTTATCCCAATCTGCAATTGAAATTGTTTTTATTTATGAAATTGTGTTGTTTGTATATTGTTATATTGTAATTGTTTTTATTGCTGATGTCTTTATTGTTAAATTGTTTTGAGATATTTTATAGAAAGCAATTCACAAATAGAAATAAATAAATAAAATACAGAGTGGTAGTGTAGTTGGAAAAAAAGACATACAAATAAACTGCAGGATCTGTGTCAAAGTGCACAAGGTTCTGTACAAAAATTGGAACCTAAAAACAAAAAAGGAACAATGTACAATTGCTAATTTATTGATTCTGACTAGAACTCCAAAATCTGGACAGAAATTAGGGAAAACCCAAAAACATTATTATCAGCATGGAGAATAGTTAGCGTAAACTACACAGTATATACAGTGAGCCAGCATCTGTGCTTTGAGCTAGCATAAAAAAAAATGTTCTTTTAAAAAACTGTGTGCGCAACCTAGATTCTATTGTACTGAATTCTGTACACAAATATGGCAAGGAATTCAGCAATCTGATCTATCTGATATGTTTTGTTGGGTTCCACCAGACAACCTATTTATTGAGCATGCATCCTGATTTGCCTGCACAAAGCTTATACCTAGGTTAGATTGTGTCTGGTCTTTATTAAGCATTCATTGCGATTTGTTTGAAGGAAGATTATTTGACAATGAGAATTCACTCTGAATTAATCCTGATTTTTTGTTTGTGTACTGGTTATATGTCTTCTTGTTAATTATGCACTTGTCCCACCATATACACTGGATTTCCACATCATTTTCCTAACAGCAAAAAGTCAGGGATTTGTTTTGTTTTTGTTTAAAGTGGGCTTATTGTGCCAGGAAAACATAGCACTTTAATCCACTTTAAAATGCACAACCCTGCATTTCTGGTATATGCTTGAATCCCTCCTACAAAAAAAGCCTGACAGTCTGGAGGTGACTGTTGTTGTTTGGAAGTGTGATAGAAATGTTAAGATGAAGAATTGAATTTTTCATAACATTTCATTCCCTTTGTGTCATAAATATAGATTCAAATGTAGATGTACACCACTTAGAGATATGTTGATTAAGTGGTTTATTTATTTATTGTATTACTGTACCGTCCCATAGCTGAAGCTCTCTGGGCGGTTTACAGTACCTAAAAACAGATATACAAATTTAAAACACATCATTTAAAAACAATTTAAACACAAATTAAACATTTAAAACAATATAAAAACACATGCTAAAATGCCTGGGAGAAAAGGAAAGTCTTCACCTGGTGCTGAAAAGATAACAGTGATGGCGCCAGGTGCACCTCGTCAGGAAGGTCGTTCCATAATTTGGGGGGCACCACTGAGAAGGCTTTCTCCCTTGTTGCCACCCTCCGAGCTTCCCTCGGAGCAGGCACCAGCAGGAGGGCCTTAGATGCTGAGCGTAGTGTACAGATTGGTTCATATTGGGAGAGGTGTTCCATCAGGTATTGTCGTCCCAAGCCATGTAAGGCTTTATAGGTCAAAACCAGCACGTTGAATTGAGCTCGGAAACATACAGGCAGCCAATGCAAGCGGGCCAGAATCGATTTTATATGTTCGGACCATCTGGTCCCTGTTACCAATCTGGCTGCTGCATTTTGCACAAGCTGCAGTTTCCAAACTGTCTTCAAAGGCAGCCCCATGTAGAGTGCATTGCAGTAATCTAACTTGGAGGTTACCAGAGCATGGACAACTGATGCCAGGTTATCTCTGTCCAGATAGGGGTGCAGCTGGGCCACCAACTAAAGTTAGTAGAAGACACTCTGTGCCACAGAGGCTACCTGAGCCTCAAGTGACAGAGATGGTTCTAGGAGAACCCCCAAGCTACGAACCTGCTCCTTCAGGGGGAGTGCAACCCCATCCATACATTCTTCTAAATAAATAAATTGATTTAGAGACATACAGCAGAAATAAACCCTTCTGAAAATTTCAATGAAATTTGCTCACAGGGGAGAATGCACAGAGGATTGTCTCCTTTTGTGCTTTGAAACTCTATTCTTCATCTTCTGAGAAGGCAGACACAGCCATTAGAGTATATGCATAGAATAGGTGGGGTTAAGGAGGCAATGCCTGAGTAAATAACTGCCTTTAAACATGCTAACGCTTGCATTTATTTTCTCCCCATTGTATCTGCATTCTGTTCCTGCCTTAATAATAATTGCTTTCATTTGTTTCGCTGCTCCTGCTAACCCATTGGAAGGATGAACTCTCAATACTTTTTCATGGATTATGTGCCCCCCCTCACATCTGAAGACTAGTGCTGCAGTTGCCTGAGATTTATATCAACATATAAACCTGTAAACAAAGCTTTGACAAAGGGACATTGACAGCATTGGGGACTGACATTTCCTGTTGCACTTATTGATGCTGAAAATTGAATACACAGACAGTTCGTTCTCAGGCAAGCACTAAACATCGTTGAATCATGTATAAAGGCTGGTGATCTATAAAATACTTCCCTTTTCAGCAATGATTATAATAAGAAAATTAACAGCTATTGCTTTTTTGTTTTGCTTTGCTAGTTTATACTGCTTGAGGTAGTATTTGAATAAGAACATGTTTCAGTCTTTGAGCTTCTAAGTTTTTCACAGGCTATAATTTTACCATTGGTAGAGGAAGCGATAGCTAGGGATTCTGTGTTCATGAAATGAGACTGATGTTCAGCTAGGACACTTCTAGATCAGGGGTAGCTAATGTGGTGCCTTCTGGATGAAGTTGGACTCCAGCTCCTATCAACCCTAGAAATTCAATTCAGTTTGCATTTAAAGCTGCATTTATCAAATTTGCACTTTCTGACACAATATGACAACTGGAACATAGCCATCCTTTGAAATTTGCACATATCTGAATTTTCAGTGCAGTTCTTCAACCAAATAGTATTTACAAAAATGCATATATTAGGTTATCCACATTTCTTCAGCAGTTTACATGGTGTGTTTTTTAAAGTCATGAAAATTCTTCAGCATTTTAGTGTGAATTTCTTGTAATAAACACATTCTTGTATGCAGTTTTGACTAATGTACACATTTTTGCAAGCAGTGTTTCCTAATATAATGTATTTTGTATATTTTCACTAATACTTTAATTTTTATGCACATTTTCCCCTAACATATGCATTTTTTGTAAACATAATTCTGTTGGAGAACTGCATCACAAAATTCAGATAAGTGTGAATATTGAAGGATGTCTTTATTTGGAAAGTATTGTTTTGGAAAGTGCACATTTGATAAATTTGGCTTTAAATGCAAACAATTGAATTTCTCCCTCAATCCTAATAGAAATGTAGGACTTCCGGGAAGGGTGACTTCGCTTGTGCCTGCTTTTGGGACGGGCTTCTGCCTCAAAAGAAGCTTATTCAGATATAAATCAGTCAGAACATTTTTTTTTTGACTGATGAAATTTCTCCCGGGCAGGGAGAAACGTAGAGATCAACCTCAAAAGCCTGTTTTTGTTGGGAGGACTGGATTTCATTAATTTATGAGATAAGGTCCAGCCAACAATGCCGGACGGACTTCCGAACAAGCTCTATCTGTTTAAGCGATACGTTTATCTTTTCTTTAAAGAGAGAACGGACTAACAGGCAAGCACCCTTCTTTCTATTTTTTTTTTACTTGGTTTAAATTGTTGCAGCAAAAGGAGATTTGTCAGATTGATCGGCTTTGGACAACTTCTGGGTGAGCTATAACTCTTCTCTGTTATTCACGAAATTAACAGCTTATCTCTGTTTCTGTCGCAAAAAGCTGTCCTGGAAGTGCATTCTAAAGATATAAACAGAAGAGGGATTTCTATTCCTGATTTCTATTCCAAGGAATATTATATTGTCTGGGACTATTCTCTTTTTGGTCTATTTTATTTTGACGAATCTGCTTCTTCACGACGCCACTAACTGTTTTGATGCTGGGAACTAAATTTGTTTTGCATTCTTGAACATAGAGAGATAAGGCAGGTTGCTCTGTTTATACTGTGATGTCATCAAGCCTGGAATATTAACCCAATTGTTGCTGAAATAAGAAGTGGTTCTTCTTTATTTTTGTTTTGCTTTGTTTTCGTGGTTTTAAAAATGGCAATCAAGAAAGTGGCTGAGAATCTGGAAGTAACTATGTTTCAGAAAATAATGGATGCGATTGAGATAACGAAACAAACCCTGCGACAGGGTAGTAAGGAGCTGAAAATTGAACTGAGCAAAATGACGCAGGAGCTTAAAGAAATAGGGGATCCTGTGAGAGAGGAGAATGAGATCAGAGATGAGAAAAGAAAAAATAAAGGGAAGATACAAGCCCTGGAGATTGGAACAAATGTGGAATTGGAAAAAGATCTGGAGTTTATGGATTTTAGAAATAAAATCTACTGTTTGGAATTTAACGTTATCTCTGAAGAAATTAATGAAGATATTAGAGATAAAGTTATCAATGGCTGGGATAATCTTCTGGACTGGAATGATGTGATGGAGCTTGATATAGAGAAAATCTATGGAATTAACTGCAGCCATGTGACAATGGAAAAACTCTTAAGAGATGAGCCAGTGCATTTTGTAAAAAAGAAGAACACAGATATGACTTTACAACAGTATTTCAGCAACTTATTCAGAATGGATGGCAAGAAAATATTTGGGATAGAGGAAATTCCCATCAGACTCTTATTATATGACTATGGCTACAACAGCAAGATTATTATGGAATACTGATAATGGAAGATTGGACACTGAAATTACTGGACTTAACAGGACTATTGAAGATGGAAGATGGAACTAATAGGGATAATGGAATAATGGCTATTGAAATTATTGGACCTAACAGATTCTGATGAGATGGATTAATCAAAATGTTTATTTGGACTATGGTTATGACAATAAGATTATTATAATTATTAACGAGATGGATTAATTGACATGTTTATTTGGAGAAAAATTGATAGATATATTTCTTAAAGAATTGAAACCTCTCTTTGACTTTTTGTGGAAAGAATAAAGTAATGTTTATGAGATTTGATGATTAATTAAGATAACTACTGGAGGAAAGTGATTTTATAATATGATTTAAGAGACAGGATTGTTATATATTGTAGACCTATAACTGATTTGATATGTGACAAATGGGAAGTCAACATTTTATTTTTTTTGTTTAATCATTTTTGTTTTGTTTTGTTTTTTGTCTTTGAATGTTTTATGATTTTGTTTTCTATGTTTTATGAAAATTTGACTAAAAATTATTGTAAAAAAAAAAAATCCTAATAGAAATGTAGTACATCGCACCAGATGGAGAATGATGGTGACCAGGTGATCTGTGCACTTGTTCAGTCTACTGTCCACATTCTAACAGTTTATGATAATTTCAAGATCCCTCCTCTTCCTTTTTATGATTCTTTAACTTTAAATCAGACTTAGACCAGACAGTCTTTCAAATAAAGGACTGTGGTCCATAAAGTAGGATACATGGCTACCCTAGGCTGCCCTCATAGGCATGTGTGGGTAAGGTAGCTGCCATGTTGCTTTCACTGTTGGACAGTAGGCCTGAAAGGCACCTATCAGTCTATTGACTGGTGCTGGGCTTCAAGATAGGGTAGTGTTGCCTGTGGGAACAAAACAAAGGGGAATGTATATTAACCCTTCATTGTTTCGTCAGAAGAAGTTTACTTTGTTTTTTTTTTGTGGGTCCTGAATTCTTATATAGTTAATAAAATTGTGAGCTTTTCACTATATTTCTGTCTCACATGTCTTCTTTCTGGGTGTGTGGGCTATGAGGGATGGCTACTCTGCCTAGTTAGTCCGAGAGGGTAGGGAGTCAGGACACCTGTCCTTGATTGCTTCCAGACAACCTGCTTATTTAGCATTCATTCTGCTTTGTCTGAAAGGACATTATATGGCATTACATCAAACATTATCCCACACTTTTCTAGTACATTCTTGTGCCACTTTACTAATCACAAAAGACCAATCTTGGGAGGGGGGGAGGATTTTTTTTTTTTACACAACAGTGCCAAATCCACTTTAATTGTGTAACCTGTGTTTGCTAGTGATTGAATCCCACCCCAAAATAGGGACAGTTTGGAAGTAGAACCCCTTGTGGATTCAGATGGTGACCCTGCTTTGTAACAAGAGGAGGTACTTTCCTGAGTGTGAAGAGAGGTCCTTAGCCTCTCCCAAGAATGAAATTTACAATGTCAAAATATTTCTCTTTCCCCTCTTTTACTTCCTCAGTCTCCCTTCCCCCATCCTCCCTAGGTCCTCTCCTCTTCTCCCTCTCATTGTTACAAAGAGGTATGCCTCATCAGAATGCATCTGGTGCTGAATTTATTCTCAGCTCTTGCTTTATATCTAAAAAACCCCTCAACACAGTGAATAATATTAGCATCTCTTCCACCTATCTGTGAAAAAGCTATTTCTAAACAATGAGTCCCCATGTTCTGTGGTTGAATTAGACAAATTTGCTTTTGTGTAGAATGCCAGGGAGCAGCCATTACTTAACTTTCAACAGTTGTTCTAGCATCCTTATTGACTTTCTGTCCAGGAAATGGGATTTCTCCCCCCCATCATATTTATAGTAAATATCAGAGAAAATTGGCAAAAGCAATTTCCCTATAAACATTTATCTAATTCTGTGGTGAATGTTATGATTGTTTACTCATCTGCATGTTCCTTTCTTGAGTGATGCTTCTCCAGTGTAAATAGCTAGCATTGTGTGGGCTGCATCCCTTGGCAGTGAGGAGGCAAGTAGGACTTCCATTTGCACCTGAGTAAATGGGAAAGAGCAAGCTGATTATTTCTGACAGTCTCCAAAGTGAAGAATAGATGAGCTGACAGATACACACAAATTTCATGTGCAGCTCCAAGCGAGTTGAGAAAAGTAACTGACACCTGTGTTGACTGTGTGTTAAAAAGATCAGTATCTTTAGATTGCTTTAGCTATATTATAACCAGATTGTAAAAATGAAGAAAAAGCCATGTATGCTATTTTGCACTGTAGCATAAACATATACATGGTACTCCTTTAGGGAGCTATAATGTTTGTATAATGTATGTACATTCACTTTCCCAGTGACTATATGTGGGTTTTTTGAACAACAACCAAAAAGTAACTCTCCTTCCACTATCACCCAAGGGTGCTTACAAATCAACTTCATACCTCTAGAGCTACAGAAATGTTCACTTTCTGTCTGCAAAATTTCCAACAGTGGGCTTTTCAAACCTCTGCAAAGGTTAGATTAGAAATCATAGCTAGGTAGAGAAATATTAAGTTCTGGATATACTTTCATCTGAGAACTTTTAATGTATTTTAACTGCAGGAATCTTCTCATCATACATTAATTATGGTCTACAGATACAATCATTACCATTAAACAACGACAATGTGAGTAAATTACTTTTATAATCATGTACAATCATGACAAAAGTCATGCAATTCTTATATCCGCATTTTCTGCTTATCAGATTTGCTTCACCCTGCTGGGGGGAGATGTTGTTTTTCCATCTTCCCCTTGAGCAAGAAAAAAACAATTGCAGCCCATAGCCGGGAAATGAAGAGGCAAGACAAGATGAAGTGTAGGTAATTCAAGGGCCACGCTTATTTAAATAAAGCCAATTAAGTGCTTGATTGCATAATAAATGATTTACAGAGGAAAGTGTGGGACCTAACTCTTACCCGATTGGGCGAGGACACCTTGCCATGGGAAAGGTGGTGGTCCAAGCCCAATACCCCTCCCTGGGCCCCATCCCCACAGGATGGTTAGGGAAGCCTTCAAGCTCCACCCCCCCTCAGGGCTGCACAACTCTGAGTGGGTGTTAGAGGTTAGCCCCAAAGGTGAGCCTTATCTTGCAAACAGGCCACACAACCTGGAAGGCAGGCCTCAGATCTCGCCTATCACCTTAAAGGGTGCTCACCAAATCCTACCCTGTGAAATTCCTGCACATATCTGCCAAAATAACCTAGTTACAGATTACAATACTTGGCCAGGCAAATCAGGCAAATCAAATTAAGCAGGAAAACCCAAATCAGAAGAACAGTACAGGATAGGCAAAAAAAACTTATCTGTAAATGAAGGCTGATGAGCTAAAAATTCCTACCCAGCCCTGAGGTGACCAGTTAAACTTGTACTGCCCAGAGGGAGGGAGGGGGGGAGGGAGGGGGTGTCGAACCAGAAAGAGGCCAAGGGAGGGCAGAGGAGGGCTTAAAAAGCCCCCCTCCCTCCCAAATGACATGGCATTCATGCCCATGCTGCCACTGGAGGGGGGGAGCTTTGAAGCCATGCCAGGTCTTCCCAACATGGCTGCAAAGGCCCGCCATCGCCAGAGCCCTTGGAGTATGTCGATGGAGGGAACTATGTTGGCTTTATTTTGGGATGGACCAATTACCAAATGAACTACCTTCTGGATGAGTAGTTAATGAGTTTTTCATTCTTTTTACTTCCTCTGTGATGTTAGAATTTTATTCTTCATACTTGTAATAATCAAGTTACCATCTTCAAGGATGAAAGAATAGGAATGTTATAATTTTAGATTCTCACAATTTCTCATTTTTTCTAGTCTTAAGTTCAATGTGCTCCAGAAGTGGCTCACACTGCACCAACATTTTCGCCATCATGGCGCTCCCCCTCTCTCCTTGTAAGCAACAATGCCGGTTCTGTCAAGAAGCTAGCATAGTGGCTCCAACCCACCTGCTG
This sequence comes from Rhineura floridana, assembly GCF_030035675.1. Taxonomy (NCBI): domain Eukaryota; kingdom Metazoa; phylum Chordata; class Lepidosauria; order Squamata; family Rhineuridae; genus Rhineura; species Rhineura floridana. The sequence goes on along the minus strand of NC_084488.1, from coordinate 76,058,670 downwards.
AGTCACGTCTAGTTTGCCACATTTTGGCAACAATTTTTCTTTCTTTTTTTAAAAAAATTGCATGAAAACTCACTTGCATTTTCATGCAAATTTCTTCTAATATAGGCTTTTAGTGCAATATTGCCCAATATATGCATTTTTATCAGCTTTCCCCCTAATATAACACAGTTTTGTATGTTGTTTTCACCTGTATATGGATGTTTGTACACAATTTTTGGTTGGAGATCTTCATCACAAAATTTGGAGAAGTATGAATTTTTGATGGAGAACTGTATTTTGGTTTACTTACTGGTTTGAGAAGTATAGATTGCAGAGATGGAGGAGAACAGAAATACCTGGAATGATGAGCTAACTGGCTGTAGATATTGTGTTCTCCGGTATCACATATCTACAACAACTTACTAGATGCCATATAATCTTTTTATTGGATGCATAAAAAAATATCAGCTCTCTTTGTTAGCATGTTTCAAAACAATTCCGCTAGCAACTAAAGGAGTGTAAGAACTATACCAGTTGCTAGGAATACAGAGAATATATAACTGAGTAGCAAATATAACTGAGCTGTATATATGGCATTCTGTTAGAAACTAACTTTGCCAGATGAATTTGTTCTGGAAAACTCAAATTGCTTTAACACCATTGAAAACAACAAAATAGCCACTGATCTCTACAGCAAACCCACTGATGCCCACACCTATTTAAACTGGAAATCCTGCCATCCTAGGCATATAAAGAAGAACATTGTGTATAGCTTAGCTCTGAGAATCAAACTTATTTGCAACACTGAAGATAAATACCAGAGAAGGATCAGTGAACTTAAAGAACACCTTCCTCGAAGAGGATATTCTCCACATATTATGAATTGCGACATCCACTGAGCCTCCATTCTGTCCAGAGAAAACCTCCTCCATCATACTGAGGTGTCAAAGAGCAGAGAGCAACGGATTCCATTTGTGGTAGATTTCCATCCAGCATCTCCTAACTATCACTGAGCAATCAGGGAGAGCTACCCATTGCTGGCAAACTCTGAACATCTTACCAGAGCCATCATCAGGCCTCCTGTTATAGCATTTCGCCAACCTCCTAATTTGTGCAGACTGTTGGTGAGAACTGTGCTTAAGCCACCTATCACCAATCCAGGGTCTCATCCTTGTCACTCCAAATGCTGTATCACCTGTGTGTACCTCAGGGAGACAGCCACTTTTACAAACACTAGGACAGGCAAGACCTATTACATCAAACAGAACATCACCTGCAGGTCCTGCAATATAGTTTACATCATCGAGTGCAAAAGACCAGGATGTCATATCCAATACGTAGGAAAGACCACAACTGACCTACGCACGCGCTTCAGGAACCACAAGTCGGCAATTTTGACAAAAAAAGTGGAGCAACCAGTTGCAAAGCATTTTAACATCGAGGGTCACAGCCTGTTGGATTTTTCCATTACAGCGATACAGATGCCAGCAGGTCCAGCAGCATTGACCAAAAGGGAGAACTTTTGGATTTACTCTCTGGACACATTGGCACCACATGGCCTGAACCTGGAGGACAGTACAACCACTACTTAGCTTCTGCAAATGAAACCCCTCTGAGCATTTCATCCTCAAAGCTCTGTAACTGCCACCTTGGTAACAGCATTTGTATGTTGGCAGCTGATGAAGGCGGAAGCTGAAACGTTTTGTTAAAATAATAAAAACCTCTGTTTGGTTAATCACAATTATGTTTATATATATATATAAATGTATTCAGGAGCAGCTTCTGTATACAACTGTAAATTGCTGTGAAAAGTATGTGTCCGTATATGTACATGGACACAGACATCTATTTAGATAACTTCATGTAACAGAAATCTGAATTAAATGGCACAGTCCACAAAGTGATAATTAATCAAGAATTGTTGACAAAGGTTACTTTCCTTTGTGATGTCCCTGTATATATATAATACTGTAAATATGGTAAGTGTGGGTTTATTAGAGTAAATGAGGTAAGTGGACTGAGTGAGAGGGGGGAGTACATGGGTTGGAATGTTGATGAGTGTTGTATGATGATTGGCTGAGCGTTTAAGTGTCTAAAGGTATAAATGAGAGGATGACAGCTGAGAGGAGGTTCGTTTTTGTGGGGTTGTTCGTATGGTTGGTTTTGGAGTGGGTTGTTGGGTGGATTGGATTAGGCGGGTAGTGAGGCAGGATATTGATGACTAAGAAACATAAAGAGTAATGCATCGTATGAAACCACACACTTGTTGACTATACCTTTAAGTAATCTTGTTATTCCCTGTGTATATAAATAAATATTTCTTGGTTTACCAAAATGCGTGTTCCTTGGCTGGGTTTACACAGACCAGAAGGGTGGGCAGGGCATATTCCATGGTTGGGAAAGAGTATCAATGGTGGCAGCGGTGAAGAGATAGTGTAACATTATCAAGTATCCAGAGCAACCCAGGGATGTAATCTTTATAGGCACAAAGATACAGGGGGGTTGAGGCCTGTAAGTGCACCCAGACACAACATAGCAATAAACCAGGAGGAGACAAAGGCACAGTCTCAAGGCAATATTGTTTACAGGGAGTGTCTGGTGGTGCTGCCTAGCAGGGGGATCTTGAGATATCTTTGCTAGAGCCGGTGAGAGAACTGTTTGAGATATCAGGACCCTGAGGTGGGACCGTGACAAGATGGTGTCCACAGGAGGGGTCCTGACAGCATCATATTAGAATAGTGGCACCTCAAATTACTTGGATGTGGCCTCTTGACAGAGCTTGGAAAAGTTACTTTTTTGAACTACAACTCCCATCAGCCCAATCCAGTGGCCATGCTGGCTGGGGCTGATGGGAGTTGAAGTTCAAAAAAGTAACTTTCCCAAGCTCTGCCTCTTGAATCAAGTATACCCACAAAACATATTTAACGTAACATAGATCCACCCTATCTATTCCTTTAAAACTGCCTGACTTCTAGAACATGCACAGGCTTAGACTTTGGCAGACCTACAGAGTGGGGGTGAGGAAAAAAAGAATGTTCCAGTGTTGACAATCTCTTCCTGTCTGCTGTTGCAGTTTATGTTTCATGTGTGCAAGTAATCTCTTTACATCATATTTATAATGTTGTTAAAATGTTGGATTTGCAGTTTCTGTTTTTATGATTGTGCCAATACTGCAATATCCTTTCCTGTACAAGGTCTTGGTACTAAATCATCATTGATTCTTGGAAAATAAAATAAGATATCAAATTATCTCAGGTTGCATTAGCAGCCAATATTTTTTCAATATTTAATTCTCTGCTTTATTTCAAGTACAGGATGGGCAACAAACATTTTTAAATACAAACTTATCTTTCTTTGTTAAAGACACAATTACTATACAACCACTACTAGCATTATATAATACTAGGGACTTCACTCCTGCATATTTCATGCACCAAACCCTCCCCCAGGTCACCAAGGCACTCTCTCTCCCCCTCCTCATTATCACCAAGGCAACTCCCACTCAAACCTTCTCCTGCAGAGCAGAAGGAAAGCAAAAGAGGGAGGTGGGCAGTGGAGTGAACTGCACAGGAAGGATAGGTGGCACTGGCCTGGGCAGCTCCACTCTATTGGTCCTGCTGTCCAGTTGCTGAGGAGCTGCTTCGGCTTGTCACTCCACAGCTTGCCCAGGCCACTATTTGCACCCCTGCCCACTTGCTCACATGATCTCCACCTGATTTTGCCTGCCTGCACTCCTTCCTCCCACCCACCACACTGCCTCCCATGAGTCATGGCTTGTGCAGTTTGCCACTAGCCACCACCCACTTGCTTGTTCTGCCCCCCCCCGCCACTGCCTGCTCACTCTCCTACTCTCTGTCTGGACTTGCCTGCCACTTGCTTGCCCTCACCACCACACAGTTCCCTAGAATTGTCATTCTATGGTTTACAGTCCCATCTGTCTGTGGCCAAGTGAACTGCAGTTTGACATGTACAACACTTACGAAAATATATGTGCAGAGAGATAGATAGGAGGCACTAAATTATGTTTTGTTTTATGTTTTATTTATGATGTGTTTTTGTTATGTATTCTAGTACTGCTTTTTAGGAAAGATGATAGATATGCACACTGAATAAATAGCCCATTAATATAAATAGGTGGCTAGATAAATGGCTCAGTTTCTGCATTCCTGGTTTCCATGGGCTCATGCAAAGTTCCTCCACTCAGTTTTGGAATTATTACCTTTTCCACTTCAGCCTCCTATAACATAGTCTGCACTATTCAGGCAGGTCCCCTGACAGTCCAGAGTTTTTCTTGGGGAGCTACAGTGGCAGGAAAATAAGGGAAAGTTCAGGTGTGCTCATGCAACCATTGGATTCTACCCCATTAATCAGATATGGGGAACTTTTCGCCCTCCAGATGGTGCTGAACCACAAACCCCATCAGTCCCAGCAAGCATGGCCAATGGCAAGGGATTATGGGGGTTGTAGTTCAGCAACATCTGGAAGGCTAAAGGTCCCCCATACTTGCCATATATGGTTCCTTTCTATGCAACTATTGTCAGCCAGGCAGTTTTTATTGCTTTTGGTCAACTATCAGAGGAAACTGAAAGCTGACCATCTGTCAAAACTTAACTGACAAGTGACTGATTCAAGGAAAGTTTTCATGTGCAAGAGTAAGTGAAAATTTCTACAGGTAGTATCCAACTAACTTGTTCTGTCAGTGCGTGGATTTCCACTTGTACAACATAACTTCCCCCATCCTCCACCTGTGTACCTGCTAAATCTGTTCTGGGCTTTCCCCCAAACCTCCAAAGCATATTTGGGGAGGGCACAGAAGGGGGCAACTTCCATTGTGCAAGTGAAAATCCATGTGGTCAAAGAGTAGAGTGGATTCCTATTTATGGCAACATGAGGAACCGCTCTGCACAATGGCTTGCCCCAACCTTTCTGCAAAAGGGGCAGGCCATGCTTGCTGGGAGCTCCCTGTCTTTGTTGCACAACAGGAATGGAATCATGTTGTCCTCCAGAACTCTTAATTGAGGAAAACAACTTCAATTATTTATCCAGTCACTTTGGACCATCCTCCTCAAACAAAGCTGCCCAAGCAGAGGGAATCTGTAGCCCTCCAGAAGTATCTGGACTACAAATCCCATTATCCCTGACCAGTGGCCATTCTGGCTGGAGGTGATGAGTGCTGGAGTCCAGCTACATCTGGAGGGCCACAGGTTCCCCATTCATGAATAGCTTTGGATGAGGGTGGTCCAAAGTGACTGGATAAATACTTAAATCTGTTTTTTTTAGTTAAGAGTCTATGAGCTTCTTAACAGAATTAAATGCAATATTTACATGTGTTTTTCTTATTTAAATATGATTTAAAGCTTTAGCTTTTCAGCAACTGTTTTCAAAGACTTTTCCCATTTAAATAATGGATTTATTTTATTCTCCAATAATTCAAAGTAATCCCTTGCTTTGCAGTTTACAGTTGCCATAGCCAAGGTTAATTAATTAGAAATATTAAAGCTGGGATTAACACTTGCAACTGCTTCACAAATCATTTGCTTGCCAGAACTGGGAGATGCCCAATGAGTTTTTTATATTTTTAGAAGTTTGCATTTATATTTTTAAAAGCACTATATCCAGCTCACATATTAATATGGAGGCATTTTTGTAAATGCATGTGATACTATTTCAGATTTGTTTTTCATATGGGATAAAGAGAAATAAAATGAACAGCATTGCTTTCCTGCCGGCACCACCTGGATAGGGGAAAAAGATAGGAGGTGGCCAGGCAGAGTAAGCATCCAGGGCCTTGTGACATCCTTCTGTGGAGCTGGCATTTTACAATTGCCAACTGATTCCACCTCCTCTCCCCATCAGTTCTCTGAATTGCAACATCCCATCCACCCTTCCTATATTGGTGGGAATACAGGTGTTGCTATCGAGTCAAGTAGGAATTTTTTTGGGGACCACTTTTTAATTGACCAGTACTGCTGGGTTTTATTTTATGTTCTCTGCAGTGCAGAAAATTAGATTGCTTAATTCAGCCCTGTCACTGCCACTTAGATTCTAATGAGGAATTGCAACAGGCAGGATCAGTGTGGGTGATGTAGGTAAAAGAGATGGGTATTTTGGTGAGATCTCACCATGCTTGCTGGCCAGCAGGGCTGGCCCAAGACATTTTGCTGCCAGAAGCAAAGAACAAAATGGTACCCCTTTCATTCTATGTATACAGAAACTGACTCTACTGGCAGCTGAATTTTATGTCAACACTGCCAATGAGATAGTGTCTTCCAATGTGTCAGAGGGCAGCAGGCTTGTATAGGGGCTGTATGCCAGGCCTGGGGAACATATAGTCTGATCCTCAACATACAGGAATGGGAGGGGGTCAGGAAGAGTAATAGCTGGGGAGGGTGCTAGCATTATTGCTTTGCCCCAGCATCTGTTGCCTGAGGTAATTGCCTCATTCCGCCTAATGGTAGGACCAGCTCTGCTGGCCAGAGAAGACCTAAGATGAGAAATACCTTGGGGCCAGGGTGTGTCAGGAGCCCACAAGGCTAGCTGCTTTGTGGAAGCTGTGTGCATGCAGAACAAGGCCAATCTCCCTTGACACACCTTTAATACATGTAGGCAATGTAAAGTTAAGGACATCACTTAAAACCTTGGCTTCAACCAGGGTTTCATTTAAACCTGGGAGTCAGCAGGAGACAACAATTTCTTAAAGTTATCTAAGTTGACTATATCTAAGATGTAGTTAACCCTCCCTGGAGGGTTTGCAGATGCTTTGGGTATTATGTTCCAGACCAATTGTTAATGAAAGCATTTAGCAAAGTCACATGTTGTCCCAACATGTGACTGGGGGAACTTGCTGCATTGAGTAGCCCTGCACATGCACTGACTATCTATGTTCTACAGGCTCCCTTCTGCAGAATTTACCCTGTATATGCAGCTATCAGGGAGTGGAGCAAATAAATGAGGGCAACGTTGGGGATATTATTTGGTGTGGTCATGCTCTTGAATTGAGACAATGTGTGAGTAAAACATGGGCAAATGGCTAAACCTGTGTCTTCTGTTTATGCCATACATTCCTTATATGGTATAAGATCAATATAATATTTGCATGCAGAAAGATGCTGCGCAAAAGAATTCCCTTCCCTTATGATGATGCATGTGACTGGCAGTGGCAACACCTTGGAAGAAGGACACTTCAGTTCTGGTCTCCCTTAGTGATTGCAGTGCTTTGGCCACAAGTCAAAGACTAAAAGGTTTCTCATTATATGGTTTCCAAGGTGGCCCCTAAGAGATCCAACCAGTCCACTGGCAGGACAAAGTTCAGCCCTCATGTGGTGGGTCATCTCAGACCAGAAATGAAATCATACTGATCCTGATTTTGGGACAGGACTCAGCTAAGAGATCTTATGTAGGAACAGAGCCCAAGCCTCTACACCTGGAGCAGTCTCTACACCTGGTGATTGTCTTTCAGCCCCCGGCAGTTGTGCTGTGGGGTGCCGCAGGATACCATCTTGTCCCCCATGCTGTTTAACATCTATACGAATCCCTTGGAAGCAGTCATCAGGAGATTTGGGGTGAGGTGTCAGCAGTATGCTCATGATACACAGCTCTATTTCTCTGTTAACATCTGAATCGGGAGAGGCCATGCAAGCCCTGGAACGCTGCCTGGACTTGGTGGTGGGCTGGATGAGGGCCAATAAACTGAGTCTGAATCCTAGCAAGACAGAGGCACTCTGGGTTGGTTGTTCCCAAGTTCAGATAATTGGTCAGTTGCCTGCTTTGGATGGGGTTGTACTCCCTCTCAAAGAGCAGGTCCGTAGTCTGGGGGTGCTCCTGGATCCATCTTTGTCACTAGAGGCCCAGGTGACCTCGGTGGCTGGGAGTGCCTTTTACCAGCTTCAGTTGGTGAGACAGCTGTGGCCATTTCTGGACTGGGATGGCCTGACCACTGTTGTCCACACACTGGTAACCTCCAGGCTGGATTACTGTAATGCGTTCTATGTGGGGCTGCCCTTGAGGTTGGTCCAGAAGCTGCAGCTGGTGCAAAATGAGGTGAGACTGCTTACTTGGGCAGGATATTGCAAACATGTCACCCCACTGCTGAAAGAATTTCACTGGCTGCCTATTTGCTACTGAGCCAAGTTCAAGGTTCTATCTTTGGTGTACAAAACCCTATACAACTTGGGACCAGGATACCTGAAAGACCGTCTTATCCCTGATATACCCAGTTGACCACTGTGCTCTGCAGGTGAGGGCCTGCTGCAGATACCATCTTATCAGGAGGTCCATTCTGCACAGCAGAGGAAACAGACATTTAGTGTGGTGGCACCTACCCTGTGGAATTCCCTACCCTTAAATATTAGACAGGCCCCATGTCTGTTATCTTTTCGGCACTTGTTGAAGACCTTCCTCTGTCAACAAGTCTTTTAAGTTGAGACCTTATCTCAGTCTGCTTCTGTATTGGAACTACTTTTTAATATGTTTTTAAATCCTTAAAAAAAAAAAACAATACGTTTTTACACTTTTTAAAAAAGATGTCTTCAAAACTTTTTTTTAAAAAATGTTTTTAAAGATGTTTTGTTTTAATGTATTTTAAAGTTTGTTTTTATGATGTTTTAAAGTGTTTTTAGTGCTTTTGTTTGACGCTGTGGGCTCCTGCTGGGAGGAAGGGTGGGATAGAAATCAAATAATAAATAAATAAATAAAAAGTTATATAATGTGGCTCAATGAATTTCCTTTGCTCTAACACTGTGTGCACCAGGAATTACAAAATCTGTGTATTCAACCAAACACATGAAGTGTTCTTTTTAAAAAACTAAAATTTTAGAAGAATTATGTGCCTTATGTTGTGGAAACATTTTGGGTCCTAGCAGGGTAGTTATGGAAGCTACAAAGGTAGTTGAAAAACTTGCACTCAGGAAAGGTTCAGAAAGACTGTTCTGGAATGGAGGCTTCCTTTCTACACACTCTTTCTAAAATGTAAGTAAGACATCACTCCAGATATCCCTAGAGAAGCTATAGAACAGCAAAGGGACAGTAGCATCATGTCCTAAACATCAGCTGCATGTGGCTAACCTGCTGCAAGGACAATGAGGACAGACAGCTATGTGTGGAAAACTGTATGTCTCAGTAGTAATTATGAGTACAACAGTAACATGTTACTTTTCCCCATGGGGGTGACTTTCATGGGAGGAAAGTTGTTGTTGTTAATTAAATTTATATCCCACCTTTCTTCCCAGAAGGAGCCCAGGGTGGCAAACAAAAACTCTCTAAAGCAGCTTAGAAACAAAACATCTTTAAAAGCAACTCTTTAAAAAACATCTTAAAAAGCAACTCCAGCATAAATGCAGACTGGGATAAGGTTTCTGCTTAAAGGCTTGTTGATAGAGGAAGGTCTTACATTATGTTAAAGCTTACACAAAAAAAGCCTTCTTTATGCATTCAGTTTGAATGCATGAAGGGACAAGCAGGAATGCACGGGGTAAGCTCCACTTCTTTGATAACACTGCACATGACAGGCACTCTCCCAAACCAATGGCAACCAGCATTAGTTTGAAGGAGGTTGTTTACTCATGCACAGGGTTCCTGTACCTGTGATGGAAACCTGACATGTGGGCAAGCCTTTCCCCTTCACACCAATCATGTCCAGGAGTGTGTCTGGGGGCACATCAATCATGTGTCAACTGTCAAGTGTGTCTGAAATGCACAGGATCATTGAGGGCCACACCTCACTCTGAGCATTCCAGCTTGCCACTTTGCATAGGATTATATGGTAGACTGAGAAAGCTCACTGGACATTCTGAGCAACCTTGGTACCCTTGGCACCAATATTTTAATTCTTTTTTAATGTTTATTATTACTTTTGTATCTCACCTTTCCTCCAAGGAGGTCAAGGTGGAGAACACAGTTCCTCCCCATTTTATTCTTGTAACAACCCAATGAGGTAGCTCCCAGCTGAGGGATGGTGATTAGCCCAAGGTCAGCTAGGACGTTTCATGGCTGAGTGAGGATTTGAACCCTGGTCTTCCAGATACTAGTCCAACACTCTAACCATTACATCACATTGGTTCTCGAGTTATGGCACATCATGTTGTGTTTCTCTTTATTGCAAACATTTTTCTTTTCCGTTTGTGCCCCAGCTAACTACACTTACATGCCACTAAATTTGTTTCTAGGTTTTTAAAAAAATTGCTCAGTATTTTAGTTCAAGGAGACTGAGTTTGCATTGGGAAGGATTACTGGGTTATGAACTATTATTAATCATTGTGAATACATTTGTTTATTCTGCAGTATTTTCCCCCAGAGAGTTAATACACAGGCATTTTAAGATCCCCCTTCTCCTCCCAGTGAATTAATTTAGTCATTATATTAGCACACATATGGAAGAAATTATTGTGTTTTGTTTGTTTGGGCATGTTAGTGATGTTTCCAGGACAACGGTAACTTCAAATTTGAAGATTCTTGCATATGAATTAAAATCATATGTGACTTAATAAATCTATGAACAGTCACCAACATCAGGTGATAGATTTTTTCTAAACTAGAGGAAGTAGCTAAATAAAGAAAAAGGAAAGCTTTCCAAGTTACCTTATGCATAAATGCTTATGACTGAATATCAGGACCTGAAATTTCACAGTATAACTACAGAAAAGTGCATAGATATTAAAGCAAAAATCATTTTTTTATCTTTTCTTTTTCAACATTTATTGAAATCTCCTTGATTGTAGTCTGTGAAATGTGTTGCATGTGAAGTCATTTCAGCCTTCATTTTAGAGCAGCACTGGTGCATATAATCAAAAAACAGATATGTTCTTTTTGAGCTGGGACTGGAGATCGCTGGATGGATGAAAATGAAAGATATAAGTAATCTGTTAGTAAATGGGGTTTCTCCCTGTATGCTTCACACTAGTGACTTTCTCTTGTCTTTAATATGTCAGATACATAGTACTGCAGAAATATTGAGGACATCCATATTAAGGGCATCTTTACAAGCATACTCAGACAGTCTAATATTGTGCAACCTTACTCACAAGTAACTCCCACATTTCTTAAACAGTGGAGCTTGCCATCAACTGTACAGAATTTCAGCCATGCTGTTCCACTCCTTCCAACCACGTGACTCTGCAGCCCAGCCGGGGTGGGAAGCCAGGAGGGAGGCGAGAAGTAGCAATGTTGGGTGTGCCAACAGACATAGGAATCTATATCATGTCACACTTTGGCCTTTCCGGCAATTGCATAGCTCAGGTGGTCTCTTTGGTGCTAAGTATGAATTTTTTGCTTGTCCACATATTGTGCAGGATATCCAGCCACATTGGAGCTAGGTAGGATTTTTTTTTTTTTTGCCTGTCCACAAATTGGCCACGTTGGGCATTTCCACCACCCCTTCTGTTCTGGAGGTCTTGGGTGTTGTTAAATAGTCACACTGTTTTGGCAGGAAGGGGTGGGAAAAGTTAATGGGAAAGAAAGGAACAGGTAAGCACCCTTAGGTGCCCTTGAACGTGAAACCCATTTCCGGAGGCCAGCTGCTCTGGGTTGTGGGGCCCTTAGCTTGGATACAGAATATTCTTAAAGGTAGCCTACCACACCTGCCCGGAGTTGTGAGACCCCAGGATAGGAAGGCTCCCTGCTCATTGGAAGGTGGGGCCCAGGCTTTGGGGCAAAGTCTTGCAATGCCTTTTTTCCATGGGCAGGATTTGGCACCCTCCAACTCAGTGTGTGTGTGTGTGTGCGTGCATGTGTGAACAAGGACTGTGCTGGCGAACAGAGATTAGTGTGCTCATCCTTACTCTTGTTTTTTTTTTCACATGATGGTACACCTGAAGAGGATAGTGTTGTTTCTAGGTTTTTTAAAAAAATTGTTCAGTATTTTAGTTCAAGCAGGTTAGTATTATATGGTTTAGTCACAACATTACACTGGGCTCTTGTAATGGGCAGGTGTGGAGTTAGGAGGTGATTGTTTCTGTTCTGTTCATGTTTAGGAAATAGTTTTATTTAGCTTTGTAACTTGTGTCTAAGCCTTCCATCACAGCTCCCTTATTTTTGTCTTTTGAGGAACAACAGTCTAAGGAGTACCACCATACATGATCTTTGGATAGGAATAGAAATGGGGTAGAATTCTGCTGAAACTTAGAACTGAAACCAGGCACTGGGACAGTTTGTGGGTCTGAGACCAATTGCAGACTGATCTGAGTGCTTCAAATGTTCAGCGGCTTTTCCCAACACAGGATTGTTTTTTCAGGCAAAACTGACAAGCCTACTTTGAACTCTTTGCTGTGCTAAGGTCAAATTGACTACCCTGCATTTTGCTTTGCTAATAGGGGCGGGGCTGCCTACTTCAGCCTGCCTGCTCCAGTAGGAGAAGATGGCAGAGAGAAAGAGGGGTGGCAGCCGCTGAGAAAGAAAGGGGGATCAGGTGCTATGATTGGAGGCCACTGGTGTTTGTGATTCTCCCTGTTTCTCTCCCTGGAGGAGACTTTGGAGCAACTGCCTCAGGAACCTCCACTCTCTGTGTGCATCTGTTAGACAGAATATGGGAAACAGTATTAAGTGGAATCCTAGGAGCTCAGCCTTCTATACTCTGCTCTGCACTTGTGGGCAAACTCACATGCCATTAGCTGTTTTAATTGCCCCAAGAGAAGCTCCCTGACAAAAACATCAATAGCCCTTCTCTTGCCCCAGAAGACATGATCGTCCCTGACCCCTTTCTGCACATCCCTCCCACACTCATTTTCTCTTCTAGCTCTCAGTGAAAGGGGGAAGGGACTATGCTCTTTCTGTCTCCCACATTCTCTCCTTTTTGTTTATTCCTTGTAAACTGGTCAGGGGATTTGTATGTGTGTGTGTGTACATGCACTTGTGTCTGTGTGCCTAGCCAATTTGATGGTGTGCAATCCAATAGCATGAACTAATGGATCCCAACCCTAGTTGGGAATCCCGACATTTTCTGGTCGCTAGTTGATGCTTTTATTTATGTTTAACTAATGCTGGCAGTCATCATACTTTTTTTTCTTCACAGAAGTCAAATACTGTTTCATTTCTTTGGTTTGATGAAGATTTGGGGTGTGATATCACAAAATAGCAATGGTGAAAGCCCATATCATATATGAACCTCTCTAAAGATATGTTTTCCTTGCAATTGCTGCTGGGCACAATTCCTTATATGTTGACTCATTATGACAATACATTTTTCCTTTTTATGACCCCTCCCCCCGCATGGCTCTTGCAGCATATTTTGCACAATGGATCTGGAGATTTAACCAAATAATAATTGCTACCAGGAAGTGACTCTGGCCTGGTCTACACATGGAGCAAAATGTGATAGAATCCTCGGTCAAAATGGACCATACTATTTGAGGTTGTAGGATTCCATGTAAAATTCCCTGCAAAATAAATCCTGGGCATCAGGGAGAAAATTTCTAGCCTGGTCTACTCCTTACTGTGCTAATTTTGTACTAGCAAATATTTTATGCCAGGGAGCATTCATATGTGATTACCCATCTACAGGTGGAAGTGCTACAGTCCAGTCTACCTCAGAACCCTACCACATAATTTCCACCTCAATCTGATGCAAGTGTAGACCAAGTTTTGGTTGCTGAGCACAATGATATGCCAGGTTTCTTTGGGAGGACAGATGGGATATAAATTAATTAATAAAATAAATAATAATGCCATTGTCTACTGAAGTAAAATCAGTTTTTGTTGTCTAACAAAGGAGGGGAGCCTAGGCTTTAGGTGGAGCATATACTTCTTGTAAAGGACTCTAGAAACCTCAGGGCTCTCCATAGTCAAATGAAGGATGACACAGTGTTGATTGGATTAGATTAGTACCCAGGAAGTCACACAAGAGGGTATGGACACTCCTTTGTCCATTTCAATTTAATGTTGCAGTGAAAAACTTCCAAGTGCACTTTGTCCTAATTTTCTAGATCCTTAAAACATTAAACATTAAACCATAAACTCAGTTGACCTTTCCAGGGAATAAATATAACATTTGAACCAAGGTACAAAATGAGGGGACAAAATGATGGTGGAACACACAAAATGGTGCTGGCAACAACTTAACTCCACAGGGATGATGCCATATGGATTACACAGGTTTTCCTAGCCACTTCAAATCTTTTCCCCTAATGTCCACAGTTACATACTGAAAAAATCTCCAATGAGCTTGACATGCAATTGCACATGAGCAGCTTGCTACAGTAGCACTGATCCATTAAGAGTGACACAAACCAAATTTCATGTGGTAGTCCACCAGCCCTTAGCAGGAAAGAATACGAGCACAATTCCTTCGTTTTATGAATTTTACATATAATGATGAGATTGCTATTTCGTGTGCAGCCCACGTTATAACTAGACTACTACTGACTAATCAATTTTGCTCTGATAGGCACTTACTCTTATCCTTCGCATGCAACAATAAGGTTAAGATGGCTAGCTGGATTGAGAAATTATTGCTGTCATAGAGCTGGGGTGCAGAATAAATTTTAAAATGGAAAAGAATTACTATGTGAATTACCACTTTAGAGGAAGCACTTTACCTTTAGGTTTTCTTAACTATTCTTAAAATATAGTCATCAGCCTCACCATAACATTATCTTTCTTACTCTTGAGTGTAAACTATGACAGGTTTCAATATAACTTGTCAGGCTGTATTTCTAAGAAAATCCTCAACTCAACAACAATGAATTTATGCAGGTATCAAATACTTGCATGGAGTTAAGGGAGTGAAAACTATGTGGCGAAGGGTGAAAAATATTTTCCTGACTTCTTGAATTACTGGTTTGCTTCTGCTTAATACAGTAGTTATTCCACATTAAAATGTGCTTGTATAGTTTACTCTATCCCATCATTTGAACCGAGTACCTAAAAGTCCTGGATTCCCCATAGTGACAAAGAGTGTGTTTGGATGAGGTTTATGAGGAAAGTTTCACAGGCACCCATTCAGAGCATCCCATTCCTGTAAGATGACAAGCACTCAAACCTAGTTTATCTTCAGTCTCTCTTCACTGCAGAAAGTGGTGATGGTGGGACCAGTAACTGTGGCACACCATCTGCACAATGCAAGGTGTCATATCCAAATTCACTGCAATGACAGTTACAAAGTGGACTTTCTTCACTTCTGCATTCACCACATTCATTACTTTCAAAATTTTGCAACACCATGTCTTCTTTAAGCAATAGCACCTGCAAGCAATAGATCTTATTGTTACTGGGTATCCTGTCCCAGAGGCTTCAGACATGTCTAGTGGACAGATGGATCAGGTAGAGGCAACTGGCTTTTCCTATTGAACTAGGCTCTATGGAGTCCTGCCTGAATGGGGCAGCATTTGCCTAGTCCCCCAAGAAAAATGCAGACTTTCAAGGGTGAGGATTTAATGAAAGAGAGGAACAAAAGTACTGCAGCCAGTTACAGGTTGTTTAATTGACCTATGAACTGGCCCTTTGGAAATGGCCTCAGAAAACTCCCTCTTTCTCTGGAGTAAAATGAATAAAATGGCAGCATTACTCACCAGCATCTCCAGAAAAGAAAAGTACAAGAACAAGAACATGGAGTTAAGGAACCTTCAGCCTAGAGGGGTTTTCAAGATAAATAGAACTGGGGAGTGGGGAGTGAAATGCTCCTTTATCAAGTGTCAATTCCTGTGCTTCTAAACTTTTGTAGAGTCATTTGAAATATAATTAGTTTGTGCATACAATGCATCTGCACATTTGAGCCCAGAGAAAATGGGAAAAGAGTCTATTTATCATAGCCTCACATTTTCATTTCATATATAAATAAATATGGATGGCTAATGCTATAATTATTTTCAGATTCAAATGGCTTCAAGGTGTGGCATCACAGTCAAATGAAGAAAAATTGTGTGTGTGTGTGTTGTAGGTGAATGCCCGAGTTCATAATTTATTAGTCTGGTCTTTCTCATTACATTATGTACTTTATAATTTCTATTCTTAGCATATCAAATAAAATATGTGGTGTAGAGCCTATTAATATTCAAATAGAACAGTGTGCCATTGTGAAGTTTTAGTGAGAAGAATGCTTCCGTGTTGATACAATTGAAAAGTGATAGACAGCTCTGTTATCAAATTCAGTAGCCACTCTGGATAGCTGAAGGCGAGGTATGCCACATACAATAGTAATCCACTTATTAAACCTTAATTAATACATTATACAAAGAGCTGCTGCTTCAGGAACACTATTTCATGAATGCATTGTTGCAAAGTAGCACATTCAAGCTACCAAACAGGTCCAGGAAAGTGATGGGCAGAGTATAACTTACATTATGCTGGGACTAGAGACACTATGCCGGTGGAATGGCCACCATTTTCTATATATGCTCAGCCCAGGAGGAGAGGGAAAGCCACCTACTAGAAAATACAAAAACAGCAGAAGAATGTCAGATTTGTCCATAGCTATCTCTGGAAACATTTCCAGAGCCTATCTATCTATGACTGTGCCACTGCCCACACAGAGGCAGCCAATGAACCCATGATGATGGGCACACACATCAGCATCAAACCAAAAGTGAATTCAGCAATTAGCTCCCCATGTTTCACATATACCATCCTCATCATGTGAAAATGATGTGATGATAAAATCACTCTACAGGCTTCACCTCCTCAAAAACATATCCATGAAGCCACAAAGAGATGGGAGAGAAGCTGTGTAACTAACTTTAAAAGTAATGATTAGAATCTTTTACCTAGGGGGATGAGAGAAAGATAGCAAATGGAATTAAGGAGATACTCCAAATAATGTTATTGTGTATGTTGGGACACTGGAAGAAACAAAAACAAGATGTGTTATAATATGATAGGTTGAAGAAGAAAAATCAAAGAAAAGCAAACCTTTACCTTTCTTGTTAAACTCTTTTCAGTTCATTCCTGGTTTATTTGGGGAAATCTGAATGATCCTATTATTATTATTATTATTATTATTATTATTATCATCATCCCACCCTTCCGCCCAGGAGGAACCCAGGGTGGCAAACAAAAACACTAAAAACACTATAAAATATAAAAAAGGCATTAAAACATATTTAAACAAAGCATCTTTAAAAACATATTTTTTCAACAAAAGCTTTAAAAACCAAGTTATCCATAGCTCTATTCAAATTCCCACATGTAATTTCACAAAGCGTATTCTGCATCATGAGAAGGATCGTAAGCAGGTCCGGCACCAGTGGGCAGCCTGGTTGGGCACTGCCTAGGGCCCCTGCTGCTGCTGGGATTGGGCTGGTGTAGCTTCCACTCTGTGATCCACACTAGCATCAGGTCATGGAACATGTGCCCTGTGAACCGTGCTGGCATGGATTGCAAAGTGGGAGCCACCCTCCCAGGCAATTTCCCCCACATGCTGCTAATGTGGGCTGGCCACGCCATTTCTCACATCTCCACATCAGCACACTGCATGTGCATGCTTGCCATTGCCCAAGATGGTGGCGTGTGCATGCAGCACATTAACATGTTGACATGGCGGGGCCTATTTAACCCCCAGCAGCTGCGGTGGTAGTGCTGTCACACCGCTGCCACCTTCAAGGGCCCCCTGCAGTCAGGTGCTGGCCCTGGTCACAGGTTGACTTAATCCCTCCTGTGGTGAAATCATTTTATTTCCTGGTTGCTAAAACAGCCTTATAACCTTTGTAACTCACTGTACTGGATAGAGTGGTAAGGCAATTAAGCACAGAGGTGAAATTTAAGGCATCAGACCAACAACAAATTTAGTTTTTGCTAAATCTTTTGGAAAGCAGCTGTTTAGCAGATAATTGTGATTATATTTTTGAGTGGGGGGAACAAATTTTAAAGCTGCTTTAGCAGTTACCCATAAAGTAAGTTTGGACATGAAAATAATATGGGGAAATGCATCATCTAAATCTAGTATAGATTTTTTTTTCAACTTAAGACCGAGCAATAAAACAATTTCAACTCAGAATAGTCCATTGGCAGTGCAGCTTCTTTTCACTCTTAAGAGTCTGTCTGGGTCTTCTGCAATACTCTCCATCCTGGTTTCCTCTGATTTCAAGCTCTCTTCATTTTCTGAGATCCCCAACATGTCTCTTCCCTGCTTTCTAGTTCCACTTGTATTTATTGTTCTATCTTCCCCTTCCAGCCTCTTGGCCAATTGGAAGGGCAGTTAAGTTTCTATTTCCCATAGCAAATGTTTCTCTTTTCCCTTTAGGTTTCATTTTCCTCAGCTGACCTCCTGAGAATGATTGAAGTGCCTGTCAGTTATTTAGGACTGAGCTCCATGTTCAGACAAAGCCCGGTGAACAAACTGAATGGGACTTCTTCAGCAGCTATTTCTGACATTACAGGATGGGCTGAGTCAGTTACTGCTTCATATGGGGTAGACAGTGCATTCCTGGAGATTTGTTTACAAATACAGTGTATTCAGAGTTTTTAAACAGTAAACAGAATTCACATGTCATTGTCTGTGTGTTTGGCTGGCTGTCGGCAGCAGTATTCTAATACACACACACACACACACACACACAAACACACACAAAAATGTTGAGACATCACATTAACAGTGTTTATGTGTGTGGGAATGTTGCCCACCTGATATTTGACAGGGTTAATCCCCTCTTTAGGGCTACCATGTCTCCAGATTTCATGTCCCTATGTCAAAAACCGAGAAAGTTATGGTTGTTTTTGTTTTGTAATGCAAGTTAATGGGATTTCTTGATATCTGTAAGATCTGTGTCCAGATATACAGGTTCATACCTTTTTAATAGTTTAGTAGGAAACCAGATCTTTTTCTTTTTGGAGCTATCCCCCCTGACCATGCTGGTTTGTTTGGAACTATTTGTACTCTGAACAAATGATCACTGAACAAACACTGAACATCCCTGTACTCTCCAAGACGTAGAAAGGATTGCATTAACTAAAATTCTTAGCTCACTGTGAAAATGTACTTTCATGTGAAGTACTGAACATTGCCAAATTCATTAGAACACCAAATTCACTAGAACACGATGCGGAGAAGTACAGTACCTATGCAATGCCTATGCAAAATGCCTGTGTAATACTGGCATGTCTATGTCATCCTGATGTGTTAAAGTACAATATACCTATGCAAAATGCCTGTGTAATACTATTGTGTCTATGTCATTCTGACGTGTTAAATCCTGATTGGTAGATGTTAAAGTCTTTGTCCTGAAATGTATAAAAACCCCAGGCAAACAGTGCCAAGTTGCAGTTCTCCACTCACTAAGAGGGAGACGGACCAAGTGTACACTTGTCATCCAATAAAGGCCTACCTTTTTGCTTTAAGCCTGTGTCAGAGATTATTATTCAAGGACCCCCAGCAAAAGAACCCGCAGGAGAAATACAAAATTCTCCAACACATACACAGCCCTAAAATCTTTGACCTCCTGGCAAGCACACTTTCTAAACAGAAAACAGCCATTTTATAACTGAACATTATCACAAAATATCTGAATAGTTTCATGTCTTCACAACCTTCCAAACAACCTCAGTAAATGGATGGGGAGTGTTCCAATTAATCATGCCCCTGACAAAGTCTCTCGCATACTGTATTCTGCAGTAGTGTAAAAAGAAGTCTATACGTCTATAGCTGTACGTGCATACGGCTCCTTGATGCAAGCTAGAACTCTGAGTAGTCAAGGCTAGAATTCACATATATATGCACATCACCCGTGTTGTAGCAAAAATGCTACAAGTTCTCCCAGGTGGAGAATAATAACACACATGCGGGTAAAATCGAGTTCAAGGCTCCTTATTTATTTACTGCAGTAAAGGCAAACCATACACTTCACACAAGGGGTGAGGCATGAGAGAGCCCCGAGCCCCCCAAAACAGGGATTTTTATACCCTTTACAAAACAAGCTGGTTGATTTTACACCCATCGTTTATTATGCTCTGCTTAATCAATAGTATAGTTACTCTTTCCTAAGGTCAAACTGTTAATCCTTACTTTTGCAAGCGTATGTTAAACAGTGGGTCACAGTCCACTGACCATGCTTATTTCAAAATGTGAGCCTTAAGCTTTTAAGCAAACAGACAGATACAAGCAGTATTTAGGCAAATAGGCAATACTGTGACCTTTAGATTTTTCAAACTTCACAATCCGCTCCATCCCTTCCATCCGTTCACAGATGGACCCTCCTTCACACTACAAATGAATGCACAGTTGCTGGAAGACAATGTTGTGGGCACAAGGGAGGTTGACACTAGGGAGGTTGACACCTCCCAAGCTTTCACAGAACACTGGGGAGGGCACACACCTGCATAGCCCTTTTGTTACATGTGGGGGAAAGTACAGTAGTCAAACTGATGTTTTTAGATCTTTTCTTTTTGGAAGGAGAGATTCTCAGAAATAATTTTCTGTCTGTCAGTAAAGTTCAAATATAAAATGATATTGAAAAATGCAAAACTATACCCTACTAAGAATTTATCACTACCTGAAGTTTTCTTATAACAAATTTTACAAATTCTTTGTTAAATCATATTAGCACAGACTTTTGTTTACATAAAAATGTAATTGTCTTGTTCCAGCAAAACATTTTTCTTTATAAGTTGATGGAAAATGAAAGTTATATTTCATTTTTGCTAGCTTTTCAAAATGATTGATGCAAACCTTTAATGTGTTAATTTTACAAAATGAATTCATATTCAAATAGATGGCTTTGTTAAGCAAGAGAAACAGTACCAAAGATGCTGTAGTGAAGCACAAAAGAAAAGAAAACAGACTGTTTGAATTATTGGGCTGTAGAATATCTGATTGCTCTAGCAAATTCTTTTTCTTAAAAAGTTATAAACTGAAATACCTAGTGCAAGACAATCTGCAAACAGAAGAACTGTTTAAAAACACAGAAGCTAATTTGATTGCAGTAGATGATCAATAAACAAATGATCATGCTAGGTCCTGCTCTTCTTTCAAGGAATTCAGAGCAACTTCTTGAGCCCTCTTCTCTCCACCCTCTCTTCCTCCTCTTTTCCCCATTGTGAAAACAAGATTCTATGGCCTTTTGTCTGATCCAGCAGGGCTTTTCTTATGATCTTATGAGAAAGTGACCTGAGGTAGTTTCACAACTGAGGAAGACAAGAGGACCATCTAGACCAGTGTTGTCAACTCTGCAGAGGCTCTTTATGGGCACTGAAGCCCCATCATTTCCTTTGGTGTGAATGAATAAGTTTGAATATGTATTTTATCAGGCCATGGTTCCTGATGTGTCCTGACATATAACCTGTCCACTATTTAAACACACACACACACTTTTAAAGTAGCATGATAATTAAAGTACACATTCAAATGGTATGAAGCAATGTGGCTCCTTCCTGCCTTCCAATTAACTGTTTCAGATTGGAGTGGTCAGCCAGGTAAGATATGGTATATTTAAAAAGTCAAGCGTTGGAGCAAAATATCATAAATCTTAGGATAGTCAGGCATTGCAGGTCTGACATGTCATAGTCATGAACAAATTACAACTACAGGAAGAAATTATACTCAATTAGCCCTTTTCTTGACATGCTCTAAAGATTGTAATTTCATGGTATTTGGATGCCATTCTCAGGACCTTCTGGTTTTCTACAATTCTGCAGTCATGCTTTCTGTTGTTGTCAGGTGAATATAATTGTTTCTGAAAAATTAGAAAAGAGGCAAAATGTTATATGGCAATATTCATCAACACATTATTTGGCATGGCAAATTACCCCAGCATCTATAAAACCCTAGTGTTTCCTTGAAAAGCCAGTTTGTGTTTTTTGTTTGTTTTTATAATCACAACAATACTTCATCAAAGACATTGACCACTATGCCAGAACAGAGCGTTTTTGTCATTTACCATTGAGGCCAGAAGGTAGTTTCATCTGTTCCTAGGACAACTGGGTCTGAGGACTGGCCATGCCTTCCTTTGCAGACTTTTGAAAGATACCATTCTGCTGCCGGCACCTCCCAGGTCGGAGGGTGTCTTATGGAGCAAGCCAAACCCTGGCCAGGGAGCAACAAAATGCTGGATCCACCAATGCAGCTGAAGCTCTGCAACACATGGTCAGAGTTGAAGATGGGGGTGCTTTTCCCCTCAGTTTTTGCTGCACCACTCCTGGCTAGTGCAGCTGAGGGGCCACTGTTCTGGTACATCAGGGGATCCAGAGACCCAAAGTTGCGAGTGTACCCACCCCACTCACAAACTCCCCATTTTGGGGCTTTCTGCTGCCTACTAATGGTAGGAGGACTGATGGCAGGAGCTTACTATCCACCCTGGTGGAGCTGAGGTCTCTGGCACAGCACCCCACCGCAAACACACCCATACCAGTGGCAGTCCTCTCCTTGAGTGGAGGCTGGTGGAGAGGACACTATGCCCATCCTAACCCCAGCATCACCACCAGTGGTGGCTAAGATTGTGCTCTTTCTCCCTTCTCAGTAGTAAAGGATTATGAATTAATTATTTTGATGGTTTGCTGATGAGGTGTTCCTTTTAGAAAACAAAACAGGGACACTGTTTTGAACATTCTTTTACAGAAAGAGCCAACATATATTTATTTATTTATATTTGTTCATGCTTTGTTGTGAACTACTTTGAAAGTCATGCATGCACAAAAGTGTCATGCGGTAAAGTGAACGACCGACATGGGGGAAGTATGGTATTCATCTGTTTATTTGCACGCTGTATAGCTTCAATCCAGTAATAGCCATGGGCAACCTTTGTGTTGCATGTTTGTGGCCCACAAGAGCAGCTGGGCCTATGGATTTGTAAGACAACTTGTAGTGATGGCCACCTACTTGGATGGCTTTAAAGACGATTAGACAAATTTATGGAAAATACCGCTATCGATGGCTACTAGCCATGCTGACTGTGTTCTGTGTCCACTGGTGGAGGCAATATGCCTCTGAATACCAGTTGCTGGGAATCACAAGTGGAGAGAGAGCTGTTGCCTTATCCTGACTCAGACCCATTGGTCCATCTAGCTCAAGATTGTCTACACTGACTGGCAGTGGCTCTCCAGGACTTCAGACAGAGTTCTCTCCCAGCCCTACTTGGAGATGCCATTGGGCATCAAACCTGAGACCTTCTGCATGCAAAGCAGATGCTCTGCCACCATGCTGTCTGGGGTGATGGGAGTTGTAGAGGTACAGGTTCCCCAGTCCTGTTCTAAGTGTATATCACCAGACTTAGGAAACTTCTAGGGCTGCAGCTTCAGGGACGTTGTGTTATTTGCAGACCATTAAAGTGTAATGCTAAATGATATAATAAAATATAAAAAAATCTTATTGCTGTAACCATAAACCAAATAAAATGAACAAGAGATTAAAGAAAAATTAGGTGAAAATAACAGGTGATTTAATAAACTAAATAAGCATACTACCACAAAAAACAATATTCAATAAATAACACTGATGGCTCTGATATTTTATTAGGCTCATCAGTGTTGTTTACTGAAGATTGATATTTTGGTTTAGTGTGCCTACTTAGTTTATTATAAAAGTGCATATCATCTGGCATTAAATTACTGGTAAATTTTGGTGTTCTACCCAACAAGTTGAATGATTGATTGATTCAGTGGAGAATGACTTTGTGAGTGCATGCCATACATTCTCACAAGCAGTTAAAAAGTATTTATACTACTTATAGAATGAATAATAAGTCAATACTCCCCTTCATTTACTACCAGACTAAGAGAGAGTACAAAGCCCTTATAAAGCATAGGAACAGGAGGCCAAAAGGGAAGCTGGCAGATGTTAATTAGTGCTTCACTCCTTTACTCTAGCAGAGCCTTTGGCAATTAGTGTCGGGAACCTGCTCCCAAACTGAGGAACAGCTGTGCTGCTGTATTCCAACTAATGTTTGGATGGAGCATTTTCTGGCTATTTACAACGAGTCCCTGAACTTCCCCAGTATCTCTACACCCTCAATAAACCCAGAGGTCCCTCATTGACCTCCAGTATCTCCATCAGAAATGAAATAACTTATACTGCAGTTGTGCCCCAGAAAGGCACCTGGGCAGGATGAAATCCTACTTGAGGTCCTGAAGTGAAACCCTGAGTGGTGGGCTCCTCTGTTAGCTAACCTTTTCTCATTAATTAACAGCTCTGGGAATATTCCCTCAATATGGAGCAGGGCTACTATTATTCCCATCTATAAAAAGGGCACAAGATCTGACCCTAATAATTATCACCTCATAAGTCTCCTCTCTATTATGGGGAAAATGTATGCTTCCTATCTTGCAAACAAGTTGTGTCAAAAGTTTTCTAATATCATGGGCACAGAACAGACTGGCTTTAAGGAAGATTCTTCCACACTTGATCGTTGTTTGATCCTTTCCCATATTGCCAAAAAATATACCAACTTGCCAGCAGGAACATTATTTACAGCTTTTATTATCTCAAGTCAGCATTTGATTCTATTTCCCAGGAAATTCTATGGAGGAAATTAGAAGTTCTATCTATTGAGCCTCTATTGTTGTATTTAATAAGATCACTATACATAACACCACAGCTCAAGTGAGATGTGGCTCTGATGGACATCTCACTAATGCTATTCATTTTTTCAGGGGGTTAGACAAGGTTGTGTGTTAGCCTCCTTGTTATTCAATATTTATCTTGCTGAATTACCACAGGCATTGTGCCAAATAGACTCCCACCCCTCCTAGTGCTTCACTCCTTTACTCTAGCAGTAATAAAGACTCCTGGTCTCCTGTTTACAGATGATACAACATTATTGTCTCAGACCAGATTGGGCCTAAAGAGAGCTTTGGCTGGCTTTGGAGACTCCTGTAGAGTTAACCAACTAACTATTAATTATGCCAAGACTAAAGCCTTGACTTTTTCTACAAAACAAACCAGATTTAGCTGGAAAATAGATGGGCATGTGATCAAACAGGTTGATTCTTACAAGTATTTGGGTATTCATTTTCATAGATCTGGTAAATGGGTAGCGCACAGAAAGATTGCAATTGCAAGAGCCAAATATTGCTCAAAACCAATTTTACACTTTTTCATTTAAGGGAGCTTGGTTTGTTCCTGCTGCAGTAGAGATTTTAAGGGCTAAACTAATTTCCTCTATGGAGTTGCAGTGTGGGTCACAGACCTGCATCCCTCTATCCAAAGGGTCCAAGTATGCATTTCTGCAGTCTATTCTAGGTGCCCCAAAATGTGTAGCTGGCTCAGTTCTCAATCTGGAGGTGGGCCTATGCACAAGCCTGGCTTGCAGCCATACTCTATGCTATTGGATCCAATTGCTATACAGGGAAGCTGAGGATTCATATGTCATCTGACACTGAAAGACTCATATATCTCTAAATGGAGAAAAGCTCTGTCATAAAAGATCTCTCTTGGCCTTTCTATTACAGAGCTGTGTAGATTTAACAGCTTGCATGCTAAATTTTTGGCCAATATTCTGGATATGGACAGACAGAGTATGAAAGGCCTATCAAACCGCTCCTGCTTCCCTAGAGCTCTAGGACTAAATGTTCCCCCTAGCGAAGAGTATGTCCTTTATTTCAGCAAACTAACTATGCCAAAGTATAGGAGAGCATTTTTTTCTGACTAGAGTTAATGCCATGCCCTCTCTAATGATGGAAGATAATCATAAGCCATGCCTTATGATCAGAGGCTGTGCCCATATGGTTCTGGTGCTGTGGAGTCTATAGTACACATGCTTTTGTACTGTAATTTTTATAAGGGTGTGAGGAACAAGCTGCTGCATACCATTTTGGAAAGGTTTCCTGGTTGAGCTGATGGAGTTCTTTTGAAAGTATGAGACCACATGTGACATCAAGCGAGAGGCTGAAGCTCAGTCAAGCAGAGACAATGAAACCATGTTCCACAAGAAGAAGAAGAGCAGTAGAAGTGGGAGACTCCCTACTGTGTGGGATTGAAACGCAAGTATGCCAAGAAGATCCATGGACTTGCCAGGTATGCTGTCTCCCTGCAGGATAGATTAGAGATGTGACAGAAGGGTTGCCATCACTCATAAAGCCCACTGACAGATATCCCTTTCTTCTCATCCATGTGGGAATGAATGATACTGCCAAGGGGAGCTACAAAGAAACTACATCAAACTTTGAAGCTCTAGGAAGGAAACTGGGCCCCAAATAGTTTTCTCATCCATCCTTCTAGTACTTAAAACACAAGTAGAAAGGGAAAGAAAAATACTCCAAGTGAATGACTGGCTATGAAGGTGGTGCCGACATGAGAGATTTGGATTCTAGGACCATGGGCTATGCTTCCTGGATGATGGACTGCTGGCAAGTGATAGGTTGCACCTCACAAGGACTGGAAGAATGTGTTTGGCAACAGCATGGAGAACTTCATCAGGAGAGCTTTAAACTGAATCCTAAGGGGGACAGAGACGTAAACCCAGCAGCAACAAATAACAAAGGCTTGTGCAAAGTAAGAAGAACTGAGGGAATAGCTCTAATGGGGCCCAGTAATAGTCTTCATAAAAATGTAGGAAGAAAGCCAGGCTGTAAATCACATGGTCTTTGATGTCAGAGTACTAATGCCCAGGGTATGGGAAATAAAGATGACAAACTTGAACTCTTAATAGAAGAGAATAAATACAACTTGATATGTATAACTGAAACTTGGTGGGATGGATCCCATGACTGGAATAACTTGTTCAAAAAACACACAGAAGGAATAGAAAGGAAAGTGGAGTCAAGTTATATGTTAATATATATATATATATCTGCACAGAAATACAGGAGGATGAGCTTGGTAGCTCCACTGAGAGTATCTGGATTAAAATAAATGGGACAAGGAATACAAGGAACATGTTGGCTGGAGTCTACTACTGACAACCCAATCAAGGAGAACACGAGAACGAAACTTTTGCAAAGTGAATTGCCAATGTTTCAAGGAGGCATGATGTAGTAGTAATGGGGGACTTCAATTACCCCGATATTTGTTGGGAAACAAATTCTGCCAAACAAGGCCCCTTCAAGAAATTCCAGTCTTGTGTTAGAGATTACTTTCTCCTACAGAAAATGGAGGAAGCAGCTAGAGAATCAGCTATCCATGACTGGATTCTAACAAATAGAGATGATTCAGTGGATGAAGTTGCAGTTACGGGAACTCTGGGGGGAAGTGACCTTGAGTTCTTGATTTTAAAGGAAGCAAAACCCGAGAGTAGCCATATGCATATCCTGGACTTCAGGAAAGCTGATTTTAATAAACTCAGAACAATGGTAAGTAAGGATCTGTGGGGTTCAAGATGGGTGGGGGTTTCTAAAAAAGGAAATTCTAAAGGCACAGTGGCAAACAATTCCATCAAGAAAAAAGAGGAAAAACAGCACAAGAAGCCAATGTGGCTCACAGAAAGCTAAGAAATGACCTGAAAACAAAAGAAGGATACATACAGAAAATGGAAGGAAGGCCAGACCACAAAGGAAGAGTACAGACAGGTATCACGGAATTGCAGGAATGTTACAGCTGAGAATGAGCTGAGGTTAGCGAAAGATGCCAAAAGCAACAAAAACACTTTCTTGAGGTACATCCATAGAGAGAAAAGAAATGGTGGTACAGGTACTCAATGAGGATGGCAAAATAATGATAATAGATGGCAAAGAAAAGGTAGAAGGGCTCAATTCCTATTTTGGCTCAGTCTTCTCCCAAAAGAGGGTCTATGACCCTACTGACAAACATGAAATGGAAGAGGCAGGATTGCAACTTGAAACTGATAGACAAATGGTCAAGGAATATTTACTCACTTTGAATGAGTTCAAATCTGTAGGGCCCAATGAACTGCATCCTAGAGTATTGAAAGAACCAGCTGAAGAACTCTCACAACCACTGTCTATTATCTTTTGAAATTGTTGGGGATGGGTGAAGTGCTGATGACTGGAGGAGGGCTAATGTTGCCCCTATCTTCAAAAAGGGCAAAAAGGAGGAATTTGAGAACCACAGACCAGTCAGCCTGACATCAATCCGTGGGAAAATTCTGGAGCAGATTATAAAGCAGTCAATCTGTAAGCACCTTGAAAACAATGCAGTGATGACTAGAAGCCAACATGGATTTATCAAGAACAAATCCTGCCATACTAATTTAACCTAATTTTTCACATGGTAACCTTCCTGGTAGACTGTGGGAATTGCTGTGGACATAATATATCTCAACTTCAGCAAAGCTTTTGACAAAGTGCCCCATGATATTCTGATTCAAAATCGTGTGAAGTATTGGTTCCCCTCTATTTGGAACTGGTTAGGCCTCATCTTGAGTACTGTGTCCAGTTATGGACATCACATTTTAAGAAGGATGCAGACAAACTGGAACAAGTTCAGAGGAGGGCAACGAAGATGATCAGGGGACTAGAAACAAAGCCCCATGAAGAGAGTCTGAAAGAACTGGGCATGTTTAGCTTTGAGAAGAGAAGGGGAGATATGAGAACACTCTTCAAGTACTTGAAAGGTTGTCACACAGAGAAGGGCCAGGATCTCTTCTCAATTGTCCCAGAGTGCAGGACACGGAATAATGTGCTCAAATTACAGGAAGCCAGATATCAACTGAACATCAGGAAAAACTTCCTAACTGTTAGAGCAGTACAACTATGGAACCAATTACCTAGGGAGGCAGTGGGCTCTCCAACACTGGAGGCATTTAAGAGGCATCTGGACAGCCATCTGTTGGGAATGCTTTGATTTGGATTCCTGCATAGATCAGGGGGATGGACTCATTGGCCTTAAAGCAGCCTTTCCCAACTAGTGGGCCACCAGATGTTGTTGGACCACAACTCCCGTCAGCCTCAGCCAGCATTGCCAATGGTCAGGAAAGATGGGAGTTGTGGTCCAACAACATCTGGTGGCCCACTAGTTGGGAAAGGCTGCCTTAAAGGCTCCTTCCAGCTCTATGATTCTATGGTTCTATAAACTATAATAGTCACTATGTCATTTTAAATCTTGCCAAATCTGTAAGCACTAGGGCTAAAATGCTTGCTGATTAGCAGTTTATAGAGCAATTGGTTTTAATGCTTTTTCAATTATTTGTAATGGTCGCTGGATCAATAAACATATTTGATATGTTTTAAATTTAATTTAATTTACATTATAATAATAATAATAAACTTTAATTTATAGGCCGCCTATCTGGCCAATGGCCACTCTAGGTGGCGTACAATAAAGCACGATAAAATACATGGTAAAATATGATACAATAAAAACAATATAACC
Organism: Rhineura floridana; assembly: GCF_030035675.1. Lineage (NCBI taxonomy): Eukaryota > Metazoa > Chordata > Lepidosauria > Squamata > Rhineuridae > Rhineura > Rhineura floridana. The sequence continues at coordinate 76,029,578 of NC_084488.1, read as the reverse complement.
AGTACAGCGCAATGCAAAATTACAATATTTAGTAGAGTTGTCAGTAATACAATTCTGAAGCTAGTTCACCTTAGAAGTCTCAAGTTCATAAAGGCCTGATGGAAAAGCCAAGTCTTCAGGCCTTGGCGAAATATATATAAGGAAGGGGCATGTCGAAGATCTATTGGGAGGGAGTTCCAAATCGTGGGGGCCGCCACAGAGAAGGCCCTCTCCCGAGTCCTCACCAACCCAATCACTTTAGTTGACGGGACTGAGAGGAGGCCCTGAGTGGCAGATCTTGTAGGGCGGCACAATTTATGACGTTGGAGGCGCTCCATCAGGTATACTGGGCTGAAACCATACAGGGATTTATAGGTTAATACCAACACCTTGAATTGAGCCCGGAAAATAACTGGAAGCCAGTGTAGATTGTACAGCACTGGGGTAATATGATCATAACGGCGGGTGTTCGTAAGTAGACAAGCCGCCGTATTTTGTACCAGCTGTAATTTCCGGACTGTTTTCAAGGGCAACCCCACGTAGAGCGCATTGCAGTAGTCTAAATGAGAGGTGACCAGAGCGTGTACTACGAGTGGGAGCTGGTGGACAGGAAGGTAGGGTTGCAGTCTTCGTATGAGATGCAATTGACCCCAAGCTGCCCGGCACACTGATGAAACCTGAGCCTCCATGGACAGCTTGGAATCAAGGATCACCCCGAGGCTGTGGACCTGGTCCTTCAGGAGCAATTTTACCCCATTAAATACCAGGTCGATGTTTCCCAACCCCCCGTTGTCTCCCATGAGCAGTACCTCAGTTTTATCAGGATTCAGCTTTAGCCTGTTTCTTCCCATCCATCCACTCACGGATTCCAGACACTTGGACATGGTCTCCACAGCCGACTCTGGTGAGGACTTAAATGAGAGGTAGAGCTGAGTGTCATCCGCATATTGGTGGCACTGCAGCCCAAACCTCCTGATGATAGCTCCCAGCGGTTTTACATAGATGTTAAATAGCATGGGAGAAAGGATAGAGCCCTGTGGCACACCGCAATTGAGGGGCCAAGGGTCTGAAACCTCATCTCCCAATGCCACCTGCTGGTGCCTATCGGAGAGAAAGGAACGGAACCAGTTTAATACTGTGCCTCCTATTCCTAATCCCTCCAGATGATCCAGCAAGATACCGTGGTCGACGGTATCAAAAGCCGCTGAGAGATCTAGGAGCACAAGAAAGGTGGATTCTCCCCTATCTAATGCCCTCCTCATATCATCCACCAGAGCGACCAAGGCTGTTTCAGTTCCATGTCCAGTTCTGAAACCCGATTGGTATGGATCTAAATAATCCGTTTCATCCAAGTGCGCTGACAGCTGATTGGCCACCACTCGCTCAATGACCTTGCCCAAGAATGGTAGATTTGAAATTGGGCGGAAGTTGTTTAAATCTTGGGGATCCAAGGAGGGCTTTTTCAAGATGGGCTTTATAATTGCCTCCTTGAGGGCTAATGGCAATACACCCTCATTCAAGGATGCATTTACCACCGCCTTGATCCCTTTGCCCAATTTCTCTTTACAGCTCATCAAGAGCCATGACGGGCATGGATCAAGGAGACAGGTGGTAGGTTTCACAGTTGACAGCACCTTGTCCACATCCTCAGAAGGAAGAGGCCAAAACCGATCCCATTGGATCACATTATGACTGGTCAACTCTGGTCCACTATCTGCATTCACGGTATGCGAAATCGAGCTTCTTAGATGTTCGATTTTATCAGCAAAATGCTTTGCTAAATTGTCACAGGAGGCCTTTGAGTATTCCAAGGGTTCCTGAGCAACTGGACCGACCAGGCTTCGGACCACTTGGAACAACCTCCTGGGACAGCATTCTGCTGATGCAATAGAGGCAGCAAAGTAATATTTCTTTGTTGCCTTTATTGCCACATGATAGGCAGCTACTGCTGTTCTAACTTGTGTCCGGGCATCTTCGGAGCGGGACTTACGCCACCGGCGCTCTAGTCGTCTCACCTCCTGTCTCAGAGCACGCAACCATGGTGCATACCATGATGCTGTCTGGGATCTTTCCAGGGGGAGAGGACGTTTCGGGGCCACTCGGTCTAATGTCCTGGTGATCTTTGTATTCCAGTCCATCACCAGGGTTTCGACTGAGTGACCTTCAGCAGGTTCCGATTCCCCTAGCGCAATCAGGAATCCTTCTGGATCCATCAGACGCCTGGGGAGGACCATTCTAATAGGTCCTGTGCCTTTGCAGAGGGTGTGTGGCATCGAGAAGTCTACGTTTACCAGATGGTGATCTGACCATGACACAGAGATAGAGGTAATAGTCCCTAACTTCAGAGCACTTTTCTCCTCCCCCAGGACAAATACAAGGTCGAGAGCATGACCGGCTACATGGGTGGGCTCAGTATTACTAAGGTGCAGTTCCCAGGAAGTCATGGTTTCCAGGAAATCCTGAGGGGCTCCATTGAGAGTGGTCTCGGCGTGCATGTTGAAGTCACCCACCACCACCAATTCTGGGGACATCATACAAACACCCGAGACCACCTCTAGCACCTCGGCCAGGGATTTTGCTGTGCAGCGAGGCGGGCGGTACACGAGCAGGATCCCTAAACTGCCCTTCGGGCCCAACCTCCAGTACATGCAGTCAACAAACTTGGTCCCATGGAGAGGAGACCTGGCAAAGACCAGAGACTCCCGATAGATGACAGCCACTCCCCCTCCCCGCCTTCCTTCCCTCGGCTGCTGTGCATAACGGAAACCTGGCGGGCACATTGCCTCTAGAATAGGTGCCGAGGCTTCGTCCAACCAGGTCTCCGTTATACATGCCAGGTCTGCAGATTCATCCAAGATCGTATCATGGATGCAAGATGTTTTCTGTACCACAGACCTGGCATTGCACAACAGCTAATGAAGGTTGGTTGGAATCCTGCATCCCCCAGTTATCTTCAGGTTATAGGCAGACCTGGAACAAGGGATGGATATTACACATCAATCCCTTGTTCCTCTAGTCTGACATGGTCTGCCATCAGCACCACTCCATCGTCTGCCGCCCAGCGTTTGTATACATTCTTGTATTAAAACAGGTTTACGTTTCTGATTAGAAGATGCAGAAAAGTGATTATACTGGGGAGTTGTTATGTGCCTTCAAGTCGATTATGAAAAGTTCAATGTCCTCATTGTCAACTTTAAAGTTACATAAATCTTCTGTTGCCGTTACTTTAGTCTTCTTGACATTCAGCTGTAGTCCTGCTTTTGTGCTTCCTTTCATGAGCATTCATTTCATATAATTACTGGTTTCTGCTAGTAGTATGGTATCGTCTGCATATCTTAAATTATTAATATTTCTCACTCCACTTTTCACACCTCCTTCATCTTGGTCCAATCCTGCTTTCTGTATAATATGTTCTGCATGTAGATTAAATAAATAGGGTGATAAAATACACCCCTGTCTCACACCTTTTCCAATTGGGAACCAGTTGGTTTCTCCCTATTCTGCCCTTACAATAGCCTCTTGTCCAGAGTATAGGTTGTGCATCAGGACAATCAGATGCTGCGGCACCCCCATTTATTTTAAAGCATTCCATAGTTTTTCATGATCTACACAATCAAAGGCTTTGCTGTAATCTCTAAAGCACAGAGTGATTTTCTTCTGAAATTCCTTGGTCCGTTCCATTACCCAACATATGTTTTCGATATGATCTCTGTTACCTCTTCCCTTTCTAAATCCAGCTTGGACATCTGGCATTTCTCACTCCATATATGGTAAGAGCCTTTGTTGTAGAATCTTGAGCATTACTTTACTTGCATTGGATATTAAAGCAATAGTTTGATAATTACTGCGTTCCCTGGGATCCCTTTTCTTTGGAATTGGGATGTATATTGAATGCTTCCAGTCTGTGGGCCATTGTTTTGTTTTCCATATTTGTTGACAATTTTTTTATCAATATTTGGACAGATTCAGTCTCAGTAGCCTGTAGCTACTGTACTCTATTGGTATGCCATCTGGGGAGTAAGCATGCAAAAATGTGTGTTATACTATGGTGTCACTGCTGGGTAGGGATGGGCAAATCTGTTAGTTTTGGTTTCTCTTAGTTTCTCATTTTTACAGTCTACATCTCCCCACATTTCCACATCAGTGTGTGATTTTTTTTAAAGTCCTCATGAAAATTCATCAGAATTTTAGTGTATATTTCTCCTAATATATACAATTTGTATGCAATTTTGCCTAATATATATATATTTACAAAGTAATATTCTCTCAAACAATGCAATTTGGATGTTATTTTCACTGATACATGCATTTTCCTGAGCAGTTTACCCTAGTATATGCATTTTTGTTCATAGTATGAGGCTGGAGAACTGCATTGCAAAATTCAGATAAGAGTTTCTGAGGATGGCTATATTTCAGCTTGTATGTTGTTTCAAAAAGTGCTAATTTAATAGGTCCACTTTAAATGAAAACCAAATCAAATTTCTCTTCCATCCCTATTGGTGGGTTTTTTGGTTTGTTACAAATGTGGGGAAAATAACATCTATTCACTTAGCTAAGGCATGGACACATCCAGGAGTCTTGTTAAAATTATGTAAGAGTTGTTGTACTTCCATCCTAAAAGTTGAAGCAGTCCTTGTTAGTGCAAAGCTATGTCCTGAGGGTGTGATTATCTCCTGATAACCCTGGCTCCCTTTTCTGCCTCATTGCTAATTAATTAAATTAATTAAGGAAACCTTTCCCCAAGTGGACTTGATTTAATATGCACTATGTAATTAGCATCTCTTAGAAATGTAGATGAGATTATTTTCTTTACAGTTACACACACAAACATACACACACACACACACTGTATAACTAGCATTCTCAGGCATTGTTCATGACCATTGATTGCTTTATGAAACATAAAAAAATGAGGGAGGCCTTGATGTGATTATTTAAAAAAGAAATGAATAGAAAGTGTATAGGTTGGTGAGTCTCTGTGTGTTACATTTCCAGTGTTTAGTATACATTATGGAAAAACTGCAACAGAGTGAAAAATACCTTCCATGACAAGGGCCTCATCTCTTATCCATCAATCGTAACCCTTCCTTCCTTAAAAACTTTCCTTACTTTTAGATAGTTTGCTGAATCCCCCACAGAGTCAAAATCCACGGTGGTGTCTAGGGATGGAATTTTCTGAATATTTTTCCCCTAATGCTGTCTTGCTCCTTAATCTTGATAAGAAGTGAGGTTTTTTTCCTTGGCTCTGCTACAAATATTGTCTTGTATGCATTTTTATACACATTGTTATATGTATGACATTATACACATATTATGTACCTGCTGTATGCACTGTGTATGTTTTGGATACAATTTTGCGTATAATTATGCATATAATGTTAGGCTTTTTAAAAAAAACACCTGATAACGCACAAGCATCTTCGACATAAGCCAGTGTTTGATACAAGTGATAGTCTGAAGGGAACAAAGCTTGATTGGGTCAGAACTACTGAAAACCACATATAAATCCATTTACAATGGATTCCTCCTCCACTCCCAGTTGGGTCATACTGAAATTTTAGATCAATATCCAAACATATCCAAGATGCTTTTGCCTATTTCTAGCACCATTTCTTAATGGAACCCAAAGTGTAGATATGCCCATTCAGGTATAATAGCTGTTTCTTACTTTAGGTAGAACATTTCCAGGCTGCTTACAATTGTAGCCCTTGGGTACTTCTTGTGCCTAAAATTCAAAATTGCAGCAGTAGCCAGAAGCACTTCTCATTGTCTTCAAGTAATGAAAATGCTGCGTCTTTCTCTGAGACACAGAAAATGAATACACATTTTTGTAATCTTGAGGCTATATCGCTTTAATGCAAAGTATAGGAGACTGCCCTTCATGATTTTTCACCACCTTTGCTAGTTGCAAAATACAGTTATAGCACAGCTGCTAATGAGTTTGTAATAAGGATGAGTAGCTCAGAATAATCAGCATTATCCCTCCATTTGAAAATAGTGCAGCTTATTCCAAGTCAATCTTAATTAAATAGGATTCTAGTGTACCTCTGATTGTTAGGCACATGCATAAGAACATAGGAAGCTGTCTTATATCAAGTCAGACCATTAGTGCATCTACTTCAGCACTGTCTACATTATGCACATTGTCTGTTTTAGACGGGTCTTTTCCAGCCCTCCTCTGAGATGTCGCGGATTGAACGTGGGACTGTCTGTAAGGAAAGCAACACCATTTCCCCCCCTTTTTTGCTTTTTAACTGATATATGTTTGGGGAATTTCCATTAGTGCTAATTCCCAGAGTTAAGAAAAGTGGAGATGAAAAAGAGCTGATTGTATAACAATGTAAGGGGTTTATTATTTATGATACAGCCACAAGGGTGGGTGTATACTATAGCAAGCATGGATTTTTCACATTCCGCTATGTTAAATTGAAAATACCCCCATGCCATTCTGCTGCTTCCCTTAAGTTCATTTCAAAACAAAATCTTATAAAACACATAGGCCTGAATTCAGAAACACTTGCTTAAAAACCCTCTACGTTTTCATAGTGATACACAAAACCCTCAGAGAGAATCCAGAGTCCAAAGTCTAAAAACAAGAGTAAAATAATCCAGATCCCTGCTGGACCTTTTTCTGTCAGTGGTCTCATAATCTGTTGAAATTAATTAAAAAATCAGCCATGTTCACAAAGTACCTGTAATCCTATTAATGACCTTGTCCCTTACTCTGACCTTCATATTCTGCAGTTTAAAAGTTTAAAAAATGCCCGGCTGATTTTTAATTAATTTAAGATATTTAACATTGAAGTCTATGATAGTGCAGGTGTGCTCAGTAAGAACCAACTGTCTGTGTTCTAAAAGCCAAACTAACAGCTCTTCGGTTTGGCTAATCAGAGGGCCACACCCACACAAGACATTTTTCCACTTTAGACAGTCACTGTTCCCCCAAAGAATCCTGAGAAGTGTAGTTTGTGAAGGGTGCTTAGAGTTGTCAGGGGACTCCTATTCCCCTTGCAGATCTCCAGTGGCCAGAGTGGTTTAACTGTCAGTCCCTCTTCCCAGAAAATTATGGGAATTGTAGCTCTGTGAGGGGAATAGGGTGTTTTATTGAGTTCAATGGGATTTACTCCCATGCAATCATGCTTCTTCCTCCCCTCTCCCTCCCTCATCCTCCCCCATGGTCAGTTTCACCTATCCTAAGCATGATTGCAGGGGAGTAAATCCCACTGATTTCAAAAAGCATGCATTTTCAGCAAACTTGCACAGGATCCCATTTCTTACCTCCAGATTAAAAGCAGACAAATCCACTAATAGGTAAAAAAAAAACCTTGAGGTTTGAGAATGTACATATAGCCAACAGATATTTCTATCAAACTTTAAAAAGCAGGGAAATTGGGCAGCAATAGTGAATACACCAGGGGAGCAGGAGACCTGATCCCCTCTCTGAGATATTGTACTGCCCTACAAATTTGTCAAAATGCAAACACAATTTCTGTTGGTCTTTCACAGTCCAATCCACTTCCTGTATAGCTTGGAAGCATTTTGTAAAATGTGCCTCTGAGCATATGGTAAGTGGTGGCAATACCTGCAATCAGGACTGCATATCAAAAGATGGAGAATTATATTGTTATGAGCATGGGGGTTGGAATGGATAATCCCTGTGGGTCCCCTTTCCAGCCTCTGATTTGGAATCCTGTGCCTTGGAATGAGGAACTTGCTCTGCTGGTCAGATGAGTATATTTTGTTAATAGAGTGGCCAGGTAGGATAATGGGTCTATCAGTTGAATGGGCCAGGAAGACCCTTTTTGTCATTGAAACTCTTCAGGAGAGCCTCCTCCCCTCCTGGCTGCTAGAAGAGGCTTGTACTTTTGAGTCGTGAGGAAGAATTGCTGGGAACTGGAAGCAGGCAGAGAGGCTGGCTCTCTGCATCATGGCTATTGGATGCCTCCTGTAATACTGATGGGAAAACTGGATATTGGACTGCTGATGCCTTGAACCCCTCCATCCTAAGCTCAGGTTGGAATGTGTGTAAATAAATAAACCATATTTCATAAAGACACCGCAGACTCTGCTGACCTTCTTCCCAAAGGAAACCAAACCCTGGATGAGTGCAGGAACCCCTGAAATCTCACCGCTCAGAGATTGGGAAGGCACACAACAATATTTGTTCTATGTTTCTTGGTGTTCTTCTTTCCTGCTACTGCTGTTTCTATAGATAATCTAACCTAGAAAATTATATTTCACTCATTGTTCATCGAAGAAATGTGTGTCAAATTTATTTTTATTCATTTCAAAGATTTTTTATTGGTCAGTGTCATATGATGGTGAAGACAACCTTTTGTGTTTCAAACTGGAGGTTATATTCTATCTCTATCTTGGCTGAATTAACAGTTGAATCTGAAACTGCATTTTTTGATGTAAAATCAGACTGATTACAATATATTGCTTCTTAAGCAATGAATCTAGCTGTTGGGGAAAAATACTAATTTGGCCTTTGCAAGATGCATGTTTTCAGTCTACTGTGTTTTAACTACTCAAGGAAGGATGGGCATGGTCAATTAAAAACAGAGCAATTTGCTAGAATATTTTTTTGCTAGAAATTTGCTAGAATATTTTTCACTTCCCACTATTTTATCTTGTGCAAACAGGGACACTCCTCATATCCACTGGAGACTATTCTGCAGAATAGTCAGTGCCATGATTCCACAATTGTTTTTGGAGAGGGTTTTTAGTGTAAATTAGTGTAAATGTTTAGTGTAAAGTGTTGCTGTACTTCACATATTCACAGAAACAGAAGCAAAAGGAAATAATTTACCATAGGAAACTTTATTAAAATTGCAAACATATTTAAAGTGACTATCTGAACTATATCAGCTGTCTTAATTATGTTGCTTCCTGCCTGCTAAAACAAGATCAGCGCAGCACATGTCTTGTTTCTGTTATTTCGGCTGATTGTAGGTGTCACCACTCACCATATGCTCAGAGGCACGTTACGAGATTCTTCAAAGCTACACAGGAAGTGGATTGGACTATGAAAGACCAACCCAAATTGTGTTTGCATTTTTACAAATTTGTAGGGCAGTACAATAACTCAGAGAGGAGGTCAGGTCTCCTGCTCCCCTGGTGCATTCACACCAATTTCCCTGCTTTTTAAAGTTTGATAAAAATATATGTTGGCTATAAGTGCATTCTTAAACCGCAAGGGTTTTTTTTGCCTATTAGTGAATATATTATGTGAAATATTAAGTAATTTACATATTTATAGAATTGTTTTTCATAAATTATTATAAAAGACATGGGTTTTAACCGTTTCTTGTTTTTCTGTTGTATTTGTTTTATAATTATATATTTGTTGATTGTAACCTGCCCTTTGACTTTACAGTAAACGGTGGGTAAGAAATCCAATAAATAGATAAATAAATAATAAAGCAGATGTTCCATTGTTGAGCTACAGCCCTTCTCCAGATAGATCTTGTGGGAAGGACAGAAGTGGGAGGAGAGAGAAGAAATGAAGGGAAGGGAGTTCACAGAATGTAGACAAGCTGGGGAGATTGGGTTGCTGATATTGCATTGATATATTAACAATGTAAATATATATATTAATATATGTGTTTTTCATATTTTCTGTCTTTCATAGTCCCTATTTGTTTTGGATTATAAAATCCCTTTGCGGACAGTGACCCTCATAGCTATTACTATGACATTGCAGTTATCTGTAGGAGTTATATTTAGGATGAAATTAGCTACAAACGTTTATTTCATTTATTTCTGTCCTCATTACCGAACCAATCTCCCTACCTCTGGGAAAATAATTTCTATATATACTATTATATATATTATATAATCTATATCTATATATACATTACTCACAGTATATCACAGAATAGTAGAGTTAGAAGGGACCTATAAGGCCACCAAGTCATACCCCCTGCTCAATGCAAGAATCCATTTTAAATCATATAATCTGGAATATTCTTTAAATTATATTTTGCTGCTTAGAATCTAGTCATTCTCTGTAAAACATGTATTGAATCCACATGGCAGAGATCCTAATAAGTAAAGGAGTTGGGTGGGGGGATATGAGGCAAAAGTTAATGTTCACCATATGTTCTCAGGTAGTAGAGTATTGTTTTCAGGTGCATATTGGGCATTGGTTATGAGAATGTTGAGATTTGGGATGAAAGCAAATGACAGATGTTGGGATTGTGGGAAAGAAAATTGGAATGTGTTCCTTTATGTTGTGGCAATATATAATAGTGTTTCGCTGGAGAAAATGAAAAGGGGAAAAATGAATCTGATTATGGACAGTGACATTCTTTTTGAACCAGAAATATGTGTGTGAGGTGACCTGAACAACCCCTTGAATTTAAATGAAGCACAACAAAAATCTTATTAAAAGCAAATTTGATAGTTATAGGAATGGAGCTATAGAAAGGAACATTTGCACTGGTTTTAAGTATGGCTCCTTGAGGTAAGTACCTAATGAATTTCTAGATAATCGTCTTTTGCAGAACAAAGACAAGGAGGAAGGGTGGCAGGCTTTTACAACAAATACGTGACTTCCTCTCTATAGATGATTTAAAAACTGCAGTGAATGCTACTATAAAATCAAACTAATAGTTTCATCTAACACTAAAATAGTATAAAAAGGACCCTATCCTACAAATATACCCTTTTCAGCCCAAGGGCACCGATTCCAAGGTGTTTAAAGAGATATTTAAGCTAGAACTGATTAATTTACTAAACGTGCTGTACTATAATTTGCCACTAAAACATATTCCTTTTGTATGTTTTGTAGGTGTCCATATCCTGGTTCAAGGGTGAAAATTGAATATCTACAGCTGATTGAGCTCTGTAATGAAAACTTGGAGGCTGAGATCTCACCAAGATGTTCTACTAAGGATTTGCCCACACAACATTTGACTCCCCAAGATAACACACAGCCCAACAATGCCATTGTGGCCTGACAGGCACTTAACAACTCCTTTTCCTCTATGTTTTTGCAGTCCCATATAGGAAGCAAATGCAGAAAACATATCAAGCCCCTGGACAGACCTGACTTCAGGATAAAGACAGAGACAATTTTAATTTGATCAAAAGTTAATAAGCTACCAGCTAGAAAAGTAAATAAAAACAGGAGCTATCCATATATAGCACAACTGTTTTGATTGAACCTCTGTTTTTAGTAGAGATTGGTGACTCACTGTGGCTCAGATAGTAAAGTTGTTGTCAGTTATGAGTGGGTTTTGAGAATGGCCAACAAGTTTTGTCCCACTGGCTGTTCTAAATGAACCAAGTTATGATTATTATTTTTTGCATGCAGTTTCAGTTTCACTTTGGAATTGCAGTGCAAGGACAGAGGGAGCAAAACTTGGAAAAGTTACTTTTTTGAACTACAACTCTCATCAGTCCAATCTAGTGGCCATGCTGGCTGGGGCTGATGGGAGTTGTAGTTTAAAAAAGTAACTTTTCCAAGCTCTGAGAGGAAGGAAGTGAGTTGCCTGTACAACTGTACAACACTCCCTTTTTTCAGGAGGAAAGGATCCCCCCCTCTCCAAAAGGTCGTACAAACAACCCCCTTCATGCATTTACTTTTGTAGATGCCACTACATTTACACGTGGCATGTCCTGACCTCAGAGTTAATATGGTTCAAAGGTTTCTATAATAATTGATCAGAACAATGGATTGCAAATGGAGTTATGTTGGACCATGATGATGGTTTCCTGGCTTCCTACATCCAGGCTTCCCTTGTGTCATTTTAACAACCTCAGCACACTTTCCCAGCCACCATTTTAGTGCAGCTAACCCAGTTCCCCAAAGCACAGATACTGGAGATATGGCGCTGCCACCCATATTTGGCCCACTGCAGCAGCCTCCCCCTTGTAGGCTTCCAAACACCTATCATAATAGATGTCCAAAACGCAAAATTAACATCCTATATCCCTTTCTAGTAAATGATACCATAAATCCAAGATGCTGAGGATGTGTTGCTGTCACCAATATGTGGCTGCACTATAGCAGGTTTTCCAACACATATCTAAATAGATGAGCCAATGCAACAGTTGCACACTATATGTAATTCCAGGTAATGATATCAGAAGTCCTAACTAAAATGTAATTTCAGGTAATGATGTTTCGTTGTTGGTGCCACAATCCTCAGTAAAGGGGGGAAGAGTCTGCCTGGACCTTAAAAGGCAGCCCTATGTCAATAAGAGTCTAAGATCCTGTAATATGAGGGATCTCTATTAGGCAAATCGGGCTTTCCTCTTTATTCCTATTCCCCAATCAATATGATTACCATCTGCTAAACTTTCCATTCCTAACTAAATTCAGGTAAATGCCTCTTCTGTCTCAGAGTGAACAAATAGCCTGAAATTAACACTTGGAATGCAAAAGGACCGCTCACTTAAGATACAGCGATTTAGACATTTTCTAGCAAACTGTTATCTCCGCCCTTATTATCATATAACTATGAAAGGCCCAAACGCTAAAAAGGCTCACTAGGCCCCACCAATATACTAGTATGTAGTATAATAATCATATAATTAAGTACTTCAAACCTCATACATGCCCGGGCCTAGCAAGAAGTTGTACCTATGCCTGGGCCTAGCAAGAAGTCATAAGCCTCATGAAAGGGCTCTGCCATCACATCATGCATCCACCCTATTGTTACACTCAATTCCGAGGTTCGTACCGCTGGATGAGATCCCAATACTCAAACAACGTGAGACTCAAGGTTTCAAACCAAAGCTTTATTACGTTCGCAAACGGAGACTCATGGGCAGCTTTTGCCAGTCCAGTGAGGTCTAAAGTTACAGTTCTCTCAAGTCTTACTTGTTGTTCCAGTGTCGGCCTTCATCCCTTAACCCTTGCATGTCAGACAACTTAACATTGCCTTTTACTAAAGATCTATTTCACATGGAACAAATTAATTCAAAATTTTCCATCCTAACAATCCTCCCTCAAAAGCGTTTAGAGAATTAAATCATACAATCCTCTAGATTTAGTCTTTGATACCTGACCATCATATGTCTTTGCACTAAATTCTTCATCGCATTTTCCATCATACACCTGACACATGGCAAAATACATGGAAGAAGCAACAAAATTAATAGTATTATACAAAAAATCACAAACATATGCCTTATCCAACCCCAGTTTGGGAGCCAGTTCCGCAACCAGCTGACATCCACTCCATTCCAGTGTTGATCCCCAGCATACGCTATCCTTTTAGCATGATCCACTAATTGATTAACAATTTCAGATTTATCATCTATTTCTATGCAGCAATCTTTACTAGTATTTAAGACCGCGCATAGTCCTCCAGAATTTGCTAAAAGTAAGTTCAGTCCTTCCTGATGTAAAATTACCTTATTCCAAATCTGAGTTATTTCTTGTGTCAAGAGTTTTATGGCATCCCCAGTTGCATTTGCTACAATTTCGACCACTGCTTGTAACCTAAGCACTCCATTTGTCAAATGCCTGGATGTTTGTAATCCGATTGCTGACCAGGTCAACGGTTCATAATAATCTATTAAATCTTGGGGGGTCCATACTTTACTTCCCCATTGATGATTCCCTTGGTGTAATATGCTCCCCCTTTTCTTTTTGTTGTTTGTATACAGGGGTCGAAATATATGGTCTCCCTTGGGCTGTATGTGTACATGTGGAATTAAATAAGCCATATAACAAGAACCTGTCCATCTCTTTGGTAGGGAAGTATATGCAGTTGTCCCACATACAAACCAATGGTGTTTGAGAGCTTTCTTTCCATCTGCCCAAATGGATGTCTGAGTCTTTGTCAAGGAACCATTAAATTCTGATAAACCTCCCTCTTGAAGGGTAGAATACCATGAACCATAAAAAGGTCTATATGAGATACTATTTTGGGAAGTTTGATTACATATTAAGAAGGCAGAATTTCTATTGGTGCCTGCCTTACATGATAAGGAGTGTTTTCCATACCATGAATCTCGGTGGGCCAGTGAGCTATTCCACACTTGTACGTGACCTGATTGATTTACCCATCGCACTCTTCGTGTTACATCTTTGTAAGTACCACTAAAGTTTAAATGTCGGCATATCCAGGATGAAAAGAACAAATCTGGATGGGTCTTGCACTGGTGGCATTGGCAACCTGAATTTGATTGATTGTAACACTCTTTGACCAAGGAATCCCAAGAGTTACATGTACACTCATGGCCCTTGATGTGCGTATCATTATGAGCTGAACTATTACACACAATCCCATTGGGCCAAACAGGTACTGTGGTCCATTTGCGAGTGTTCACACAGGGAGAGTGTCCTACAAATGGACCTGTACCTTCGTAATTTTCCCAGCACCAAAGGCCTTTCCTAGGTGTAACTTGTACAGTATCCTCCTTTTCCCAAGTTTGATTGTTTCTATAATCCACTGCTAATTCCAAAGCTGTTAGAGGGAGTGGGTATAAAGGTATTTGTCCCAGCTGTATTACTAGTGGGGTACATATCCAGCAATTGGTCAGGTTGAACATTTTAGAAATATTTCTGGTTAATTCCACGATACCTCCCTCTGCTCCTATACAGGATATCAACAATAAAATGGTTAAAAACATATTCTTATCTAAACAACTTATACCTAAGATATAATATAAAGGCGCTTAAAACAATAACCAAATAATTCTACAGATGCCCACTAGATGGTGCTGGAAGATATCAAAAGTAACTGCATTCTCCGGGCACTGTTTCCAAAAGCCAATTTTCTTCTGGGCTCTTCTTCCATCCCTCCGCTGATGGGAGACCCTGCGCTGTCTCCTTGCCTGGCTCCACTGATTGGGAGGAAGATTTGATCCGATCTGTATGGATCCACTTCGGGTTCCCGCTGACTTTGATTGCGGCGTGGGTTGTCAACAAGACTTGTTGTGGTGGTCACCAGTTGTCAGTTAGAGAATCTTTCTGCCAATTCTTAACATGGACCCAGTCACCTGGCTGGAACTGGTGGATTGGACCTTCCAATGGCAACCTCTGGAATTCTCTGGCGTACCTATGGAGATCATGTAAAACAGACTGCAGGGCAATTACATATTCTCATAACTGTGTTTCCCCTATTATCAAAGATACTCCTTGCCCCTTCCTTATACCCAGATCAGGAGGTCTGCCATACAGCATCTCATAAGGTGTTAATTTAGTCTCACCCCTTGGCGTAGATTGAAGTCGAGTCAAAGCTAATGGCAAAGCCTCAGGCCATTTTAACTTAGTTTCTCTACAGATCTTTACCACAATCAATTTCAGAGAACGATTACATCTCTCAATCTGGCCAGAGGATTGGGGCCTCCAGGAAGTGTGTAACTTCCATTGTATTCCCAAAGCGGTTGCAACACCCTGTACAATCTTTGAGACAAAATGTGGTCCTTGATCAGATTCAATTACTTCTGGTAGCATAAAACATGGAATGATTTCTTTCAACAATACTTTAGCTACCGTTGCAGCTGTGTTATTTCTGCAAGGATACGCTTCTGGCCATCCTGTAAGCTGATCAATGATTACTAGCAAATATCTATACCCATTTGTTCTGGGCAATTCTGCAAAGTCCATTTGAAGATGTTGAAATGGATAAAATGCCCAAGGTCTGCCTCCCATTGGGTGTGGAGGTTTAATGCCGGCTGGGTTCTGTGCTGCACATATGGAGCACTGAGTTGCCGCCCTTTGGGTTTCTACATATAGTCCTGGTGCAATTAATTGTCGCATTAGCAAATCCCCCAAAGCGCTTCCTCCCAAATGGGTAACTTTGTGTGCTGCAATCACCAAATGTCTCAACAATGGTCTGGGTATTATAATATGTCCACTGGGCACTTGCCACCATCCATCAGTCCTTTTCTTTGCTTTTGCCTCTAATGCTCTTTCCTCTTCTTTAGGAGAATAAATGGGTTTCAACTCAGCTAAGGGCAAACTAGGTAGCAGAGCCCCTTCCAGAGGAGGATCTGTCTCTCCTCCTAGGGCTGCTTC
The DNA here is from genome assembly GCF_030035675.1 of Rhineura floridana. Classification (NCBI taxonomy): domain Eukaryota; kingdom Metazoa; phylum Chordata; class Lepidosauria; order Squamata; family Rhineuridae; genus Rhineura; species Rhineura floridana. The sequence goes on along the minus strand of NC_084488.1, from coordinate 76,013,617 downwards.
TTTAGAAGCCTCATCGGCCAACTTATTTCCCTATCTCAAGATAGGGCTGATACATGCATCACTGATACTTCTTTTGGCAATAATAGGGACATTAAAAAGTTCCGAATCTGCTCTCCATTTTGAATGGGCTTACCATCACTCCCTAAAAAGCCACGTTCTTTCCACAAAACTCCAAACGCATGGGCCGTCCCAAACACATATTTAGAGTCAGTGTATAAATTTATTCTCCTCCCTCTCCATAATTTCAAGGCTTTCGTTGCTGCAAATAGTTCTGCTTGCTGGGAGGACCAGTTTCCAGGAAGTTTTCCTGTCCAAACTACCGAGTTTGCTTTTACTACTGCCGCTCCTGTAAGGCGTTTTCCAGCATAGATGCAGCTTGACCCATCTACAAACACTTGGTCAGCTTCTAATAGTGGAACGTCTGACAGCCCTGGTCTAATGGAAATATCCTGCTCCAAGACTTCTAAACAGTCATGTAGTAGATCACCAGGCTCTGGCATAAGTGTGGCTGGATTCAGAGTGTTACAAACTGAAAGTGTCAAGCCTCGCCTTCCTGTCAAGGTTTGCTCGTATGCTGTTTGCCTGGAAGGATTCAATACTTTATCTGCCTTTGATCCCAGAATTTTTGCAACATCGTGGGGTCCCTGAATGTTTAAGAGGGCTCCCAAAACAATTTTCTGAGCCTTTTTCATCGATACCGCTGCTGCTGCTACTGCACGTAAACAAGACGGCCACCCTTTTGCTACTGGGTCCAAAATCTTCAAGTAGAATCCCAAGGGTCTCCACCCATCGCCCCACTGTTGAGCCAACACCCCTGAAGCCACTCCGTTTTTCTCAGTGACATAGAGTCTATAGGGCTTCTGGTCGTTAGGCAAGGCAAGCACTGGGGGTTGACTCAGTGCTCATTTTAATTCTCTAAATGCTTTTTCCATATTGCCCTTTTTACCGGGGGCTGGCGTTGCTGGGGGATGAACGAGTGCCGGCGGTGGGTTATAGGGTGGGGGTCGAACTATAGAGCTATCCAATAAAAAGTCCTCCTCAATGGGGAGGATACGGCAGGGGTCCTTGGGCTTCTGACCTCTGGATCTGGCTACCAACATTATTTTACCAAGTTTTATACATTCATATTCAACAAGCCATTGTGGTCTAGCCTCCACCATGGCTTTCCACACTTCGGCATATGGTGCTGAATCTGCATACCCATCTGTCTTGGTTTGTTTACAAACAGCTTGAATAACATTTAAATCAAACGTTCCTTCCTCTGGCCAGCCTACTCCCCAACTTGGCCACACCTTCTGGCAACACATTTTCATTCCCTTATTAGATACTATCCCCTCCCCATACCTCCCCAAAAACCGGTTTTTATGTTTTAACACTAAATTAAGGGGTGTCCCTCTCTTCCGTTTGGATGCCCCTACTCCCATTCTTGGGGTTTTCACCTGGTTGCTTCACAACCCTGACCCAGCTGGCACACACCTCTTCTCTCGCTTCGTCCTTCTCCAGCCGCTTCCCTCGCAGGATAGACGGAACTGTGAATCCAGACTCCACACTCACTTCGCAAACACTTTTGCGTCTCAGTCACACTCACGCACCGGGTCAGATGGGGATTTCACCTCCCACAGGATCCCTGGGATTTTCAGTAGGCTCTCATCCTCCCTCCTTTCCTTAGATTCCCGCAATGCTTACCAGGTTTCGTCGGGAAGAGGAATCCGCGTCCGGATAGGCATTGGTTTGCTCGAGTCTCTAAAAGGGAGTCCTCAATTGATACCGTCGTTCTACTTGCTCTCCGATCTGCCCGGCCCCAGGGCAGGCCAAAACGACCTGGAGCGCTCTACCCCTGGCTCTCCGGCGCGGCCCAAGGAGTCGACGGGTCAACCAGAGGAATCTCCTGGCTGGCTCGCCAAGTTGTTACACTCAATTCCGAGGTTCGTACCGCTGGATGAGATCCCAATACTCAAACAACGTGAGACTCAAGGTTCCAAACCAAAGCTTTATTACATTTGCAAACGGAGACTCACGGGCAGCTCTTGCCAGTCCAGTGAGGTCTAAAGTTACAGTTCTCTCAAGCATAGATATATTCTTCTATCACTAGGCAGATTGCACAAAGCACATAGGCGGGAGTCTTGGGAGTCTTGTCTTGGCCTGGCATAGTCACGCACAGCACCACAAAATGATACAAAATATGTAAGTCTTACTTGTTGTTCCAGTGTCGGCCTTCATCCCTTAACCCTTGCATGTCAGACAACTTAACCTATGTCTGGGCCTAGCAAGAAGTCATAAGCCTCACAAAAGGGCTCTGCCATCACATCATGCATCCACCCTGTAATAATATAATAAAGAACCAACCTGTGTATATCATCAGGGGGGGCTAAGCTGAACCTGTTGGGGGGAGAGTGCTCAGAGGGAACTTAAACTAGAAAGATTAGACACAATTTCTTTTGTTCGCCCCTTTTATTCTGATATATTTTTAATTTCCCTTTATGTGCATGAGTCTGTCTTTAACTAGTGTATTAGCATGACTATATTTAATTTTGTTTGTATATCCAGTATAGTCTCATTTATTTTTAAACTTCCTGTGTCTTTCTTTTAACCAGCAGCAGCACTAACGTCGTGCTGCTCGATAAAAAGCCTCAATCAAGCCCTCCACAACTGCTAGGTGGGGGGGGTATCGGACGTGCCGCTGCTAGGCCGCACTACGAGGCCCACTGGTCAGGCCCCTTTACGAGGCCTGCCCCAGTCGCAGCCATGCCGCAACGCTACCACCCACAGCTGTTGGGGCTCCCAAAACCCCCTCTGGGGGTAACCAATTAGGCCTAATAGGCCCAACCAATGCCGACTGTCCTGCAGTTTTCTCTGCTATGTCCCTCATCGTCCTCTCGTCGCTCATTGAAAGAGGAGGTAGGAGGGGCGGCCTGGCCTTAAATAGGCCCATGGCCCCTCCCCTCCCCTCCCTGCCGCACGTCACGCACACATAACGCTGCAACACATGACGTTGCCCTTAACGAAGATGGCCGCAGCAGCATCGCTCCCTCCTCGCAATTATGCGCCACTTATCCATGCTGCGCAGGTAAGTGGGGCTTCATTTCTGCAAGCTCCTATTGCCTCCATAGGACTGTATCCAACAAAGTTGTTCCTTTTGTGCAAGGATTTCTGTTTGTGTAATGGAACTTCTCCTCCCTACCCTCTCTTGAACACCCCATATCTGTTCTGGGTTTTCCTCCCAACCCTCTGGAGCACAGGGTTTTTTTTTTTCTTGAAGCAGATTTTTCATCTGCACAAAATCACCCTCCCACACACACACATAAAGCCAAAATGAACACAAAGTGTGTTTTGCTTCTTGCTTACGCCTGTATCAGTGGTTGTTTGTCCACAGGAGTCAGTAGCTCTTGTTTAATATACATTAACTAGCAGGACAATCCACTGGTCCCTTCCCCCAGTGCAAGGGACATTGGTCATCTTAGGAGTTCTCTACATATTCCTGTTGCCTCCTCGAACTTGTGCTGCCAAAACTGGTAATTCTCAAACACTGGGTTTCTCCTGTTTTCACCAAGATTGCCTGTTCAGTGCATCTTAGTTGGTAGCTTAAACTAGTCTATTTTACATTGCAGTCATTAGGGCCTACAGTGCACTTTCTGTACTGGCTACCATTACCTCACAGCAGGAACAGGACAATTTTGGACACTAGGACTTTGGGTGTTTGTGAGCTCAGGGGTAGGGACATACATATGGGTAAAAAAAGAAAAAAAAGAACGCAGGATAATCACTCCCCTCTAAACCTCCGTTCCTGGCTAAAAACATCCCTGTATAATGTCAGACAAAGACCTTGGCTTGTGCCTATCCAGTGCTCTTCAACTTTGTGTCCCCAGATGTTATTGGACTACAAATCCCATGATCCTTTGACCAGTGGCTAAAATGGCTAGGGATGATGGGAGTTATATTCCAAGAACATTGGGGGACCCAAGGCTGAAGAACAATGTAAGGACTCCAAAAATGATCTCCAGCAGCTATAGTTCTTCTCTGCTCCTGAGTGTCTTCTTGCCCAGCTGTTCAGACCTGGTTCTGCAAGTTCTTACTTTGATGGTTCACTGTCAGTTGTCTCTGACTTTAGAAAAACATGTCACAGGACAACCCCCACCACTTTCTTCAATGCCTGCAGGTTTCTTATATTCCTTTTTCAACATGTCTTCTTTCAATTTGTAGCCAGATGGTCCCAGTCCTTCAGTTTGTGAGATGCACAAGGCCTTGAGACAAAGTGAAGGACGGTGAGATACAAGTTTGTGCCCTTAACCTATTCTGATATTGCCAGGTTTACTAAAATCTCAATAAATCTACTAATATATATGCTATTCCACTAATTGTCTGTAAAATACCTTCAAATGACGCAAATCTACTGCTATTGGCCTTACATGATTTTTTTTTCCTGGAAGGGGAGAGCAGCTGCTGCTGCCAGTCTGGGCTGGACTCGCCAGGATCCGGCAGTTTTTGCGCGCAAGGCTTCCCAAGCCTTTGCCTCCAGCGACCTGGGCCGGGCCAAGAGGCACTCAGGAAAAGAGGCATTAAAACTTTGCAGAGTAGCCGTCACACTGGGGCAATGTGGTTGCTGTGGCTGCTCCTGGGCTCAGCGGTCTGAAAGAGAGACTCGAGGGGCCTCTGCAGAGAGCGGAGACCTTGGTTCAACGGTGTTTCAAGAGGCCGAGACCCTGAGGCAACCGAGGGAAAGGCACAACAGCCCTGCCTCAGCAAAAGGCAAGCAGTCACCCCGCCTGACGCTGCTGCCGTCAAGTACATCTTCCCCAAGCACCAGATTATCAAAATCAAAAGCAATGAAGGCCACAAGGGAGGCAGCAGCGTCCCCATCACCTGGAGTCCTTCAGCAAGCGCTGGGCCCAGCCAGAAGAAGCTCAATAAGTGCGTGGAGCAAGCGGAAGGCAGCGGCGTCTCCAGCACGAAGAAGGAGAAATGGACGCAGGAAGGCCATGGTGAGGAAAGGCCTCCGGTGGCTTCTCACTCTCCCTCCCTCCCCCCATCAGACTCCATCTTCGGGACCCTTGCAAGGTGAACCGGCAGCTCCAGGGCCAGAACCGCCAGAACCGCCGCCATCATAAGCGGGAGCCCCGGCTTCCGCAGGCTGAGAGGGCCACACCACACCCAGAACTATGGGGATAGGACTATGACTGAGAGAGTGTGGCTAGCCTTGCAAAATAGCCCAATGCCTATAATACCTATTTTGCCAGAATGAGGGGGAAGGTAGTTTGTGTTAACTTTGAAATGTATTTGTTTATTGTTTATTGTTTAATTTATGTATTCTTGATGTTTTATTGATATATCATTGTTTTATTGGTGTATTTTTATATGGGTGCTCTTTTGTAAGCCGCCTTGAGGGCCTTTTGGCCGGAAGGCGGGGTAGAAATATTAAAATCAAATCAAATCAAAATCAATTAAAAAAAACCCACAACAAAGCAGCAACGAATTCTGCTCTTTCAGCAGTTGTTCCTTCAGCCAGGCAACTCAGTGCCGTCAAAGCAAAGCCAGAGTCAGATTGGCAGTTGTGTTCAGTATGCATTGCAATTGGCAGGATGAGGTTTCAAACTGTAATTTTGAATATGACAAACAAGCAAACCAAGCTATCCATACATTTTGAAAATGAGAACTCTTTGGACTTCAACTGATGGACCCATCTCAATGACCCCATTTCTTATTTCTTAAAAATGTTTTTATTCATCAAAGGCCAGAATAACAGCTAAGCAATGACTTTATTATTACATCAAGCAATAAAATAATACTTACTTTACACCAAAGTCATTGAGGTGAAACAATGCATTACTGTCAGTTACACTGGGATGGAATTTTGCTAAAATATCACACACACACACACACACACACACACACACCATATTGTTTTTCATTGTTTTTCACTATCCATAGTTGCTGTAATTTAGAATTCAGTTAATTTCTGCAATTTAAATAACTGACAACTCCTTTAAGAATAGTGTTATCAGAGCAAAGTGGCCACCAGAGGGTATTAGAGAACGAGACAATGTGTCAAGAACATGAAAGGAAATAGCCATTTTTAAAACCTGGTTTGATAATTTCAGGCCTGCTAGCTGCTTTATTTTTTTTTACTAGCCTCCAAACACAAAATCAAAACAAATCACTACAAGCAAGTATCTAACATTCATATGAAAGAACAATGCCCTTTTTCTTTAGAAGCTGTGGAAAAACAATATTGGCTTGTTAAGTCTTTGTTGTTATGTGCCTTCAAGTTGATCAGGGCTGGCCCCAGGCACGCCGGGGCCCTTGGGCATCAGTCTGCCCCATGCCCCAGTGCTCCTGTGATTCGTGGCAGAACTGCTGCCGGAGATCGCAGGGCAGGAGTTTTGGAACCCCCACCATTCCCTCACTCAACCTACCTTTCTCAGCTGCATTTTGAGGCTGCACACTCAGGGCTACCCTTAACCAAGATGCCGTCTGAGGTTTCCCTAAGGGTCTGAAGCCTCTGCTGCCATCTTGGCTGATGACAGGGACGTGCGCACATAGCACTCATGCTTGCCATCAACCAAGGTGGTGGCAGAGGGTTCAGACCCTTAGGGAAACCTCGGCTGCCATCGTGGTTAAGGGCAGCCTTGCATGTGCTGTGTGTGCAGCCACAAAACACAGTCAAGAAAGGTAGACTGAGCAAGGGAATGGCGTGGGCTCTGAAGTTCCTGCCCTGTGATCTGGGGCACCAATCTTGCTGTGAATCAACGAAGGGGAGTGGAGGGGACCTTCAGGGGCCCTTGGCCAGGGGCCCACCTGGCCGCCCTTTGGAGCCAGCCCTGAAGTCGATTATGACTTATGACGACCCTATGAATCAGCGACCTCCAAGAGCATCTGTCATGAACCACCCTGTTCAGATCTTGTAAGTTCAGGTCTGTGGCTTTCTTTATGGAATCAATCCATCTCTTGTTTGGTCTTCCTCTTTTTCTTCTCCCTTCTGTTTTTCCCAGCATTATGGTCTTTTCTTCTCATTACGCGTCCAAAGTATCATAACCTCAGTTTCATCATTTTAGCTTCCAGTGATACTTCTGGTTTAATTTGTTCTAACCCCAATTATTTGTCTTTTTCACAGTCCATGGCATGCTCAAAGCTCTCCTCCAACACCACATTTCATATGAGTTGATTTTTCTCTTATTTGCTTTTTTCACTGTCCAACTTTCACATCCATACATAGAGATTGGGAATACCATGGTCTGAATGATCCTGACTTTGGTGTTCAGTGATACATCTTTGTATTTGCTCTCTCATACTACTTTACTAGTTCTCTCATAACTGCCCTCCCCAGTCCTAGCCTTCTTCTGATTTCTTGACTATTGTCTCCAGTTTGGTTAACGACTGTGCCGAGGTATTGATAATCCTTTACAAGTTCAATGTCCTCATTGTCAACTTTAAAGTTACATAAATCTTCTGTTGTCATTACTTTAGTCTTCTTGTTGTTCAGCTGTAGTCCTGCTTTTGTGCTTTCCTCTTTAACTTTCATTAGCATTCATTTCAAATCATTACTGGTTTCTGCTAAGAGTATAGTATCGTCTGCATATCTTAAATTATTGATATTTCTCCATCCAATTTTCACACCTCCTTCATCTTGGTCCAATCGCGCTTTCCACATGATATGTTCAGCGTATAGATTAAACAAATTGGGTGATAAAATACAACCCTGTCTCACACCCTTTCCGATGGGAACCAATTGGTTTCTCCATATTCTGTCCTTACAGTTGCCTCTTGTCAAGAATATAGGTTGCGCATCAGGACAATCATATGCTGTGACAACCCCATTTCTTTTTTCATGATCTACACAATCAAAGACTTTGCTGTAATCTATAAAGCGCAGGGTGATTTCCTTCTGAAATTCCTTAGTCTGTTCCATTAGCCAACATATGTGTGTGATATGATTTCTGTTGCCTTTTCCCTTTCTAAATCCAGCTTGGACATCTGGCATTTCTCGCTCCATATATGGTAAGAGCCTTTGTTGTAGAATCTTGAGCATTACTTTACTTGCATGGGATATTAAGGAAATAGTTTGATAATTACTGCATTCCCTGGGATCCCCTTTGTTTGGAATTGGGATGTATATTGAACATTTCCAGTCTGTGGGCCATTGTTTCATTTTCCATATTTGTTGACATATTTTGGCAAAATTTGGACAGATGGAGTCTCAGTAGCTTGTAGCAACTCTATTGGTATGCCATCTGTTCCTGGTGATTTGTTTCTTCCAAGTATTTTAAGAGCAGCTTTCACCTCACATTCTAAAATATCTGGTTCTTCATCATACAGTTCCTCCATTAATGAATTTTGCATTCCAGTCCCCCATGATTATCAGCACATCTTGTTTTGGTGTGTGATCAATTTCTTCCTGTACTTCTGTGTAAAATCCCTCCAATTCCTCTTCTTCTATGTTTGCTGTTGGAGAGTAGACTTGGATGATGGTTATGTTAATAGGTTTCCTGTTAAATCTCATTGATATCACTCGCTCAGACCTTGTGTTATAGCTCTTAATTGTTTTTGCTACATCACTTCTCACTATTAAAGCAAACACCATTTCTTCTTAATTTCTCATTTCCTGCATAAAATATGTTGTAGTTGCCTGATTGAAAACGTCCAATTCCCATCATTTTAATTCACTCACACCAAGTATTGTAATGTTGATACGTTTCATTTCTTGCTTGACAATTTCTAACTTTCCCTGGTTCATGCTTCTCACACTCCATGTTCCTATTGTGCGCATCGTAGAACTCCGGACTCTCCTTTTGCATCTGTGCACATCAGCCTCTGGGCTTCTTTTGGCTTTGACCCAGTTGTGTCATTAGTCACAGTGCTACTCATAGTTTTCCTTTGTTCTTCCCCAGTAGCTCAGTGAGTGCCATTTGACCTGGTGGTCTCATCTTCCAGCACGATTTTGTGTTTCATTTTGGATACTCTGTACATAGGGTTTTCTTGGTAAGAGGTATTCAGAGGTGGTTTACCATTGCCATCCTCTGAGTTTGGATGCATCTTAGTTTGGTGTCTCAACTTTTGCCATTCCACCTTGGGTGTCCCTGCTAGGAGTCTAGCCTTTTGGCCTAGACTCCTGACAGCATTGCTCTCAGCTTCTTCAACACTCTCAAACCCCCTCACCAGGTTAAGATGTGCATCCTAGAGGGGGTTATTAAATCTGGTTGTATTTAGTTATGGCAGGACCAAACTTTAATATGTCAAAAACAAAAGTTCACAGATTATTGTACAAGATAACATCACAATAAACATCATATATGATGAAATGGTTTGCTGTTTTTGGAATTTGTATAGATAGTTTTATTGTTTTTAGTTTGTTGAATGTTATTGTTTTTAGAGCTTGTATTTGCATGTTTTATTCTGTTTTTGTTTTGTACACTGCTTTGATGGCTTTGTGATGTGAAGCAGTTTATAAATTTGAATAATAATGATAGTGATAATAATAAACAAAGCCCATCCCATTCAAAATCTCAATGGGTGGGTTTTGTCCATCTCTGTTTGCAACATAATTCTCCTCTCTGCATCAGTGCTTTGGAACCAGGTTAGGTAAAGTAGGAACCAAAGGTTCTGAATTCCTGGTCTTCTTGAATTCCTGGTGACTATATTAGCATGCACACACACACACACACACACTTTTCACAGTGTGAGTGAAGATGACAACAAGTTACTTTGTGTGAAATCATACTGAATCAGCTGAAGGCCAAATTAAATATAACACTAAACATATCACTGGCAACTATGTCAACTGAAAAAAAGAAAGATAACAGCCAGGGTAAGATCCCCGATTTTCATTCAGACCTTGGCATACAGAGAGGAGAGATTTAATGCAGTTAAAATCCCCCACTCCCTGTGCTTAGTCCTTGGAGGGAAGCATTCATTTGCACCAATGGGCACTTCCAGGGCTAGTACTTATTTAGTTTAGATACTGCTTCATATTTCAACAGAAATCTCTAAGCATTTCACACATCCCAACAAACCAGCATCAATATAAGAAACAGACTACAAATTCCACATTCAAAACAAACAATACTACTACCATCACTAATAATAATCATTAGCCTATATTTTAAGTAACATAATCAAACACATTTCTAAACAATATGCCTAAATAAAACACATATGAACAATAAAAACAAAGCATATACAAACACCAAAAAATCAAGAGACATCAACATTACAACACTTCATTACCAAGTCATAAATATCACCCCCCCACACACACATAATACAACCACTAAAAGCATTCACCTCCACATTCACACTACACATCACTACATATACTAATAGTAGCTATTGGTAGGGATGAAGGAGAAATACAAGTCAGATCAAATTATAGCAAAATCTACCCAATTCATACTTTCCAAAACTATATAAGAACCGAAATACAACCATCCTTCAAAATTGACACTTATCTGAATTTTGCAATGCAGTTCCACAGCCAAACAATGTTTACAAAAATACACGTTAGGGGAAAGCGTGCATTACAAAAATAAATATATTAGTTAAAATAACATAAAACAATGCACTATATTAGGAGAAATTGATTGCAAAAATGTGTGCACTTGTCAAAACTGCATACAAAACGTATTTGTTAAGAGAAATTTATGCTATCATGCTGAAGAATTTTCATGAGGATTTTTTAAAAAATAAATCAATCACGGATTGCTGCAGAAACATGGAGAGTTTATTATTTTTGTTTATTTATTATTTGATTTATATCCCACCCTTCCTCCCAGCAGGAGCCCAGGGCAACAAACAGAAGCACTAAAAGCACTTTAAAACATCATAGAAACAGACCTTAAAACAAAACAACATTAACAACATTTTTTAAAAAAGCTTTAAAAACATATTTTAAAAAAGGGTTAAAAACATTATTAAAAAATATTAACAAGCAATTCTAACACAGATGTAGACTGGGATAGGTCTCAACTTAAAAGGCTTGTTGAAAGAGGAAACTCTTCAAAAGGCACCAAAAAGATAGCAGAGATAGCACCTGCCTAATATTCAAGGGGAGGGAATTCCACAGGGTAGGTGCGACCACACTAAAGGTCCATTTTCTATAGTGTTTTGAACGACCCTCCTGATAAGATGGTATCTGCAGGAGGCCCTCACCTGCAGAGCGCATTGATCGACTGGGTATATAAGGGGTTAGATGGTCTTTCAGGTTTCCTGGTCCCAAGCTGTATAGGGCTTTGTACACCAAAACTAGAACCTTGAACTTGACCATGTAGCAAATGGGCAGCCAGTGCAATTCTTTCAGCAGTGGGGTGACATGTTGGAGATACCCTGCCCCAGTGAGCAGTCTCACCGCTGCATTTTGCACCAGCTGCAGCTTCTGGACCAACCTCAAGGGCAGCCCCACATAGAGCACATTACAGTAATCCAGCCTGGAGCTTACCAGTGCGTGGACAACAGTCTTGTTATCCCAGTCCAGAAACGGCTGCAGCTGTCTTACCAGCTGACGCTGATAAAAGGCACTCCTAGCCACGGAGGTCACCTGGGCCTCTAGTGACAAAGATGGATCCAGAAGCAACCCCAGACTATGGACCTTCTCTTTCAAAGGGAGTACGATCCCATCCAAAGCAGGCACCTGACCAATTATCCGAACTTGGGAACCACCAACCCAGAGTGCCTCTGTCTTGCTAGGATTCAGACTCAGTTTATTGGCCCTCATCCAGCCCACCACTGAGTCCAGGCACCAGTCCAGGGTTTGCATGGCCTCTCCTGATTCAGATGTTACAGAGAAATAGAGCTGGGTATCATCAGCATACTGCTGACACCTCATCCCAGTGCTCCTGATGACCGCTCCTAAGGGCTTCATATAGATATTAAACAGCATGGGGGACAAGATGGTACCCTGCGGCACCACACAGCACAACTGCCGGGGGGGGCGAAAGACAGTCACCCAATGCTATTCTCTGAGAGGGACCCTGGAGATTGGATCAGAACCACTGTAAAACAGTGCCTCCAATACCTAGCTCACTAAGTTGGCCCAGAAGGGTACCATGGTCAATGGTAGCAAAAGCTGCTGAGAGATCAAGTAAGAATAACAGGGTCACATTCCCCCTGTCATTCTCCCGATAAAGATCATCCATCAGGGCAATGAAGGCCAATTCAGTCCCATAACCAGGCCTGAATCCAGACTGGGGTGGGTAAAGATAATCTGTTTCATCCAAGAGTACTTGCAATTGCTGTGCCACAGCCCTCTCATTCACCTTCCCTAAAAAGGATGTATTTGCAACCGGTCGGTAGTTGTCACAAACCAATGGGTCCAGCGTGGGCTTTTTCAGGAGTGGTCGGGTCTCCATCTCTTTCAAGGTGTCGGGAACCACTCCCTCCTGCAATCATGCATTGACCACACCCTGCATCCACTCAGTTAGACCCCTGGGCAAACTTTAATAAGCCAAGAAGGGCAAAGGTCGAGAGGACACGTTACTGGCCGCATCATCGCAAGCACCTTGTCCACGTCATCAAAGAGTCGAATTTAAGATGGGAAAAATGAGAAATGGAGAGAACCAAAATGGTCAGGTCTTTCCATCCCTTAACTTTTAGTCAGAACTGTGGTTGGGGAGGAAAGTGTTAGGCCTCCTCCCCCTTCCAACTCAAGTACTAATGAAAATTCCCCTTACACACGCCTGCTGTTAATATCTCTTTTTCAGCTGATGTATTTGGCAATGACCTGTCTAATTTTACTTCAAGAAGGGGTCATGTGATAATTTGTTTCAAGGAAGGCTCACAGTTTTTATGTGATTCATTAATATAGTAATATAAGTTCATGGGTGGCTAGAAATGTCCATTTTCATCCATATGGCAGGTTTTATGAATATCATTAGCTCTTGGATGATGACTGAAGAAGGAATGGGGGCAAGTGATGATTATATGTCAAGGGGCCTGTGTATGTGAAATGAGATATTGAACTGGTAAACTCTAAAGTTTTTACTTAAAGGTGTTTTTCTTCAGCAGAAGACCACGAGGGAAATTTAAGATTCCAGGCTTGTAATAAAAGCAGATCTAGACTTGAGCTCCAGGACATCATACTGATTTATCCTTTAGAAAGCTCTCCCAAGTGAAACTGCAATGTATCTCTCAATTAACAGGAGTATTTTAGTTCAAATGGGCAGTCTCGCTTGTGTTCACTTGCTGAGCATCATCTTTCCAGGCACAAATCAAAGACAGGTTCCTGTGGACAAACTAGCATGTGATCAAGTAATTAAAACAGCATCCTATTGAATGCAGACAAGGGAACTACAGTTCCACAGACTGTCAACTTTGGTAGAGGCCAATTGCTTTCAGTTTAGTGCAATTTCTAAGAAAGGCATGTTCCATTAGTTTACTGATTTTAATATGTGATTGTTGTATTTATTGGTCTAACTCACCCCGAGGTCTATGGACAAAGAGTGGGATATAAATTCTAAAACTAACTAAATTTGCATAGAGTAGAACAGAAGCCCGTGTGGTTCCTGTTCTCTGAGCTTCTTTCTAATTTTCAGCATGCAGTGTTCATATATGTAATGTTCACATAGAGTGAAGTGTCACCAATATGCGGATAACACTCAGCGTCACCTCACTGTTCCATCTGAATCAGGAGAGCGGTTGAAGTGGCTGGAGGCAGTGATGGGCTAGATGTGGGCCAACAGACTGAAACTGAATCCTGAAAAGACAGAGGTGTTATATATTCCAAATTCTTGAGTCCAGGAGATGGGAAGACGGCCTGTTATGGATGAGATTGCACTTCCTGGAAGGAGTGGGTTTGTAGCTTGGGGGTACTCCTCAATCCAACATTGTCACTAAAGTCTGAGGTGGCCTTGGTGGCTAGGACTGCCTGTTTCCAGCTCCAGATGGTTCACCAGTTATAGCCCCTTTTGGACAGAGATGACTTGGCAACAGTACCCCATGCTCTGGAAACTTTTAGATTGGAATATTGCAATGCACTGTATATGGAGCTGCCCTTGAAGAAGACTTGGAAACTTCAGCTGGTCTAAAATGCAGTGGCCAGGTTTCTGGCTGGGGTTGCTTTAAGAACTCATACAGCCCCTGTTCTAAAACAGTTGCATTGGTTGCCAGTTCGTTTCCAGGCCCAATTCAAGGTGCTCACATTAGTGTGTAAAGGCCTAAATGACTTAGGCCCCAAATACAGAGACTTAGAAGTTTGGTGGATAGTGACCCAGAAGAGGGATTTCTCTATGGCAGCCCCTATGTTGTGGAATTCCGTCCCTACAGAGGTACATCTGGCACCTTTGCTATACAATTTTCAGTGAAAGCTAAAGACACACCTCTTTACCCTGGCCTTCAGCACTTGAGATGTATATTTTCAGGACCCACTCAATTACTGTGAATATAATGTGTTTTAATTGTTTTTCATACTGTATTTTAAATTTCTGTCACCCATCCTAGGACCTAATGATGATGGGCAGGCAACAACAATCATCATCATCATCATCATCATCACCCAGCAGTTACTCTAGTGCTTAATCAGATGTTCTATTGGTTAATCAGAATTGCAAGAACAATATCTAGTTTTTGAAATGGTTTGCTTCATACTTGGGTGTCACTGTGTGGCTCGAGGAGTCAACTGCTGAAAGGGTTCAGCCAGAGTCTACAAAAACCTTTTGTGGAAAGATTCTTAAGAAGTTTCCTCCCCCCCCCACTCTCTCCTGAAGTCTTATGGAATATATATACAGTACAGTGAAGGCTGGTCCACTTGAGCAAACAGAATACTGCTCCACAAATAGGGATGAGGGTCAAATTCAATTCAGTTTTCATTTAAAACTGTATCTATCAAATCTTCACATTACAAAACAATATGAGAACCGAAACATGGTTCCCCTTTGAAATCCACACATCCAAATTTTGTGATCCAGTTCTCCAACCAAAGAATGTTGAAAAATGCATATATTAGGAGAAAGCATGCATAAAAATAAACATATTAATGAAACTAACACAGATTTTAGGAAAAATTGCTTACAAAAATGTGTACATTTGTCAAAACTGTATACAAAAATATGTTCATAAGTAGAAATTTGCACTAAAATGCTGAAGAATTTTCATAAGGCTATTTTAAATCACAAATAGCTGAAGAAATATGGAGAACTGAATTTAAGATTGGAAAAATGAGAAGCTGAGGGAACAGAAATTGACAGATCCATCCATACCCACACACTTCAGTTTGCCTTCAGGCAGCCAACCTCCTCTTGCCTGCCTCCTTACTTACAGTCAGTCTAGGGAGTGGTCCCACCTGTCAGTTTCTTGGGCTGCAATCCAATACCATTTATGTGGGAGAAAGTCCCATTGAATCCATTGGAATTCACTTCTGAGTAGGCATGTATTGGATTGCAGCCTTAGTTCTTAGTCTCATTGTTGCCCTTTGCAGAATTTAGCAGGATGGAGCATGAGGATAAACGTAGAATGACTTATTTCTACTTGTTATTGGCTCTGGCTCCATTCTGTTGGTTTTCCTGCTTTCTCTCCTGCCAGTCTCAATGGGCACTAACCACCACTGATACAGTACACTAGGTGAGGAGACAGTATTTACTTCGGACATTATCCAGAGTCAGCTGTACTTCCTGTAACATATGAAACCTTGTAATGTTAGGAATGCAACAGTCAATGTTAGTGTTTGAGTTGTCCTGAAAGTAGTAGGTGTAATCCTTTTCTTAACCTTTAAGACAGCCTCACAGAAGGGAGCAGCCGTGGCCTCTTGAGGTTACAAAGCTTATGAAAATTTAATCTACCTATGAGCTGGAGAGTGTCAAACAGCATTTTGTCCTTTCATTCAAAAGAAAAAAAAAGTTCAATAAGGTGAAAATTCACAGACCTTCACTGGGGCTGGTGAAGAGAGTTAATTTTGAACCAAACTGAATTGTCACAGCAAAGTTCATATCCATCTAATCTGTCTCTTATCTCGGTACTTTTGTTGTATCTGTCAAATTCAATACAAATATGCCAATTACTAGGCACTTTCCATGTATCCAAGGGCAAATAAAGATAAATGCTGACTGCTTGTCAGCATTGACTTGACAAAAGTAACTTGGATTTGGTCCCTTTTTTATCAAGTAACTTGAGTGAAACAACATTTGACAAATAAGCTCACATTAGACAATTTTGCATTGACAACAGAGAAAAAAATAGGAGTTAAGGCACCAGAAAACAATGGTCTCACTTTTAGTATGAAGCAGTGATATAAACATTTTTCTGTAACAATTCTAGGGGTGTTGATGTTGTCTTATAGTGATGTGTTCCTATCTAGAGTAACAATAATAGACTAGATCTGCACCAGGAGTTTCACTAATGTTGGTTTCAAATAGTGTCATGGGTGTGTCATATTGATCATGTTTAAATAGGAAACTATAATCTTGCAACAGCCCTTCCTGATTCAGCTGAAGTGGGTACAACCATTCGAATTTTGATTCCTAATTCTGATGTTCTGGACTGTGTATATATTTTTCTATCTGTGTTAGCATTGAGGAAGTGTGGAATTTGGTGTCTTGACAAAGAACTCATCCAGATAATCTCAGTTGTTGTTGTTTTTAAAGGCAAATGTCCACCTCTTCTGGCTAAAGAAATAAGCTTAGAGACACATGGGACAATGTCAGATATCTTAGAATCCAGAGATGGACTGAGCATAGCTCTTTGGTCCTTTGTTTGTCAAGCACACCATGAAACTTAATTTACTCTACATTATTCATTCAGGTGACTAATAAATGGAGCTTGTCTTGACATTTTCTTTAACCTGAAAATATGGGGTATACCCAACTTAACTGTATTCCCTTTGCATTCTTCTCTACATCTCAATTCCAGAACATATCAAATAAGTTAAGGCATAACCTTAATATTCATATTATATTATATTTATTTTAGGAGTGCATAATCATCCTGCTGCTCAACCGAAAACCCAAAAGAGATCAAAGTCTTTTTAAACCTTCAATATGAATGTTCTACAAAGACTTTCCATAAGCATGGAACTACATTTTGCATGCTTCCCAGTGCCAATTGGATGTTGCTAGTGGAGCAGTCAGGCCTTAAACCTGAGGTCTACACTGCCGAAAGCATTTTCTGTTGCCACAATCCCTCACTGGTGGGTACAGTTGGGGAAAGTAGAGTCAGCTGGTGGTGAAACAATGGCAGCTGGAATTGATGCTCTGAAAACCATTGGACCCATCACACAAGTACAAAGAATGAGTTTGGAGGCACACAATGGAACTTAATTTGCAGTGGGTTTGAGCTTAAAATAATTTACTTTTGATTGCTAATTGAGCATTTTTGAAAATAATTTGTTGTTGCTGAGTTCATCCAATACAGGTGGTATGCAGAAGAAGCGACTCGCCAGGTGAGATGGAGCAGCTACACTAGCTTCCTAGCAGGTGGGTTGCTCTTGCTTACTGGGCATAAGATGGGGAGAGGGAGGCATTGGAGAGGTCAGCATGGTCGAAATGTATTAGTGAAGTCAATCCAGTGCTCCTGTCAATGCATGTGCACCATGCCAACCACCCCACCAACTTGCCATTCCTCCTCTCAGTTCCAGTAACAACAGTGATCGACCTGCGGGGAAGCTAGCATAGTGACTTTGCCTCGTCTGGTGAGCTATTATGGTGGTCAGATAGTAGTTTTTCAACAATTCCTCTTTCAACAAGCCTTTTAAGTTGAGACCTTATCTCAATCTGTGTCTGTTATAATTGCTTTTTAATGTTTTTAAACCTTTTTTTAAAAAAAATCCTTTTAACCTTTTTTAAGATGACTTGAAAGCTTTTTAAAAATGTTTTTGTTTTAATGTATTTTAAAGTCTGATTTTATGATGTTTTACAGTGTTTTCAGTGCTTTAGTTTGCCGCCCTAGGCTCCTGCTGGGAGGAAGGATGATATATATTTTAATTAATAAAATAATTAATACATAAAACAATTAGTAAGCACTTTTTAGGACACGGCTTCTTTCTTAGATACCTGAATGATCCTAAATAATACTTGGATCTGCTTTATGTCCACAGTAATTACTGTTGTAATTTTTTATATACATGAAAAAGTGTACTTCAAAGGGTGCCTTTAGACTGCCAGTATATCATGGAAGGGATTTAAGCACATACCAGCACTTTAGGTTTGCACAATTAAAGTGAAAGGGGTCTGTTGTCCTAGCAAAACAAATCCACTTTTTAAAAAGTGGAGAATCAGACTTTTTGTGGTTTGGAAAGTGATGGGGAAATGCTTTGAAATGTGTGGAATACGAATGACTAATGGAAAGACAGGTAAACACCCCACAAGCAACTCAGGATGAATGCCTAATGAATGCCCAATGTTGTATAATCACCCCACAAACAAATCAGAACAAATGCTACATAAAAAGGGGATATAGTCTAACCTCTATGTACAATTTGCACTAGCAAATCATGATAAATGTTCAATAAACAGGTCTCTGTCAACACACCATGAAAGAAGACTCAATATACTAATGATGATGGAAAGGTCATATTTATTAAATATAACAAATATATGTGAATAAATAGCCAAATTGTGTAAGTATGGATGGGTGGGTCTGAATTGACATCAAAGAGGGAAGCATCCTTCAAATACCCTGGGCATGTGAAAAGCTGCATTTCATTCTCCCCAGCCAAGGATTGTGAGAAAATTCTCCCTTCTTACTTAGTAAGCCTTTGGTGAGTGTACCCATCACACACACTTAAGCCCCACTGCCCAGCATTCACCAAGATGCAAACAGCAGGCCTAAAGGCACCCCCAAGGACTCTCCCCAGCTGAAGTCTATAAAAAGTGACTGAAGTATGCCCTTCTCCCAATAATGCCTCTTAGTGCCTGTCAATTAAGCTCTTAAATTCCCTTACCTGCCCAAACAGAATGTCAAATGGACCAAATACATAGATAACAAATTGAAGGACCCCACAGTGTGAAGCAGGTGAAAAAGACTTCCAAAGGCCAATCAGGGGCTCTCCCACCAAAAACCCCCCTACTTAGTTCATAAAAAACCTATACTGTAGAGGAAGGGAGAATGGGTACTGTGAGAGACAGAAGGGAAAAGAGGAGCAAAGGGGGGCTTAAATAGCTTCTCAATCACTGCCTCACATTGGGCACTCTTGTTCACATGATTCTTCTAACCCCCTCCACTTGGGAGAGACCAACTCACATCTTCTCCCAAAAGTGGTGGTTATGGGGTGGTAAATACACCCTCACTGAGGAGTAGCATCTGAAGGATGCCAGAAACTATTTTGCTGCTTTTATGTGTATATCTCTCTCTATATTTTCTAATGCTATAACTGATTTCTTAGGAGTAAGCTGTTCCATAATCACAGTGCAGGTGTGATAGTTAACTCAATGCACAATAAACATAAGGTTGAATTGATGACAGAAAACAAGTACACTGGCACAAATGAGATGTAGATTGAGTTTAGAAACTCAGAAATTATCATGGAGATTTTGTAGAAAACCAAAACAAATCTGAGCTATCCCCATGGTTTTAGAAAAGCATTTCATCATTGATCCACTTTTCACAGAAGGAAGATAAAGCCACAGTCATAAAGTTTCATGTTAATTTGCTTAATAATTCTTATGCCATTAGTATCAATTTATAGGACAGGCTCATCTCAGTTCTGCACAAAGCTATCATTCATAGCTAAAAGCCATCTGAAATAATTTATAGTTGGTTAAAGAAATAGAAAAAATACATTACATCTTTTAATATTAATTTTGCATGTTTTGACTTTTTATGACTAATTCATCATGCATGTTTTAGAACAAAACTTTTAAAAAATAATATCTTGCCAAATGTATCCTGCTGAAGCACAAATTGCCATAATTTTTATGATTACAGACTCGGCAGTTTTTATTAACTTTATACAAACTGAAACAAAGTTTTAAACAGAGGGCTGCACAATAATTTGATTAATCAGTGCAATTTACTGATCAGTGAGATATTTGCAGGTTGAAGAACAGAACTTTGATTAGTCAGGGCAATTTACTGGTGTGTATGTGTGTGTGTGTATGTGGGAGAGAGAGAGCATGTGTGTCTTGCCTCAGATAGAGTACAATCTAGTCCTCAGTAACATCACTTACAATGCAATCCTATACCTGCCTACTCAGAAATAATTCACATTAAATTCAGGGGGACTTACTCCAGAATATAGGACTGCAATCTTAACATTTAAAGGTGTATCAATTTCAGTCCCCAAATAGACCTCAGTTGAAATGTTGTGGGAGTGACTTTATCTTGAAAAGTGACATTGAATAGACCTGAAGACACAGATCTTGCTTATGTTGGTGGGTTACCTATGATTTCATGTAATTAAAATGCTGGACTAGATGTACCTTTGGTGTGATCCAGCAGTGCTGTTCTTATGGTCTTAGAAACAACTAAGAGTTCTGTGATGCTTTAAAGACTAGCAAATGTATGAGAGAATACATCTATATGGGCCAGAATCTACTTTGTCAGTTGCAAGAGTCAAAAACTGTTCACCAAAATGCATCCACATCATGTCAGTTTCCTATATAGCATCTCTACAGGCAGCCATTCCACCTGTCTGTCTGTCTATATTTATTTATCTATTAGAATTATACTAATGTAGGGGAGAGGTGATACAGCAAAGCTCCATCCTATTCAGGTTGAAACCAGCAGCCATTTTGCCTTTTCTCCCAGCACTCTTTCCACTGACACGCATTCCATCTTCTTTTACCAAAGAGAGGGGTGACACTGAGAGCCCTTCCCCTCCATGGGCTCAGTTCCAAAAAGAACCATTTGGCTTCCACCCTTGCAAGCATCGTCTCCTGCAGTGACAATTCCACCTGGTCATTGCATAACATCTTTCTGTAACAGTATGATACTTGGATCTGTGCATTTCCCTTTTCTCTCCCCATTTCTTTTTTTCCCTTTTGTATTGCAACTATTAGATTGCAATTTATCATTATTAAATGTTAGCTGTTCAGAGTGACAGCATAAAAGGAGCTATGCAAATTTGGTCCAACCCCCCCGACCCACTGGGCCAGAGGGGGTTTGGATACAATGGAACTACTCCCTCCAGAAGAGGACAGGTCACATGGACAGCCCAGCAGATGGAAGTGCTGTCTACCAGCAATCTGCTTTATTTATTATTTTTTATTACATTTCGACCCCACCTTTCTTTCCATTATAGAAACCCAAGGCGGCTTACATATGGTTCCCAGGCAGTCTCCCAGCCAGGCACTGACCACATCTGACCCTGCTTAGCTTCAGCAGGGAGCTAGCCTTATGTGCCTTCAGACCATAGCCTGGGACTTGACAGGAGATTCCCATGTTGGGCCAGAAGGGACATGGTGAGGGGGCACCACATTCAATCCTTCCCCTCAGGTGATGGCCACACCCTCACAACCAGGAGCATATCCCCACACTTTGGATTGCCCAGCATTATACTGGATGGGTATTTCAAATTGCCTGTCATTGTTTGAATCGGCAGTATTTTACATGGCTTTCTCTTTGTTACATTTTGATAATTATATTCTTTAATTAATCCTTCTCATCCACTGATTTTCTTTCAGGTGATTTTCAGCATGGTATAATAATTCAGTTCACTCAATATTAGCATAGTCCTGAACTTCAGTAATATACATATTCATAGCAATACAATCCATATTCTGTTTATGGTTTGCTGTCAGGCTATGTGTATTCTGCCTGTGCACAGAAGAAAAGAATGTCATTCTGTCAAGATCCATTATGCTTCCTTTAATGACTGTCGCATATTCTGGCAATACATTTTTCCAATGGTACATACAGGTCTTCTGATGTTAAACTCATTTATTTTAATTTGCAGGAATGCATATTAGGATTTCCCACCACTTCAAATGTTACTTTTACAGTGTGTCTCTCCCCTCCTTCCCCTCACCCCAGGCAGCACCACGGTCACACTGGTAATGCCAGAAGTTCTTTGATGTTTTAACATTAGAACATGTAGAAAAATTAGAACCTGTTTTTCGACAGGTCCCCAGACTTGTATGTCACATCAGTCACATGGTTCTTCCAAGTATGTCCTCCAGTGTTCACATCAATCTTTGCTAATATAAGGACTGCCACAAGTTTCTTTTCTTCTACTCTGTAGTCTTACAAGGGGACCATGAATTCCAATTGGCACTAAAGACACATTCAAATAACTGTTGGCCTGTATATTATCAAAGGGAGAGAGACCATTCTGTGTCATATAAAGCCTTGCTGCAAGCTGAGATCTTTTTGCACCAGGAACTTTATGACCTTATTAACCATAGGTCTTACTACTTAGAAAACATGTGCAGGGTGAGTTAGGATGGGTAAATCTGAGAGTTTTGGTCTTTGTTAGTTTCTTATTTTTTTTTTCAATCTGAAGTTCAGATTTCCACATCAGTTTGCAGTTTGTTTTTTAAATCATTGTGAAAATTCATTGGCATTTTAGTATGTATTTATCCTAATATGCACATATTTGAATGCAATTTTGCATATACACATTTTTGCAAACTGATTTTCTCCAATATAATGCATTCTGTATGTTATTTTCACTAATATGTGCATTTTTATGCACACTTTACCTCAGTGTATGCTTTTTTGTAAATATTACTTGGCTGGATATCTGCATTGCAAAAGCTGGAGAAATGCAAATTTCAAAGGATGATTGTGTTTCAGTTCTCATACTGTTTCATAAATCTGAATTAGGTAGGTTCACCTTGAAATGCAAACTGATTCAAGTTTGTTCCCTGACTGTAAGTCTCCAGAATGTCTTCTCCAATCCAACATAAGGCTGTGACAAACTGCAATCTGGGGCTTCCATCATGCTTAGCAACATGTGCTTCCCCACCGCCCTCTTGTTGGACCAAATAAAAGTATTATTTGCTGGGAGTGGGAGGTGACTCTTGCACTTGTGCGATGACTGATTAGCTTGGCTCACTTGCCAGTTAAAAGCAGCATAATGCCTGTATGAGGGCTTTTGGAGGCAATAATAATATACTAGGACACTGGTGCCATTTGTCATTTTCGTGTGTTTATTTAATCTCTGGAAATAGTTCTCAAATGAGATGTGGGCAGACTTAGGGCATCAGCTGATTGTCTCTTACACATGGGCCAATAAATGTCAATTTGACGTAAAATAAAGAAGCACAGAGTGAAATTCATCTTTCATTTTCCCCAAAGTTTTGTTCTTTTTGACATACGGCTTTTAGTATGATGATTTATTTCTCTTTATTTAATGAATTGATTTATTGGGTTGTCTTGATATTGAACTTCCCTTATATTTTTGGAGAAGATGGCCTTTGCATTTTCAGAGTACCGCCAAGCTGTTCAAGAGATTAGCTATTTAGTTTCATTTCCAAAATGAACTGACTTCTTTTCTTGCTTTCTCAGAGAGCACATGTGCTTCCTTTAAAAATAAGCATCTAGTTTTAGGCTCTTTGGTGTGCTATGACATAGGATCACATTAACTAGCTATCTTATACTGAGTCAGACCATTGGTCCATCTAACTCAACATTGACTACTGTGACAAGCAGCAGCTTCCCAGTGTCTCAGGCAGAATATTTTCCCAGCCCTAATTGGAGGCACCAGACATTGAATCTGGGACCTTGTGCATGCATATGTACTTGCTCTGGTACTGAACTACTGAACTTTTCCCCAATATTCTGTACTTAGTTGTGAGGATAGGATACCCAAGTCACTAAAGACCGGGAGTTTTTTGCTTTCTTAAATGTGTTAATGAACCTAAGAAAAGCGCACACTATCTACGGATCAATCTATATGAAAGCCACTAGACAACAGAGCATACTATTTCCCATCAATACGGGACAATCATGGCTGAAAACTGTCGCTTGGATGTGCTGAGAATCAAATTATAACATATGAAAACACATAAAATCTAATTGTACAATAGCTGATTCTGTCTATTCTGAGGGTACAAAGAGGAGTCATTCTCTCAGTTCACTGCCTCAAGTATAATTAAAAAATGATCTAGGAGCACTGCAATACTAAGACTTGGCTTAGAAATGAAGGCATCACAGAGGACAGAGTCACATGTGTGAAAAATATCAATTCCCCCTCACTAAGCATTAGTGAATATGTTTTGTACTATGTGAATCATGAATTGTCTAATAGCATACTTTCATTCCCTACTTTCTAGTCACAGAGGACAAGGCTCAATTTACTGGAGACACTTAAATTGTGATTACAAATGTGCTGACACTCTAAGAACCTGGCTTCATGTTCTGTTTTATGTTGGAGTCTCTTGAGACTTCTCCAAATTGCAACAGGACACCATGTTACACGAGCTTTCGGCTTGAGAATATATATATTTTTACTATCCCAGATCTCATTTCGACATGGATGTCCTTCTAATCCGTAAGACATGTTGTAAAGCACTCAAATATTTATTTTCATAGCATATGTTGCCTCTGATGCATGCTCCATTTTGTGAAATAATAATTTATGAATCAGTGGATCAGGGGCTCTTTGGGAGAATCAGGGTATGTATGCAGTGTGTGAAATGTAGTTGTCTATAATGTTGTGGGCAGTAGTGGCTAGTGGGGTGGAGAGACAGTACCATCCTCCTAGTGGCAATGCTGTGCTCATTGGGAAGAGGTGGGGAGAAAAAGCAGCAGTGAGATTGCGGTGAGCTCTGGGTTAGCAGTGGTGATGCCACAGATACACTCACACTTGCAGGGCTACTGAAGTTCCTCAAACCTCACTGCTTCACCAGCTCCAGCTCCATGCTGATGAGTGCAGGACCATCACTGGGAGGATGCCACTGCCTGTATCACCAGCCACTCATGAGCCACAGCTGGGTATGAGAAATGGAGTGGGGCAGGCTTTGAGCCCTTTTGGCCTTCCTTCCTTCTTCTCTCAGCTGTCTAGAAGTGGGATATCAGTCTCAGAACCTTTTCTTCCTCAGCCTCCCCCTTTCTCTGCCTCTTATATGTGGACAGATTTGCCTGACTTGGGACAAATGAAAGAAAGTAAGACCCCCTTTAGATCCGACTAAAGTCCTATCTAGCTAAGTACATCAGTCCACCAGATGGCTATAGACATGAAGGCAAAATTCCAGGGATAGCCAACATGATCCCCTCCAGATATTGTTGGACTCCAACATCCATTAGCCCCAGCCAGCATGGTCAACTGCTAGGGATGATGGGAGTTGTTATCTGTCATGCCAGCTTGCCAGCCTTACCCTGGCCTGCAGTTAAAATGGCTAACTCCCAAAGCCTTATGGGGAATTCTTTCCCTTGACATCTTCCTTGTTAGCTTGCCAGCAAGCAGTTAAATCTTTGATGTTCTTTCATCACTGTGACTTGGTAATTTTTATAACACAGCTGTACC
Organism: Rhineura floridana; assembly: GCF_030035675.1. Lineage (NCBI taxonomy): Eukaryota > Metazoa > Chordata > Lepidosauria > Squamata > Rhineuridae > Rhineura > Rhineura floridana. The sequence goes on along the minus strand of NC_084488.1, from coordinate 75,988,299 downwards.
CGCTTACAGTAATTTTGCACCTTCTTATCAGTGGAAGGGGCCTGGTTCCGTCAAGGCCGTAAAACTCCTTGCTTTGTTATGGGAAACCAAGAGGAGGCACCAGGTGCTGTGGGAACATCATTTTTTCATCCCTTTGATGAAAATGTTAATTGGTTAATTGTCTCCGGCTGGGAGGGAATTTTCCTCCATAAGAGGAGGCTCAGAACTCTGGGTTTGTGTCCCACTTTGGAGCACCATCTTGCCTATGGTGATGTTCTGTTGTGGCTCCATTTACATCTTGACTTGCAACTCCCGGAGGAGAAGAAGGCTATCCATTGAAAGATCCTATGCTCTTGTAAGTATAGCTAAGGCAGATAGCTTTGTTATTTTGATTTGTGCCAAGAAACTTTCCTTTCCCTTTGTTACTAAACACCTTACCTGTTTGGGTGTATGGTTTTAGGATTCAGTTAGCTGCTACAAATTATTTGTGTGTACCTTTTTGCTTTTTGTAACCTTTTTATGCTTTTCTTATTTTCTTTTTAATAAACTTTAGTTACTTTAAACCAATGCGTGTTTATTCCAGAGGAAGGGGTCAGTTCCTAAATTCAGTCCTTGCCATTTGACCACAACTACTGTGTAACAGAGAAACATTTTTACCTAAGACTTCAGAAGGGGCCAGGAGTGTATCTAGACTCTGGTCCTGAGAGGCTCAGGTGTTTAAGTGGGCTCTGGGGTTCCTTTTGCCCCAGAGTAGCTAACCAGCTAAAGGGTGGTGGCAGTACTATCTTGCAGGGTTGGTGTTGACGTGCACAACCTTGGCAAACCAGGATTTGCTGGGATCAATTGCCCAAGGCTGGGGATTGACTCCTAGGACAGTGAGAGCAGACGGGGAAGAGCTCCCCGCTTTCACTACATTATCCAACAAAATCTGGAAGATGCCATGTTGGCTACCCCTGTTGTTTTCCAGCAACTGGCACTCAGAAGCATGCCAGACTGCACCAAAAAACCAGAGCTTGGAAAAGTTACTTTTCTGAACTACAATTCCCATCAGCCCAATCCAGTGGCCATGCTGGCTGGGGCTGATGGGAGTTGTAGTTCAAAAAAGTAACTTTCCCAAGCTCTGCAAAAAACAGACTGGTAGCTAGCATAGCTGCTTTAACCTTGGAGTGATACTAATTGAGTGGCAGCTTTCTGAACCAATTGCAGTTTTGAAACCATTTTCATGGATCACCCCACATATAATACATTAAAATTGTGTAGTCTCTGTTTTGTTAATGTGAAAAGAGAGGCTAGAATTCCTGTGTGAGGACTCTACCAAATTATAATTTAAAAAGCACTTAAGAACTGGTCTGTTTGAGCTTTGTCCTTCATATCATAATGAACGCTGCTTCAGACAAGTTTTATTTTCAGAGACAGTATATTTCTTTCAGGATAAAATTGGTCTTTTCCTCAAGTTACTGTTAATGGAAGATACTAGATTAGTTGCCCTCATTCTATTATTATTTCCTAAATGTTATAGCCCGTGTAGCCATCCTGCCTACCTCTTTTATTATATTCCTTTTACTTTTTTTCTGAAAGTAGCCTCTGGTAGCTAAAGTGGCATTCAGTTTGGTGTTCCCGTAGTGTCAAATTTGCTCCTCTGAGGCAGTGTCTCAATGCTTCACTGCATAGGTCCTCATTTTGAATTTAGGAATACGTTTTCTTCATGTAGCCTTTTGCTGACTCTGCAGAGTGTGTGAATTTCATCTAGAGTCATTATTTTAAATTTTCTATGATTTCCTGTTGAATAGAAGCAACTATTTTTTGCTCACTGCAAGGAGATTTCCCACTCTTCACTCCAGTCAACTTGCCATAGATCTATATTCAGTGAGTTATCAGAAGTCTAAACATCACAGAGGATCACAGAGCAAGTATAATTATGATCCTCAGATTCAACAAGGTAGTGTTGTCTTGTGCTGGGCCATTTTGACACCTCATCAATCATACAATGAGGGACACTTTTTAGGAGAACATAAATATTATTTAATTTGTTTTGTTTTACTTTTATCCCACCCTTCATCTCAAACAAATAACGACAAATTCAAAACACAATTAACCAACACAATACAACTAAAACCATCAAAACAATCAATCTAGTTGCCAATACCAAGTCTTTGCAACTGTGTGGATTTAAACATATGTACTTGAAAGGTCTGGAGGAAGAGAACGATCTTCAGATGGCATTGAAAGGTAGCTGAAATAAGTGACAGCCAAACCTTGGGGAGAGGGTTTGGCAAGATGACCCCTTTAAACTCCACATTTTGCACCAGCTTGCAGTATCCAGACTATCTTCAAGGGCAGGCAACATAGATCAAATTACAGTAGTCTAAACTGGACATTACTAGTGTGTGGATGATTGCAGAGCTTGGAAAAGTTACTTTTTTGAACTACAACTTCCATCAGCCCAATTCAGTGGCCATGCTGGCTGGGGCTGATGGGAGTTGTAGTTCAAAAAAGTAACTTTTCCAAGCTCTGGATAATTGTGTCCACACTGTCTCTGGCCCGGAATAGCTGAAAAAAGGTACTCCTTGCCATTGAGACCACCTGGGCTTCCAGTGACAGAGCAGATTCCCCAGACTACACACCTGATCCTTCAGGAGGAATTTGGATCTATCTAGAATAGTCTGTCTTCTTAATTACCAGACTTGGGAACCACCAATTCACAGTTCCTCTATCTTGTCAGGATTTGTTGTCAATTTATTATCCCTCATCTAACCCACTACTTTCCCCAGACACTGATCAAGCATCTGCACAGCATCACCTGATTCAGATGGCAACAAGAAATAGAGCAGAACATCATTCACACATTGGTGACACTTTGCTTCAAATCTCCTAATGAGCATTCCCAATGGCTTCATACAGAATTGAACCCTGTGAAACACCACAGTTCAAATAGGAACATATGAACATAGGAAACTGGGTATAAGGCACTGAAAGTCAGACCTACTGGTCCATCTGCCTCCGTATTGTCTACACTGACAGGCAGTGGGTCTCTGGGGCTTCAGACAGGGAGTCTATCCTACCAGTCCTATCTGGAGATGCTGGGGATTGAACTTCTGCGTGCAAGGAAGATGCTGTGCCACACAGCTATGGCAAAGGCAGGCAAAGCAGAGGTCAAACTCCAAAAGGCAAATAAGCAAGATGGGTAGCATTGTGAATACCTCCAAGTGGAGCCTAGGCTGGAAGTTAGACCAGGCAGACATGAATGTTGCTCCAACAACTAGCAAACCTAGATGGAACCTTAAATAGGACTTTAACTTTCTTTGAACAGCTAGCCTCACTCTACTATAGCATCAGTAATGTAATATCTTTAGGCAGGAGAGGCATTCTGAGGAGGTAGGGATATCTTAGCCTGATTCACATGCACATTCTCCAGGGCAGATACATCCCCTCTGACAGGGCCGGTTCTAAAGCGCGGCCAGGTGGGGCACTGGCCCTAGGGCCCCACAGCTACAGCATAATGCCTGTATGAGGGCTTTTGGAGGCAATAATAATATACTAGGACACTGGTGCCATTTGTCATTTTCGTGTGTTTATTTAATCTCTGGAAATAGTTCTCAAATGAGATGTGGGCAGACTTAGGGCATCAGCTGATTGTCTCTTACACATGGGCCAATAAATTCCTGGACTGGAAGGATTTGATGGAACTTGAAATGGAGAAAGTTAACAGAATTAATCCCTGTTTTGTGTCAATGGAAAAATCTTCAAGAGATGTGCTAGTGTATCATGTAAAAAAGAGGAACAGAGATGCGGCTTTACAACAATACTTCAGTGATATGTTCGGAATTGATGGCAAGAAAATATCTGTGAAAAAGGAAATTCCTATCAGACTCTTATTATATGACTATGACAGCAAGATTATTGGGCGCGTAAAGATGGAAGATGGAAGATGGAACCAATACGGATAATGGAAGAAGAGCGATTTGAAATTACTGGACTTAGTAGACTTGATGAGTTGGATTAATTGACATGTTTATCTAGAAAAAAAATTGATGGACATATATCTCAAGGATTGGAAACTTCTCTTTGACTTTTTGTGGAAGAATAAAATGATATGATGTTAATGAGATTTGTAACCAATTAAGATAACCGCTGGAGGAAGGTGATTTTATAATCTATTAAGATGCAGGCTTGTTATATATTATAGACTTATAGCTGAACTATGACAAATTGGAAGTCAATTTTTTATATATTTTTTTCTTTTTATTGTATTAGTTATGGAATTGTGTTTTTTCTTTTTGTATTGTTTTGGTTTTGAAAATTTGAATAAAAATTAATTAAAAAAAAAGAAAGAAACCTTGGCTGCCATCTTTATTGATGGCAAACCTGCGCAAACAGCAGAGAAAGGTAGGTGAAGTGGGGGGATGGCAGCTGGCTCAGAAACTCCTGTCTTGTGATCTGTAGCGTGGCTCGTGGAAGGGGAGCAGAGGGGCCCGGGGCAGGCTGATGCCCAAGGGCCCCAGCATTCCTGGAGCCGGCCCTGCCCTCTGAATCCATGGCCTCTTCCCCTAAGAATGAGTCAGGGCTCTGTGTTATGATAGGGCACATCTGCCTGGGGGAACCATTACAATCAGTCCAGAGCTTAACAGGAAATGCTCAGTCCATGAGAATGGGAGGTGCTAACCCTGTCCATTGAATCATCAACCAGCTGGCCAGCTAATATCAGGCTATGACACTAGGACACTTCAGAATCCAGGAAGAACCAAAACCACCTAGAAGAGATGAGACAGAATTTTAAAGAAAATGAAAGGAGTTCAGTGGTTGTGTGCAATGGCACTATGTGCATACCAACGCTGATTGTCCCAGGATTCAACCTGACATTGAGAAACCCTAGGCCAATGGTAGCTAATGTGGTGCCTTCCACGTGTTGTTGGACTGCAACTCCTATCAGCCCCAGTTGTTGGATTACAACTCCCATCAATGGTGAGGGATTATGGACATTTGGACATTGCATTGGCTATGTCCTCATGCAAGCTTTCAGATAAGTTCCTGTGGACCTCCCTACTGTCTGCCATGCCTGATGCACTGTAATAAAAGTAAATATAAGACTTCACAATTTTTTGGTAGGAGAAGTGCTTATTGTGCTCTGTTGGAGGATGTCTAATTTATAAATATCCTAAATGAATGAACAAATGAATAAATAAATCTTTACTTCAGAGTTGAGCAAAAAGTTGTGAAATCCTTAGAATAGAATCGTTCCACCACATTGTTGGTATTCTATCTCTGTCATGTCCTATGATTCAGCAGCTGAATTGGAAAGGCAAGTAAATAATTACATTTTCTTTCTAAGCCCACCTCCTTTATTCTTTCAACTCTATAATTAGCTACATACTGTGTTTGGCAGCTACATTTTAAAAGATGTGCACACATTTCCATTAAATTATTGTGCATAAATGTTTAGATCTAGCTAGAGAACATTGTAAACATGCACCCATAAGACTATTATAGCACCAACACTGTAATCTTGTATCTCCTCTATAACAGAGCAATCCATCTTGATAGAGGCCAATGGGAGCAGAGCTGATGGAAGCAGAGCTGGTAGAAGGCGCTGCCACATCCAGTTGCCAATCAGTGAGCTCTGGGAGGAAAAGATGCTGGCTGTTCCAGCATGGCAAGGCGAAAGGAAACAAATACATGTTTCCTTCTGCCTCCCCTTTTCCCAGCGTACCAGCTGCTGGAATAGAGGGCCATGGGAGGGAGCTGGATGGGAACTTGATGTAGTGTAAGTCCCCCCCCTTGCCCATCTCCCAACCCTCCCAGAACATCCCTTTTTAGGGCCTTGCGGTGGCTCCCATCAACTCCCCTACACCAGGCTGGGCTTTTCCAGCAGATCCTTGGCTGAGCCAGGTTGGGGCTGCACCAGGAAATGGGGCTTCTGCCAGTGAGCCTGGCTGAGCTGGGACCCAGCCAGCTTAGCCAAGGATCCACAGGATTCACTTCCCCTCAGCCTGGCATATATATGACTTGGATTGCACCGTAACTTTTTGTTTTTACATTACATTTTTCTGTCATAATTCTTGCTTGAGTGTGTAAAACACAATTAAGAAATTATCCTTTATTTTTTATTGTTATTACTATATCAGTCAACACATTAAATACATGAAAATGTAAGCAATAAAATAGAAATAAGCTTTGTTAGAAGTCAGCTTATAACATAATTGCATTTATCTAGTAATGCAGGTGGAGATACATTCCCTGAATCTTGTTTGACCAATAGATAACAACCCCCCCAAAATGTTTCTATTAATTTGTCATGGGTCTGTCTACCTTCCCCAGCCTGAATTAGATTAGTCAGTTTGACCATGGCAAATTTTAATAACCCATTCATTAATAGAAGGAGGCAAAATTTGTTTCCAAATATTAGCTATAGTTATGCAAATAGCACTTAGAAGATACACAATCATTTCAACATCTATCAGTAAAACTAGATCTTTCTCCTACAAATGGACATTGTGCATGTCTGAAGGTTCTAGCAGGGGAGTGCATATATCCTTGACCGGAGAACAGTACACTCCTTTCTGGGATGGCCGTCATCCTCTTCCACTGAGCGTGCAGCTTCGGGAGGGATGCAAATGGAGCAATGAGGGAGGAAAGAGACATCCGTCTAGCTGCTAGATCAGCCAAATCAACTCTGGTGGTGAATAGGGTGTTGCATCCATATCACCCTCACATGATTCATTTAGAAACATATTATTAATAAATATTTGCCTGGACATGCAAATACTTTGTTATCTGAACAAAATAACCAGTGGAGTCTATAATCAGTAATAAGCTCTATTTCTGTTCTATCTAACCAAAATTGTTTTGATTTTCCACACAGCCAAAAATATGCAAAGTATCTACATTATTTGCCCTAACATTTCCAGCATGTGCTATCAGCTTTGTTATAAATACAGTTAAATGAGTTGGTGTTAGATACCATTGGAACATTAATTTATAAAAGCTCTCCTTTAAACTAGCCCTCATTGTATAATTTGGAACTTTTAACCATAACCATTTCCAAGTGTTGACTGAAATTTCCTGACTTAGATCATTGTTCCATCTGGATTGAAAAAAGTTAGTTTGATTATCTAGAATAGTAATAATTTTATATTTATATAAAGTGTATTTATACTATACTTCATAGTCTTGGGGAGCTATCATTGATCAAAAGAGTCCCAAACTCTGTGACATCCCTCAATGGGCCAAATTTAGTTATCAGTGAGTAAACAATATTTCGCATTTGTAAGTATCATGCCCTCCTAAATAATTGTCTAATTTCCACAAGGCCATATATTTTCCACAAATTCACTAACAAGAGTTCATCCTATTTTGAATTATGGGGGGAAAAGCTGTCAAAAGTGACAATCCTGGGCTCAGTTTGCATTTATATTTACACCAATTATTATAAATCGTAGATATGCATAAAATATCCTTTCTATTGGAGTCAGATATAAGGAAGGACAAGATTAGATGTGTTTCAGTGGGTATTTGAGCATAATCTTGTGGATCAAGATTATTATCACACAGGATCACTTCCCATATCATCAAACAATTTATGGCTGAAAAATCTATGTATTTTGCTATATTACTTATGTGATGTATGAGAAGACTGATTCACTAATAGGCAAAAAAACCTAAGGGGAGGGGAGCAGGCAGGAGGGGGAGGGGGAGGGCAGGTTTGATCATTTGCATGTTTCTTGAGTTCAGTGGGTTTTACTCCCATGCAATCATGCTTAGCACAGGTAAAACTGACCATGGGGAGGGAGACCTGGAGTGGGCAGGAAGAAGGAAGAGGGGAGGAGAGGAATGAGGGAGGGAGGAACAGGAGAGGGAAAGGAGGGGAAAAGCTGGTCTGATCATTTGCATGCTTATTGAGTTCAGTGGGATTTACTCCTGTGCAATCATGGCTAGGATAGGTAAAACTGATCGAGGGGGAGGGGAGAGTAGAGGGAAGGAGGAAGGGGAAGAGGGGAGCAGAAGGAGTGGGAGGGGGAAGAAGGCGATTGGAAGGGGAAGGGTGAAGGAAGGGAAAGGGAAGGGACAAAAGGGAGGTGATGGGAGGGAGGAGGATGGGAGGGAAGGTTTGATCATTTGCATGTTTATTGAGTTCAATGGGATTTACTCCTGTGCAATCATGCTTGAAGATGAAATGGACTGCCTTCAAGTCAATTCTGACATGGAGACCATATGAATAGGGTTTTCATGGTAAGTGGTATTCAGTGGTGGTTTACTATTGCCTTCCTCTGAGGGTGAGAGACAGTTATTGGCCCAAAGTCACCCAGTGAGCTTCATGGTTGTGTGGGGATTTGAACCCTGGTCTTCCGGTCATAGTCCTAGGATAGGTAAAATGTCCATGGGAGAGGGGGAGGGGAGGGAGAGGGGGAGGGGGAAGAAGGGTATTGGAAGGGGATGGGAAGGAGAAGAGAGAGGTGAAGGAAGTGGGAGGGAAGGGGTAAGAGGGAGGGGACAAGAGGGAGGAGGAGGGGATGGCAGGTTTGATCATTTGCATGCTTTTTGAGTTCAGTGGGATTTACTCTTGTGCAGTCATGCATAGGATAGGCAAAACTGACCTGGGGAAGGGAAGAAGGGGAAGGGGAGAATATTGGATGTGTGGGCACTGGGCAGAGGGGAAACTCCTTTCCTTTCCAGAAAAACACCATTGTGAACAGTATAATTCTTTTTCAGGGTTTCCCCCAACGTTTTGTTCTACAGCCATTATATGTAGTCTCCCACCCAAATTTAAACCAAAGCTGTCCCTGGCCACATCCACACCAGACTTTTTTCACTTTAGACAGTCATGGCTTCTCCCAAAGAATCCTAGGAAGTGTAGTTAGTGCGGGTGCTGAAAGTTGCTAGGAGACACTCTATTCCCCTCACAGAGCTTCAGTCAGAGCAGCTGACTATTAAACCACTCTGGCCATTGGCTCTCTGTCAGGGGAATAGGAGTCTCCTCTCAGCACCCTTCACAAACTACACAGGATTCTTTGGGGCAAGCCAGGACTGTCTAAAGTGAAATAAATGTCTAGTGTGGGTATGGGCCCCTGATTAGCCAAGCCAAGCCAAGCAGCTGTGAGTCTGGCTTTTAGAACACTGACAGTTGGTTCTTACTGAGCATGTCTGGGTTTATCATTGAGTTCAATGCTAAATTTCTTAAATTAAAAATCAGCTAGGCATTTTTTTTAACTTTTAAACTGCAGAAGATGAAGGTCAGCGTATGGGGCAAGGTGAGTATTAGGATTATAGGTACTCTGTGAACATGGCTGATTTTTAATTAATTTCAACACATTATGAGAACTCTGACAGTAAAAAGACCAGCAGGGGTCTGGATTCTCTCTCTCTCTCACTTTGAACTCTTGATTCTCTCTGACTCTTTTATGTACTGCCATGAAAATTTAGAGTGTTGTTAAGCAAGCATTTCTGAGTTCAGGACTATAGGTTTTGTAAGGTTTTGTTTTGAACTGAGCTTATGGGAAGCATCAGAATGGTGTGGGGGTATTTTCAATTTAACATTGCAGAATGAAAAAAATCCATGCTGCCTATTTTATACAGCCACTCTTGTGGCTGTATAATATGGAGGTGCCAGTTTATTAATAACAGCTAAAACATCTATTTGGGGAAAGTCTTCTTCTGTCTCATAGTGTTATTATGTAGACGTAAGGATCTTGCCATTGCCCCACACTCAGAATGAAGAGAAAAGACAAGCATATGGATGAAAGGTCACCACTTTATTGATCAATCTATCGAGGACCTGCAGTATCCAAACCTAATCTAATTTGGCTCTGGACTGAGGAGACTGAACTCTCTCTCTCTTCTCATTGATTGATTGATTGATTGATTGATATGCCACCTTTCCACAGTGAGCTGTGCCCAAAGCGGCTTATGAAAAACATTCAAAAACACAAAGCATTGAGGTAGGGAAAAGGAATCCGTCTACAAAACACAATACATTCAAATAGGGCAGTGGTTCCCAACCTGTGGGTCAGGATCCCCAGGGGGTCATGAAGTCATTCCAGGGAGGTTGCAAAGAGCCAAGAGAAGAATTATTTATTAATTTAAAAATGAATTAATAGCTGGTCTGCGCATCACCAACTTGTGAGCCTGCCTCCCTTCTGCCTCCCTTCCTTCCAGCCGGAACAGTCAGTTCCCATCACACAGAGAGCTGAGCAGCACTCAAGCGAGTGCATCAAGAGAAGGGGCCAGCTGGGCTTATTTGAGCTTCAGCATCTCTCTCCCACCCTCTTTTGTCAGCAGCAGTGAGGGAAGATCGATTGAGCTGATTGGCTCTGGCTGTATAGACAGAGGGATCCAGGAAGGGGTCTGCCTGCCAAAAAATTAACGGGACTGAGTGCCTGAGAGTTTCCCCAGGAACACACAGCAGGGCACTCATTAAAAAATCACTGTATAGTTAAATTATAGGACATGTCTACTCAGAAGTAAGTCTCTTCATATTTAATGGGGTTACTCCCAAATAAGTCAAATTGCAGTAATCAGACCAGACTAAGTTTCTGTTGAAACATCAAAGCTGTACTACTTGGGGGGGCATGGGGCTTTACTGGTTAAAGGAACAAAAATTAGGACTACAATACAAGGACTTAAGCTGCAATCCTAACCAGGACTGCTCAGAAGTAAGTCCTACAGAATTCAATGGAGCAACAGCCATATGAGATAGGTTAGGTTGAGAGTAAGTGCAGACCCAAGGCAGTAAGTGGACAAAAAAATAATGGGTAAAGTAGGTTTTTAAAATGTGAAATTGCACATGCTCAGTGTATTTTTGTTGCTGTTTATCAGGTGTTGAGTGTGTTTTTATATGGTTGTTTATGCTCATTCTATTTTTAAATATTTTACAATATGTTGTTGCCCAAATTTTGTTGTTTTTACTCTTGAGGTCTTTGCATGGGTTGGCATTGGGGGAGAGCAGGGCTATTGTGCCTCTAACAGCAGGCAGAAATTAAATTAAGCATTTTCTAGAATGGAAATAGAAATGTTGACATTCTGTCTGTTATACACATTATTATTATTGTCATATGCAGCTTCATGAGCCAAGTTCTGAAAAGGAGGCATTGTTGTATACAGGTGGAACACTTAAAACCAGAGTCCAAATGCTCTGGCATCAAGCAGGCTCTGTTCACCACTCTGGGTGGTTTACTTTTATCTCTTTCCTCTCATTTCTTTCAAAATCTGTTAAAAGTTGTTTATATTGCTGTAACCTGTCCTAGAACCTTCTGGTGAAGGGCAGGTAATAAATATCATCATCATATTTGCTTTTGTGATGAATAAAAAGTGACATTATTTAACACTTCATTATGTATTTTTTTCAATTAACAGAGACTAAAATTACAACAATTAGCTTCTAGACATGGGGTCAGAACAATTAATAGGACTCAAACATCAATGGGAAGGGATTGATCGACGGAACTGGATGGGAGAGACTGGGAACAATTGTGGAATAATAGTTTGATACCACGTCCTCCCATCAAGTTCAGGAAACAATGTTAAAAATTGCTCATGGATGGTATGCTACCCCAGTATACCTATTGCAAGTGAATCACATCCTCTTCCCCAAATGCTGGTGGGGATGGGGTTCCATCAGCACATACCACCATATGTGGTGGGCATGCACCATATGTGGTGGGCAGGTTAAAGCCTTCTGGAATGCTATTTTTAAAGAAATCAGTCAAATAACCAAACAAGACATCAGTCAAACACCACAACGTGCTATTTTAAATTTATTCATTGACTCTACATTGTAAGAACCTGATAAGCCATTTACTCATGGCAGCGAGTCTCACAATTGCCAAGCACTGGAAAGATCTAAAGGGTGCTTCGATACAATATTGTTCAGGGAAAGTATGGCATATAGCGATCATGGAGAAATTAACATCCAAGCTCCGACAAGCAAAGGGTGAGTTGAAAAACAAAACTTTTGTGGACTCTTGGTACCCCTTCATAATATATGTAAGTCAAACAACACACAGGTGGACTCCACCAACACAATATGTGGCCAGTTGGAATGCCTAATGCCACAAACTGTTCTGATTTGATAAAATTTTGAATGCCTAGCAATTCTTTGCTTTCATCAACATATTAATCATTCTAATAAATTATTTCATTAAAAATATACCATTGCCTGGGGGGAGGGATATAGTTTAACAGGGATTTAATAAATATGAGCTAGTAAGATTTATTTCTTACGTGCAAATTGTATTTGAATACTGATCTTGTATCAAAGATATGTAAAATCTCAAAAATTAAAAAGTATATATAAAAATTATAACAATTAGCATGTAGGCTCACAAAACATTTTGAGGTTACAAGGGGGGTCCTATATTCATAAAGGTTGGAAACCACTGAAATAGGGCAAAAACTAGCAAACACAGAATAAATTCAGCATTACCACAGAAATAATCTAAACTTTAACACACAAGTCCAAAGCAAAAAGAAAGGTAACAGACAGTAGAGCTCCAGGTGTTCATCTTGCTGCAGCTTGGCTTTAAATACAGTTCACAGGGAAGGATCCTCTCTTCAGCTGGCTCCCTCTTCTCTTCTTCAGGGAAGACTAAGAGCCACAAAAGGGAAATGCTGGGGAGGGCATTCTCATAAGGGTCATATTACCCTGGCTCAAGTTGCTGCACCTGTATAGCCTGAGGTGGGGTCTTGCATCCCCAACTCGACAGGAGGGTGAGCAAAGGGAGCTCCCTTTATCAACCCTACACTCATTGGTCAGCATGTGGTTCTAGGGCCACATTGTAGGGCCAAAGAGCATCTGTCAATACGCATGCACACTGAACTGTGGCAGTGTGAGGTTGGTTGCTCAAATGCCCTTCACCTGAAAGGTACCTTTGAGTATTCACCAAGGCAATGATGTAATTTACTTCCCTTCCCACATTACCTGCTCTAAGCTGTAACAGTAAGCCAAATAGCTACATCAAATCCACCCGGACCATTTCAATAGAAGTGTGGAGTAGGTGAAAAACAGGTGCTCTCAAGACCAATCAAAGAGCACTCCAAAAATTCCTACTCAGCCACCAATTACCAATGGCCAATCCCATACTGCTTACTATATGAGGAGAGTGTGTGGGATGTTGTGCCTGAAGGAAAGGGGCCAATGTAATGGCATGGCATGTCCTAAAGACACACCTCCTCTCCACTGACCATTGCCAGCCATGTGATTCCCCATCCCAAACGTCAACACTGGTAAGTCTAATGGATTTCATCCCAACAGGGAGATTGGAGCAAAATGCCCCTGTCTAAGTAAAAGAGAAGTGGACTTGTGGAAAGTAAGGTTTTAAATTGACATGATTCACTAGAAAAGACAATAATGCTGGGAAAAACAGAAGGGAGTAGGAAAAGAGGAAGACCAAACAAGAGATGGATTGATTCCATAAAGGAAGCCACAGACCTGAACTTACAAGATCTGAGCAGGGTGGCTCATGACAGATGCTGTTGGAGGTGGCTGATTCATAGGGTTGCCATAAGTTGTAGTCGACTTGAAGGCACATAGCAACAACTATATTTTAAATACATGTTCAGGAGGGAGTTATTATAAGCAATGGGAAATGTTCACACTATTCTGAAATGAATATAAAATATTTCAGTCATATACTGGGTCATGGTGCACTGTATCCTAATGTGAACATCTTGTTTTTATATATTTTTTATTTTTGTAGCATCATGTAAGTTTTGTATACATATAATAAAAATACATTATTTGAAAACTGATTAGTGAGAAAAGATTTGGCATTGTGATAATTATTTTGTCTGACCAGAGGAGGATTTGAATTTGGTAGAGCTATGTATGCTAAACCTAACTAATTCAGTTTTATTAAAATTAGAGCCATACACCATTCTTACACCCTTTCCAACCAAACAGTTTTAAGTTTTCAAGTATGACTAAGTAACAATCACCCTCACTAAGAGAAGCCAACCATTGTGTGTTTTTGCATTTAGTTCATGTTCGCACTCTGCATCTAGGTTGGCAGGGTATAGGTAGAAGCTCTTTTTGGTTCTAGTTGAAACAAATGTTCTGTGCAAATGTTCCACAATGTATAAGGCTAATGTGTCCAGGGTAGAGCAGAACAGTGCCTCCTTCACCCAGCCCCAACATCGTGTATCATGCTAGTCCCATCCTCAACATCTGCATGTTCAATAGGATTTGATGACCTGTTTTATTTGCCCCAGTATCAACGACCCCTGTATCTTCTTAGAGATAGGGTAGGATAATAGAGCAATAGTTCTTTACGAAATTGGAAGGTTTCTAACCGCATTAAAATAGTCACCCTTTGTTATAGTAGTAGACTTGGAAGAAGTGGGATGTTATTGTTTAGATAGCTTGCACATCTAGTCCCTCACTATGGAAAGACTGTGCAAGCACCAAGGCTGCACCTGTAATATAAATTTATGTGCATTTCTGTATTTTAATATATTTCTGTATTACATTACATCTCTGTTCTAGCTATAGATTTATTTGTCTTCTAGAAATTAAGATACTCATAAAGATGGAGAATTATAATTTTTGCATATGTTTTAAAATGATATAATTTTTTAACAAACCCTCTGCTTAATAAGGGAGAAGAATCCCATTTGATGTTCTCTGGTCTCACCGTGAAGTAGACTGCTTGCTACCACTGTATTCATGACATTCATTATTCATACAAATTAATATCCTGACTATACTATGCTAGAGTCCCATTATGCACAGCAAGCCTGCTTACACTGCTCCTAGTAAATAATACCTTATTGTGGAGCTCCACCAAGATGCTTGTAAATATTTACTGCCCCTTTGTACTTGACCTGTTCGATAGTGAATGCAGCAGGAGATTGTTTTTTTCCTCCAGGTTTTTATTCAAGTTGCTGCACATATAATATTGAGTAGTGCTAGACAATTTAAGCCTCTCTCCCCATAGACTTCTTAAAGTTGCCTACAATGCAAGCATAATTAAGGTAATGTGTTATATGCCCTCAGTGAAGGTTCTGCTGCTTTGAGACACTAGCAGAATCATTATGGGGGGGGGGGAAGCAATATATTAGGGCCACACAGATTATGTTTCCAGTGTGTTGTGATGGTTTCTTCATCCACAGAAGGAAGATCTAATCCCTGCAACAAACCACTGGAACAATAATGGATGTCTATGTTCTTTTCAGGTGAACATATCCAGTACAGTGGAACCTCAATCCAGCAGTGGTGAATTAAGATTTGTAATTTGATCTTGGATGGATTGAAAGTAGCATTGGCCATAAAGCTGCTCACAGAATGGCTACTCTTTGTGGTGGTGGTAGTGGTGATCCCCTTCTCTCAGTGTGTAGCCAGTATCGCAACAGCTGACCCTGTCCTCCTACCTCTATGTTGATCAAGCCTTCTTAAAAGGGCATATGTGCATGCACACTTATGCAATTATATATCCTGCAAAAATGGTCTGGTCACAGCAGCATGGGAACATAGGAAGTTGTCTTATATTGAGTCAGACCATTGGTCCATGTAGGTCATTATTGTCAATATTGGTTTGTAGCAGCTCTCCAGTTTTTCTTTCCCAGCCCTAACTAGGGATGTCAGGGATTGAACCTGTGGCCTTCTGCATTCAAAGCAGATGTTCTGAGCTATAGCCCTACCTCAAACGGCAATCATAATGTCTAGCTTCAGGGCTGTTGGGAAAGTCCTCCAGTGCTTAAATTGCACATGGATAGCATTCCTAAGGGAAGCCAATGAGTACAAGACAACTTTAGAGTGGCCTAGAGGAGAGTATTATTGTTATTATTATTACTATTACTACTACTACTACCCACCCTTCACCAATAGGTCCTGGGGGGTTACAGAAATTTAAAATACAGTATTAAAAAGAATTATAACACATTACAGTTGATGGAGTGATAGGCAGATCAGCTATGGATCTACATGAACTCCTGAGGGAAATTGAGGGATAATACATATATATCACATATCTTGCACAATGATGTATCCAAAGATCTTTTTATAACTGTATCACAGTGCTAGCTTAAATAAACCAGCCTTTTGCTTACTTTTCCCTGTGGATCTGAATGGAAAATATATCGTCATGAGATACAACTTCATTTTCTTTCAATTTTATGAGCTGCCCCATTAAAGTTGTTAAAATGAGCATACATACAGTGCTTTTTTTGGTATAAAATGAGGTGCCAGTACTCATACCTTGACATAAGTGTCATAGGTGGCTGCACGAAATGGCTATATCAGGGTTATTGTCCTGCCTGAATTTGGCAGATTTTGAATTGCAGATGGTTGGACAGAGATTGAATGCCTACAGAGTTGGGCTAATATTTCATCATAATCTCTTTATTTGTATGCCAGTTCTCTACAATATTGTGATCAGTGGCTCACAATGTATCAAATGGACAATAAGTACAACCATTCAATGACATTAGAAACCATAATATCAATTAAGTAAAAACAATCTATACATTATGTAATGCAATGCAAATAAGCTAACCTAATTTAACAGCTTAAACTAAACAATATTGTATAAAACATTTTGAATAAGCTGGCCTAATTAATTACTTGAAACTAAACAGAGGAGAAAACAATACCAATACAAAATAGAATAGTAGCATACATCACCATCACAATTTATGTCAGTGAAGGTATCACATATGGTGTAAATGAGGTAGGAATTAGGCCTTTGGCATTTCACCACCATCCTCATCAGAACATAAGACAACCCTGCTGAATCAGGCCAGTGACCCATCAAGTTCAGCATCCTGTTCTCACAGTGGCCAACCAGATGCCTATGGGAAGCCCACAAACAGAATTTGAGTGCAACAGTGTTCTCTCCTCTTGTGGTTTCCATCAATTGGTATTCAGACGCGTACTGCTTCTGACTGTAGACTCACGTGCCCATGCTAAATTCCAAATCTGCCACAAGGAATTTGGAAAACAATAGTTCAATTCACTAATAGGCAAAAAACCTTGCAGTTTAAGAATGTACCTATAGCCCACAGATATTTATATCAAACTTTAAAAAGCAGGCACATTGGGCAGCTATAGTGAAAGCACCAGGGAAGCAGGAGACCTGACCTCCTCTCTGAAATATTGTACTGCCCTACAAATTTGTCAAAATGCAAACACAATTTGGGTTGGTCTTTCACAGTCCAATCCACTTCCTATGTACCTTGGAAGAATTTGGTAACATGTGCCTCTGAGCATATAAGTTTTGTAAGGTTTTGTTTTGCAATGAGCTTATGGGAAGCATCAGAATGGCAGGGGGGGTATTTTCAATTTAACATTGCGGAATGTGAAAAATCCGCTCTGGCTATAGTATACAGCCACTCTCGTGGCTGTATAATTACTTTTTTAAAGGGCATGTTGTAAGGCAATCAGTTCCCATTCTTCTTTGTAACTGTAATGGATATCTTGAACGTCATTGTGATTAACCAAACAGAGGTTTTTATTATATTAACAAAATGTTTCAGCTTCCTCCATCAGCTGCTAACATACAAATTTATGATTTGTATGTTAGCAGCTGATGAAGGCGGAAGCTGAAACATTTTGTTAATATAATAAAAACCTCTGTTTGGTTAATCACAATTACATTCATATATATTTTTAGGTGATTAACAGAATCCTTATAGGGATCCAGAGCAAGCTTGAGTGAAGTTCTGTTTGTTGCTTTCAAAACTGTCTTATCTGTAATGGATATCTTAAATGTATAATTTTTGAAAGCTGTGCTTTCATAGAATCTTATAGTTGGAGGGTCCCCTGTAGGCCCCTCCTCAATGCAGGAAATCCAGCACTTAGTATCCTAACAGATGGCTGTCCAGCCTTTAAACATCCTGGAACTGAATATATTTTCCCTAGATGCCAGTTCATCACATGGGTTAACCTGCCATCTGGTGTCCAAGGACAGGAAATGCACTGTAGTTTTGAAGAAGTAGTCAGCCGTTGCTGGCTTGTACAGGCCAGTTCATTTCCTGTCTTGGTCCAAGGTGGGTCTCTCAGTCCTGGCTCCCACACCTTCTACTGTATGAGTTCTAAACTGTTTTCCCCCTCTTTCTTCCTCAACTTTTATGTAGGCGTAGTATTTAAAATAAAAGATAAAATAAACACAAAAGGATTTCCTCCCCTTTTATCTCATGATCCACTGACCCTCCCAAACAAAAACCCTCATTCCTTTTTTTTTCTTTTTAGTGCTTTGGGGGTGGGCTCGAATCCCATTTAATCTCCAGAGAGGAATGTTGCTTGTCAGCTCCTAGTCCCTTTGTTCTCATGGGACCAGCACAGCAAAATTGCCTGAGGCACACACCATTTTGAAAGGTGACCGAGGGTCAGCTGAGCTGGCAGCCCAACCCTCCACCCCCAGAAGCTATCCAGAACCTACTTTTTGTGCTTCTTGTGAGCTGTTCCCCCTTCCTCTGTGTGTGGCTGCCCCTTCTAGCCCTCACCCACTTGCTCAGATAGGATAGCAGCTCCAGCAGCCAAGAAGCAGCAGTTTAAAAGTTTTTTCCTTTCCCGCGTGCCCACCCAGCCACAGCCATTCTTTCTGGGGAACAATTTAAAATCTTTCCAATAGCCTTGGAGGGGCAATTTGCTGCCTCTTCTGTCACAAAGCATGAATAAGCACTTGAAACACCAGTGCTTAAAAGCTTGCTTAGCGTCAACGGCTTACGGATGTCTAAGGAGCAAACAAATATATTGCTGAATCAAATGCAACCAGATTCCATTTACAGTATGAGCTATTGGCTGGGCACAGCAGTCATAGGTGTCATCCTCGAATCTGAAAGACCATCCACAACCAGGATTCACCAGGTGGACTGGAAAGCTTTTGGCTGTTGGTATCATACCAGATGCATCTGCTCCTCTAGGGCCACCATCCAGCAGGTACTGGACTTCTTGAATAAGGGCCTCTAGCTATGACTGAAAGTCAGTACACTGTAGGGACAGACATAGGCCATCTTGGCGATCCGTGCCACGTCCAACCACCCAGTCAGCACCCATCTGTTAATACATCACTTCGTTAAAGGATGCAGCTGTTTCACATTCCCCAGTTGTCCACTGCTTCTGTCATGAGGTCTACAAAAGGTCTGACAGGCATTGCAATGACCCCCATTTGAGCCACTAGGCACCATATCTCTCCAGGTCCCATTGTACAAAGTCCCCTTCCACATGACCATCACCACAGCTAGGCATATCTCACAGCCAGGCGCCCTCTCCACAGCTCCTCACCTCTGTGTCTGTCATGGGGGCCAGGTGGTCTTCAGAACAGATTCTTCCTTCCTCCTCAAGGTAAATATGAGCTTCCACAGGGAGCAGGAGCTAGTCTTACCATCTTCCTGCCCAAACCTGGTATACTTGTTGGAGAAGAACCTGCACTGCCTGGACATCAGACAGGCCCTCAAGGCCTATATCAACTGAACCAAGTATCTCAGGGACCACAGAAGCCTTCTTTGTTTCAGTCCACACCAGGTCACTAGGCAAGAAGGCATGAGCAATGACCCTGGCCTGGTGGCTAAGAAATGCATCCGGTTGGCATACAAAGCCTTTATCGTCCTGCCACCTGAAGGAGTCAAGGCGCACACGACAAGAGCCACCTCGACCATGGTTGCCTTCACAACTAATGTACCCTTGATGGACATCTGTAGAGCAGCTAACTGGTCCTCCCTATCAGCTTTCATCAGACACTACAAAATAGACCACCATACATCCACACAGGGCTTCTTTGGAAGGAAGATACTGTAGCAGTCAGTACTATTAATTTAGTGGGCTCACCTCGACCCACCCGGCTGGGACAGCTTTGGTATATCCCATGTGATGGACTGGCATCCAGGGAAAATGAACCATTGGTTCTCACCTGATGCCAGTCTGTCAGGGCCCTCCCAGTTCCATCGGAGCATAGCTGCTAACTTCATATAATGCATGTGTTCGTATACAGCTTCCTTTTACTAAGGTATAGTCTTCTGTTTTTGTAGAGTACAAGTGTTTGCATATAGCTTTCCCTTATTACGGTACATACTTTTTTCCTTTATTTTTTTAAAAAGTCCAAACAATGCAGGACTGTGTTGCACTGTCATGTATCCTTGCTTCTCTTCAAATGCTTCAGGTGCTTAGGTTGGTTTTCCAAGCATCAGCGTAAGAATGTAGTCTTCACAGGTGGCCAAGAGGCACACTGTCACTTGCTTTATGTTTTTGTTCTTGGTTTGTTTCTGTGTTTTTGCTTTCCTCTTCTCTTGCATGTCTGCACGTAGGTTCTCCTGCAATATCACCCAAGGGACTTGTCCAAAAATGAACTGGCCTCTACAAGCCAGCAACAGCTGACTACTTCCTCAAAATTACAGTGCATTTCCTGTCCTTGGACACCAGATGAGAGGTTAACCCATTTGATGGACTGGCATCCAGTAAAATCACCTTTCAGGTGAGAACCAATGGTTCATTTACAAAGAAGCCCCATCTACTAAGCATGTTAACAAAAAAAAAGATTTAAAGTGAGATTTAAAAATCAAAAACAAAAGATAAGGTACCAAGTAGTTTAGGGAGCTCTGTTTAACACATACATTCTGCTAGCACTGGTACACTGGAGGTGGCAAGCATTTGCTGACATTTTATGAGATTGTAAAGTATCCGTCAGCATTTTTAGTGATACAGTTCCTTGCTTGCTTTCCTCCTTGGACTTGGTGTTCGGGTTCTGTGTATTTTTACCTTCTCCCTGTGGTACCAAATAAGCCATTTTTAAATAAAATAAAAATAAAGTTACAATTTGGAATAGAGTGACCTCATTGCATTACTTGTATGTGAAGTAAGTCTGGCAAATCTGAAAATGTATGAGACTAAGGGGGGGGGGGAGGGAAAACCTTTAAAGCCTTGAAATACTTGCAGTGTGCCACTTATTGCACACTGTGACAGTGATAAATTCCCTCAGTGAATCTCAGGTGCCCTGTTGTTATCTTTAACTGTCTTCTGGCTTGTCAGTCTTCAGCTTCCAGATGGTATCAGTCATTCACACAGGCAAAACCTTGCTTAGAGGGACTTACACTCTGTGCCGGTAATAGGTGCTTTATCTTCCACAGGATTATTTGCACTGTCCATGTGGATTTTTACTAAAGAAGCATCTTTGATTATCTAAACATTTATCTTTTGAACGCATCTTGTTGGAGACTGAATTACCAGATGAGGGTGGTTCTTTCAGAGCTCCCTTTCTTCCTCTGGCTTTCGTTGGAGGGTAATTTGGATCTGAGAAGATGAAGGATGGGCACAAGAAAAAAAACTTCATAGCTTAAATGATTAAAGTGTCAGCAATTCTGTACAATAAATTATACTTTTTTGTGAGTTTCGGCAATTGAAAAAAATGTCTGGTGATTGTCATATGGTATATTACCACCTAGAAATGCTAGCAATTTGAATGAATAGTAGCATAATGCTTAATTCTGCAATACAGATATTAAATTTTGTATACGTGCATTGTCCTGACAACAGAAAAATATTGTTATTTATTCTTTAAATTTATATCCCGCCCTTCCTCCCAGAAGGAGTCCAGGACAGCAAACAAAAATGCTAAAAGCACTCTAAATTATCTTAGAAATAAAAGACTTTAAAACATATGTAAACAAAACATATTTTAAAATAGCTTTAAGAACACCTTTAAAAACATCTTTAAAAGCAATTCCAACACAGATGCAGACTGGGCTAAGGTCTCTACTTAAAAGACTTGTTGAAAGAGGCAAATAGTGCTGTTGTTTATCATGGATTTAGCCCTCATTAACAAGGACTAAAAACATTATTTTAATAAAAGGGTGAAAATAGAGAAAATTTTATTCTTGAGCAGTTTTATTATAGTATTTTTAAAGTACATATATTGTGATGGCGGTACACATGAAGATGCAAAATTTCCACTCCAGATGCTGTTTTGAGAATGTTATTGATGGTCAACCATATGTACACACACATGGAGCTTGGGACGACTGAGTCAGTTGTACTTCCTGTTCCCATCCCTCACATTATATCCCAAACAAACTAGCTGGTAGCAGAGGAGACAAAACCAGGAGCCAGCCTGAGGATATTTTCCAGGAGTCTATTTTCCTTTTTGTCTATTGGAAAATACAGACAACCAGTTTCCCAACTGGAAATCACTTACCTTACTCCATGATAAGCCCCCAAATGTTAGCAGACATTAGAAAATGTGGCCAAAAAACACACAGAAACCATAAAGACCATTAATACAGGTGACCAAGCGAAACCATGGTAGAAAATGTGACAATTTCGTAAACTGGCCATTTCTATTGGGTCTATAACCTTTGACCATATAGAGATAAATTGACCTTATCACATGTCAATTTCCTGTCCTCACTCTTCCACTGACAGATGATGGCCTTGCCTGTCCTTTTATTTGTGTGACATCAGTGAACAGATTGGCACATCTTATCACTGTGCCTGTGAAACATCTCAGGTCTTTGCTATTGTTTAAAGGCTTTATCAAATGCATGTGACAGAAATTTCAGTCAACCAGACTATCAACTGGAAGTTCATAATCACATGAGGATCTCCAAAAACTTTTTACAGGGTGGAGTGCTTCTGGTCAGGGTTCATACTAGCCAGACAGATATACTCCCTTCCAGGGTATTTCATTCCAGTCCCTCCTCCCCTCCCCTGTTTGCCATCCCCCTTCCTTACCACTCAGTCAGTGGAGACTGGTGGATCCAATGTCAGAGAGGTAGTAAGGTTTTAGTCCAAACTTTCAAGGAGATGTCCAAGGTACTGAACCTATTTTGGGGTTATGCTTCAGCACCTTGGACAGATCCTTGGAAGTTCAGACTAAAACCCGAACAGATTCACTGTCTGACTGAACTGCCAGCCTCCACTGCATTCAACATTCTGTGGCTTTGCTCCTTAAGCAACAACCACGAAGCTATCTTAAGTTATCACTAGTCTGGCACATAGGGCAGGGCACATCCTTGATTTGGCTTTTGCTCCAGATGGGGGATGGATGTCACCCCACTGTGATGGTCAGATCACTTCTTGGTGAAGGTTGGACATAAGGGCTGCAGGGCTGGTGGACAGATTAAGATGGGCCACCCCTGGAGACTAATGGAATCCACTGGGTTCCTGAATGCACTGGGGGGGGAGATTTCCAGTAGATAGAGCAGATGACTCTGTTGAAGCTCTCGTCATGCTGTGGAACAACAGGACGCATCAGGCTTTTGACATGGTTGCCACTGAGTACCCTCTCCAGCATTGTGGAGCCCATTTTGCACCTTGGTACATCAATGAACTAAGAACAATGAAGCAGGCTGGATGACAGCTAGAGCACAAGTGGCAAAATGTGTGCTGTGAGACTGGCCAAGTATGAGGAAAACAACATAACCATGCGTACTGTATGGCAGTGAGGGTGGAAAAAAGCCCACTTCTCTGTCTCCATCACATTCTCAAGTGGAGGTTTTTTGTATTGTCTGGAGTCTGTTAACATCTACTCCAGAAAACTGAGTTTTAGACACTCCAGAAAACTGTGTTTTAAACTGTGAATTGTTTGTAAGGCACTTTGAGAGTAAAGTTGCTCGCCTCCATAGCAATCTTTACATCCCACCCACATTTACTGTAGTCCCCAGTGAGGGGTCCCTGCAATGACTGCTGAAACTTCATGGGATCATTTTCAGTTGATGCAGCCTGATGACCTGGGCAAGGTGCTAGTGACGATGTGGCCAGCTGGCTTTGCTATTAGTACAAATGGTCCTATTAAAACTGTTATGCATTGAGTTCAATGAGTTCCAAGTAGATATGTATAGGATTGTATTGTTAACTCCTTCTTGCGATATATTTAAATTCCTTCTTATCAAACTGTTGGAATGATCCTGTATTTTAATATTTTTACTATCTATCTCTTTAAAAAAAAAAGAAAAGAAACAAGCCAGCTTCCTTGGGTTTTTTTGTTCCTCAGCCTTTGGCTTTCAATAGAGCAAGCAAGAACAGCACCCAGAAGTGACTTTCATGGAATTTGCTTTGCAATGGCTGCAATACTATTTTTCTTTTCAATGCACTGAAAGATGCGAGAGGGAGGAACCAAAGGAGCATATATAACAGATTCCTGATAATGGCTACAAAAAATAACTGAAAACTGTTTCTCATGTCATTACTAGAGACACTGGATAAAAAGTAGTAACAACAAAATTAGCCACAGTTAAGTTTTGCTTTGCTTAAGTTATTATATTTGTGTCCTATCCACATCCAACAATCCAATAAGATATTTAATTTCATTGTCATTGTTATTGTTGATCTGATATTGTGCAAGGTTTTTTGTTACTGATCTTTCATTAAAAATCTTCAGAGCAACTACCAAATTAATTGCAGGCCCCCAACAGCTGTCTTATGATTTGTCAGACTTTCTGTTACATTTTTGTGTGTTTTTGGATTATGCCATCTTGCACTAAATGTGTATAATCCATGTCTGCATTAGAAGGATACTTGACCGCATTTGGTGTAAATAAGAGCACAGCTCAGTCTCATGAAGGCAACTGGTAAATCAGTTTACAATTAGTTTGCTACATTTCCCCAGACTATTTGTAATCCACATAGTGCTAAGGATCATAGTGGAAATGTTTTTTATTAAATGCAGTGTTGCTATATTAGACTAATATTCATTTCTGAGTTCTTGATAATTACAGGATGGAAGATAGGCAAAAAAAATCCAGTGGCCTTTGCATTATCATCTCATGAATGAAGGGTTGGAAAAGCCAATTCTTGGGAAAACAGAACACATACTGGTAGTTTTTCATCATTGGGGGGTGGTTATCAATCTTAATCTGATGAAATAAAACTTCCCAATGGCTACAAAACTTCTCCGTGTACTGGTTAGATACAAGAGAAAATTAAAATCAAAACAAAAGAAATCTGTTTTAAGATTTTTTTTATCACCAGTATTGTTCTTGTTACTAGCCCTGTTTATCTCAAGACATGGGGATATGTTTGTTACTCCTGTCACAGAATCATTGAATAGTAGAGTAGAGGGCATATAAGGCCACTGAGTCCAACCCCCTGCTCAGTGCAGGAATCCATGTTAAAGCATACCCTACAGATGGCTGTCCAACTGCATCTTGAATGCCTCCAGCATTGGACAGCCATCCCTAGGTAATTGGTTCCATTGTACCACTCTAATAGTTAGGAAGTTTTTCCTGATGTTTAGCCAAAATCTGGCTGCCTGTAACTTGAGCCCGTTATTTTGTGTCCTGCACTCTGGGATGACTGAGAAGAGATCCTGGCCCTCCTCTGTGTGACAACCTTTGAAGTACTTGTAGAGTGCTATCATATCTCCTCAGTCTTCTCTTCTCAAAGCTAAACATGCCCAGTTCTTTCAGTCTCTCCTCACAGGGCTTTGTTTCCAATCCCCTAATAATCCTTGTTGTCCTCCTCTGAACCTGTTCCAGTTTGTCTGCAGCCTTCTTGAAGTATGGTGTCCAGAACTGGATGCAGTACTCAAGATGAAGCCTAACCAATGCCAAATAGAGGGCAACTACTACTTCATGCAATTTTAAAAGTATGCATCTGTTAATGTAGCCTAAAATAGTATTTGCCTTTTTTGCAGCCAATGCCACAGTTGGCTCATATCATATCATCTGCAAGTGTGATAAGCTTTACCTGCACCTCCTCATCCAAGTCATTAACAAAAATGTTGAAAAGCACTGGGACCAGGACTGAGCCCTACAGTATCATGCTTGTTACGCCCCCCCCTAATTTGAGAAGGAACCACTGATAAGCATTCTTTGAGTATGATTCTGTAGCCAACTATGGACCCACCTGATAGTTGTTCCATCCAGCCCACATTTACTGTAGCTAGCTTGCTAATCAGAATACCATGGAGCACTTTATCAAAACCTTTGCTGAAGTCAAGATATATCATGTTCACAGCATTCCCACAGTCTACCAGGAAGATTACCCTATCAAAAAATGATGTAAGATTAGTCTTATATCTGTTCTTGACAAATCCATGTTGGCTTCTAGTAATCACTGTATTGTTTTCAAGGTGCTTACAGGCTGACCACTTTATAGTCTGCTCCAGAATTTTCCCAGGGATTGATGTCAGGCTGACTGGTCTATTGTTTCCAGGTTCCTCATTTTTGTCCTTTTTTAAGATAGGGACATTAGCCCTCCTCCAGTCATCTAGCACTTCAACCACCCTCCATGATTTCACAAAGATAAGAAAGTGGTTCTGAGAATTCTTTAGTCATTGCCTTCATTACTCTAGGATGCAGTTCATCAGGCCTTGGAGATTTGAACTCGTTCAAAGTAATTAGATATTCCTTGACTTTTTGTCTATCAATCTCAAGTTGCAATCCTGCCCATTCAACTTCTACTTCATGTTTGCCAGGAGAGTCATAGATCCTCTTTTGGGAGAAGACTGAGCCAAATAGGAATTGAGTACTTCTGCCATTTCTTTGTCATCTGTTATCATTTTGCCATCCTCATTGAGTAGCTGTACCACCATATTTTTTCTCTGTCTTTAACTATGGATGTACCCAACAAAAGATTTTTGTTGCTTTTGGCATCCCTCACTAACCTCAGCTCATTCTCAGCTTTAGCCTTCCTGATGCCATCTTTATGATTCTGTGCTATCTGTTCGTACTCTTCCTTTATGTATGCCAGAAATGCTCAAAACTGAATCTAGGAACCTTATGCAAAAAGCTGTATCCGATGGGTCCTCCCTTAAAGTTGTGTCCTCCCTTCTCACAGATAATGAACTTTTTTGAGGGCCCTTCATGCAAGTGTTCCCTTTTCAAAGGAGAAAAGAGGTGGCTAAAAGTAGAACAGGAGTCATTAATGTGCCTGCTTTCCTCCCATATGTTGTAATATGCAAACCACCCTTATTGTTTTTACCCTTTTGAACGCTTTACAATGCAATCTTATCCATGTCTACTCAGACATATGTACTACTGAGTTTAATGAGGCTTGCTCCCAGTAAGTAGACTTGGGATTGCAGCCTAAAGCCATAAAGTTAGTTTGTACAAACATTAAAGCACCAGTGCCCCATAGTTTTCTAGAAATTATTCCATAACTACCTTTGCTACAACTTCCCAAACTCTCTCTCTTCATCTTTAAACTTTCTTTCTTTCTTCAGGAAGCTTTCTTCACAGGGAGCTTCAGTCCAACACTTTCATCTTAAATTTGTAAGTACAGGAAGAAGTGTCTTCAGGGTATAGTTTCAGTTCCTTGTACTGTAGAAAGGAGTTATAAAATTAAGCAGATGCTGACCTTATGCATTTGTTTTATAGGAGAAGAAACAAGAAAGCATCTTCTGTAGATAAGCTGTTTTTGAAGTTTCCCACAAGAAAAGATACTTTCCTATAAACATCCTGAACCCAAGTGCAAAAGAGGTCTGCTAGCACTGTGGTATAAATGGATTATTCCAACAGTCAAATGCATTTGAGTGCTAGTATAAAATGTCAGTGTGGTGTAGTGGTTAAGGGGCTGGACTATGACCTAGGAAATCAGGGTTCAAATCCCCACACAGCCATGAAGTTCACTGGGGCCAGTCACTGCCTCTCATCCTCAAAGGAGGCAATGGTAAACCCCCTCTGAATATCACTTACTATGAAAACCCTATTCACAGGGTCAGAATAAGTCGGGATCAACTTGAAGACAGTCCATTTCCATTTTTCATAAAATGTCAAGTAAATCACAGATATATTCTTTTATAGTAGAATATTCTAACTTTTGTTGACACTGAAAGAGTAAAACAACTTTTTAAAGTAGCAAATAAGACCTATATGTATACAGTATGTGAGGGGAAAGTGAGATCATACCTACTGATGCACACTGGCATTCAAGGTCATAAGCCCCAGCAGCCATATGTTCATTGTCTATGTGAAATATACATGCACAGATGTCCACTGGTAGGGCTCCACCTTTCAAAGAGGAATGGTTCAGGATTTCTGCTCATATGGAGGAGCCTTACACATGTGTATCAATATTTACATAATGCTCTTTCATACTGATGCCAAACATGCAGCCACCATCAAGTGTGACCAGTGCATGTCCCATCAGTAGTGCTTGTGAACCCCTGTCATATCAGTGAAATGCATGAAGGGACTCTGTTTGGACACTCCTATGTTACCTGGCAGATTTCCAGAATTCTGTTTTATGCTTTGCCTGTTGAGTGCCCTACACAGTGTTTGTCTCTCCCTATCCAACAAAGCAAATTGTTCAGATTGGTCCGGTTTCACCTTAGCACTTTATTGATGACAGGCTGGGACAACATCAGAAATTGCTTTATACCAGGATATACTGTTTGTCTATTGAGGCCAGCATAGTCTACTCTGACTGGCAGTGGTTCTCAAGGATTTCAGGCAGAAACCATCACCTGTTACCTGGATACTGTGCTTTAGACCCTCCGCCCCCCATCCTGGCTTCATGCGAAGTATGTGCCCTGCCGCTGCCTTATTCTAATGCTGTCCTTTTTTTAAAGCACATAAAGTGATAGGAGAGTATCCATCTAACATATTCACATTGAAATGAATGGACTTAAGTTAGTCACTAACGGAAGTATGACAAAGTCAGAGACAGCTCATTGAATTATATGTTGTCCTACAATATTACTATTACTCAAGTATATCTTAACAAACCATCAGATAACAAACCATCATTCTCACTGGGCTTAAAGTCTAAAAATGAAGAATGTAATATGGGTTTTCTAACTTCTTTTTTGCCTTAGATTGTACATTTAGTACATCATTATATGGATATAAAAGCAATTGGTTTGTAGTTTGAACACGTTTACAATCAGTCACAACTGGAGGTAGCATGCTTGTGAAGCAGAGTCAGGTGATCGGAATGCAACAAACAGCACACTAATCCTTAACACATGGTGGCTCATTGTGTTGGCATCCTTCCTAATACTCTTGCAGCCTTAAAGATATTATATAAAGTCATCTGCATTGATGGTAGGTCTTAATAACTTCAGAGGCGCCATCGAGAAGTTAATGGAGTCCCATGGATTTAAGACGGAGTTATTCATTATTCCCAGACAGTTTAGGTTGGTTTAATGACACTGCCTGGCAAGTCACCTAATTCCTGACCTGCTGATGGAGTCACACTACTCTTGTCTAGGGGGAAAATATTTATTGTGCAAAGGAGGAATGAAAGAACTGCTGGACTACAAAATAGAAGCATTGGATATTAAATTAGGAGACTGACCAAATTCAAAAATAAGTTCTTCATTTTCAAAATGCAATTGTGCTTCAGAGATCGCCACAGAGAAGTTGTATAGTACAGTATACACAAAACCAAGACATAAACAGATGCCCATTTATTAATGGACAAAATATAGCATGCCTCTATGGAACATATTCAAGAGTCTGTGTTTTCTTTGTGAAATAATTTGTCTACATACAGACACTATTGTTATGTGCAACACTGCTGTTTGAGGGATGCAGAAGTACCCCCTCCCACACACAATCCATGTTTCAGATACTAGGGCTGCATTCAGACAGCACTTTATTTTTTTTTTTGCCAACGT
The DNA here is from genome assembly GCF_030035675.1 of Rhineura floridana. Lineage (NCBI taxonomy): Eukaryota > Metazoa > Chordata > Lepidosauria > Squamata > Rhineuridae > Rhineura > Rhineura floridana. The sequence continues at coordinate 75,958,843 of NC_084488.1, read as the reverse complement.
TTCATTACCCTTTATGTGATCTTTCACATGATGTAAAAGCCACTTCTGGAAATCTAGCAGAATTCAGTGGAAGTTTAGTGTTCATTTCCATATTAATTGCTTCCAGAAAAAAAGTTTGGAACCCCTTTAACCTGAAAAATCAGTGGAGTTTGGTGTTTGCAGTTTTTTGGGGATCATGCCACTGACATTCATGTAACAAAATTTGGGGCAGCATTCTAGCATAAAGGAATGTGCATGTGCGTAAAGGGTGTGACTTGTCCTATGATGTCCACTGTTATGTCATACCATGCCCAATGGTGTGAATGAAATTTAGCATGACATGGCAGTATACTGATGGGAAAAAACAGTTCCATAATGCAACAAGTACCGCTGTGTGAAAGGAACGTTAGAAATCAGGACAGAAGTGCTAGAATTATAATCAGGAAAAATAACACAATAAACTCCATGTCTGAATGCAGCCCATATGACTATCTGCACTATACATTTAAACCACTATCATATCACTTTAAACAGTCATGACTTTCCCCAAAGACTCCTGGGAATTGTAGTTTCTTAAGGTGCTGACAGTTGTTAGGAGACAACTATTCTTTCACAGAGTTACAGTTCTCAGAATGGTTTAGTAATTCAGTCCCTCTTCCCAGTGAACTCTGGTGGGGAATGGTTCCTAACAACTCTCAGCACCCTTAACATTGGTGAGGGATTTATTTATGTATTTAAATTCTTATAGACTGCATTTTCATAAAAATACAGCAAGGCAGTATACAACATACAAAATGAGAATGAGATCAATAAAAACATCAGTAAAAGCATCAATAAATATGTTTGGGAAAAAGACAACCGCATTTCAAAGGCCTGTCTGAATAACACAATTTTCAGAAGACATCTAAAACAAGTTAGGGATAATTCCAGGTGAGCCTCTACTAGTAGGGAATTCTGCTGGGCAGGGCTCAGTAACTAGTAAAGGCCAACTGAACTTCAAGGGTGTGGAGAACCACCAGAAGTGCACATCAGAACATCTAAGTGATAGGGTGGAGCATATGGAATCAAAACATCCTTAAGGAATTAGGGTAGCTAGGTCTCCGGTTTTTCCCTGGAGACTGGATTTTTGAGGTCCTCTCCAGGTCTCTGGATGAGTCACCTTCATCTCCAGACTCTCACCTTTCACTTTTTTAAGTTTCTAGGTGGTCTAGTTCATGGGATATAAACCAAAATGCCAGCTGCCCCCCAAACTTCAGTTAAATGAGCTCCTAGCTGGCTGTTCTTACCCCGTTCTTTCAGGTTTGTAGCCAATAAGTGAGGTCAGGGCTGTGATTGAAAAGGCAGTACCAGACCCATTACAAGGCCAGACAACTGTTGTTTTTTCCTGATTAGCTGAAAATCTCATAAATTGAGTAAATGTATAGCTTTCAGTCTTTTTCTCTCTTGTGCGCAGGAGTCTGGGACTGTTGAAGAGGGCAGTGTTTTGAAAACATTCCCAATATGAAGCTTTAATCCAATACTCATTTTTCTGGCAGTAAAGCAGCAATGCTAATCCCACATACCCAGAGTAAACCCCACTGAATTCAATAAGACTTACTTTTGAGTAGAAATGGTTAGGACTGTGCTGTAAATTAATGGAACCTTTGAGTGAACATAGCAAAGAATTGTGTTTGTGTTGTAAATCTTTCTCTCCCACTCCAATCCTATTTTTAAACACTTAGGCAGAGCTTACTTAGGTACTGCTGCTTTTATTATGTAGGAAACTAATACTGATTTCATTATTTTTTAAAAATGTTCTGCAATGACCAACCAGTTTTGACAATAAACTATTATATGGGGTGTATGTATTTTTACATCTCCAGTGTGTGTGTGTATGGAGTCTTTCCAAACCCCATGAAATAGGGTTACCAAATGCAAACCAAGGCAGCTCACAGTAAGAAATAAATCCCTTTACAATCCATTAACCACAAAAACAAGTATAAGTTCCAAAACAGCTTAAAGTGGCATGATTCTGAATTTTGAGTTGTGTGAGTGAAGTTCCTTATCACTTGAAGTTGCAGTTCTGTGAATGTTTCCGTGTTTGAGTAAGCCCCATTGAATACATTGGGACTTGCTTCTGAGTAAACAAATGTAGGATTACACCATAAATATCTTTACAGGTTGTGTAAATAATAAACATCTTTGACAGTCATGCTTATATAAATATTTCTTCATACTATGTCCCGATAGGTATCTGGTTTCACACTGTGGTTGTACATGATTATTTCCTCTACATTTTCAGTGTGCCATTCTTCCTTGGGGTGGTCATGGTTCCCCACTGTTGTTTTCATCTTGAGGGGCAGATTAGGCTGAGAGATGATGAGTAGCCCATGGTCACCTAATACACTTTATAGCTCATTTCTATTAAAAATAATAATTCAAATTATTTACATGCAGGCAAAGTTTATTAAGTAGATCCACAAAATTCAGTTACAGCACATCCAACTTGCATTTAAAGCACATGACTTCCCCTAAAGAACCCTAGGAAGTGTAGTTTCCCCCTCACAGTTATAGTTCTCACCACCTTTAACAAAGTACGGTTCCCAAGATTCTTTGGTGTGATTCATGTGCTTCAAATGTGTGTTGAATGTGCTTTAAAGGAATGGTGTGGATCTGCCCTACGTATGATGTGCATTCATTAGTGAATTGAAAAGAAAATTTTTAAAATATACTTTTTAAACAGGGGAAGGGCTGTAGATCAGTGGTAGGGCACATGCTTTGCATGCAAAGGTGTAAAATGCACTTCCGGTTGGGCAGCCGCCATGGTAAGATGTGTTCCAGCATTCTCCTGCCTTTTTCTTTTTGACCTAGTTTTACTACCGCTGACCTTTTGTTTTATTTTCTGCATTTTATCGCTTTTTGGCTGTCTTGCCAGAATATATTACAGCCTCCTACACTCCTTGGAGGTTTAACATTAATTATTAAGATAAGACGCCGGAGTTTCTGCCAACTGTCTGTGTCCGAACTGCCCTGAGGAACGGCAGTAGCAGCATTTGTTTATGCATTTGCCTTCGAACTGTACCTTACCAGAATAGCAGCGTGCAAGCACGTTAATAGTGCTTTATCTACCCGTTTTGGCTGGGCTGTTTGTTTCTTTTCTACACCCTGCTCCACCTCCCTGCTCGGCAACCGAGTTTCGGGGGCTCAAAATGGTTTTCACGAGGCAGAAATGCAGAGAACTGGGCTTGCGTGTGGGGGAGGAGAATCTTCCAAGCTGTCAACAAACTATGATTACACAGTACTTTCCCCCCCAAGCCAAACTCTTTGGGAGGAGAGATGCTCGAATGGTCCTTCGACTGCCAACTCCCAAAACAGTTGGTGAGTGAACTCTCATATTCTAAAAACCTGGCAGAGGAACTTTTGGATGCTGGTTTCAATTGCTCTTCTATCCCACCAGGGGGTGACATCCCCACTGAACTGTTAACTCTTGACTCTCTGCATGAGTTGCAGGAACTTTCAGCTCCATCTTTGATAACACAACCCATGTGTGGGACGCCTTCTCCTCAGAATGCTTCAGACCTACGCCCCCCCCCCCGCTGGCTAGAGATGACTTAATGCTGGAGGAATTGACCCTGATTAAAGCGTACATTGCTGAAACCAACAGCTTATTGACCACATTGGTCCAGGCTACAGGTGTGCTTTTACGTAATAAGCCCAGCGAGTCAGGTCTGCCAGCCAGTTCAATCATTTGCTCACGCTCCACCAAGTCAGCTCCCAGGAGGATCCCTAGAGCTTCCAGACCTCACAAGTAGGCCTCCACAGGAGTCAAAAAATCTAAGAATATCAAGAATGTCAAATTTAACCCAGGCAGGAAAATGAATTTCAAGCCTTTATTTAACCTTTTGGACTCCCTTTCTAACTCCTCTTCGACAACCTTGCATCATCATGGTACAGCTCGTAAGAAAACCTCTTCTCAGAAGGACTCTTCCATGGAAAACAGCAGGTCTGACTACCAATTTATAAGCCCCCGGGCTGCTTGTGTGGAGAAGGACTCCGTCATGGCATCTACCTCCACAAGACATCCCTCCAAGTCTGAACCGACTAGGACGAGCTCCTCCCAGCCTACCAAGAATCCTCCATTCTTACATCACAGCTATGCCAGGCAGGCGGAAACTCTTTCCGTTCTCCCGCCAAGGCTAAAACCCATCCCCTCCACACCCTCTCCAGTAACTCTCCAGGGTGCTTCTCCCTGGAATTTAGTACTGCAACCTCGAAAACTCGTTGTCATATGCCATCAGAGGGATTCTGGCAATCGGTCCTCCTACCCGAGTATTCCCTTCTTGGACTCCTGTTTCAGCCGGGCCCTTTCCGCCAAACAACGTATGAGTTATATTAATCATCTGGTTAAACCGACCTCTTATTCACACACTTTGGGATTAATTGCTACTCTCCATTCAGCGACTATTGCCAATCGGATTTACAATGCGAGGGAGAAGTTACAAAAGTTCGGCATTTCGCTGCACTGCTATTTTTTAAACGTATCTCCCCCCAGGTCGTTAATAGTCTCTCTGGCTGACACTCCGACAGCAATCAGAACCACGCCCCCCAGTCCTAAGCCATCCTGCCCCCGCTACGATCAATTTCTTTCCGGCATGTGGCAGGACAGGAGGGCCTGTAATCAGTCAATTGCAAATGATCGAGTATTGACAGGGCCCTCGTCTGCATCTGGCCCTTCCTCCTCACCTCATCTACAGGTGAGCCCCACGGACAGGACCTTAGATGTCAACCACTCTACTAGTACTCTCGAGAGCTCCCTCAATGGTGATGAGATTGTGGTGTCCTGCTCCTTTGCCACATTACCCCCCCAGGACCAATTAGACATCTTGCTGAGACTTGAATGCCTTAAGGACCACTTATTAAGCATTTTCAGAGAGGGAAAACCAACGGTGGATCCATGTACATCTGAGACTGACTCTAACTCTAATTACTTCCCTGAGGTTGGAGTGGCAGATCGGGTTCTGAACCTTCAGCCACCTCTCCAAACCCTACGTGGTCTCTTGAACACCATATGGACTTCAGGGGTGCCTTTTGCCACGCCCGCCTCACCCTTTTCCGATAATTTGGGCAATTTGAATTCCCTTCCCCCACATGGTCCCCATGCCATTCCTGCCTCATTCCCCGCCCCCCACCCCTGAGATGATCCACTGACAACCTATAGCTTGCTCTCCTGACCTACCTCCTCTCCGCCCTCCTCCCCAGCCCCCCTGCCCAACCTTGAAAGTTTTAATGCTCCGCTTAAACTTCTATCATGGAATATTGCTGGCTGGGCCTCCAAGCGCAACTTGCCGGATGTGTTATCCTTCCTGGCTAATTTCGATGTGATTTTTTTACAGGAAACCTGGGCAATTGATACAATTATCCTTGATGGCTTCTCTTCTATTGATCTCCCAGCCGCCTCCCCCAGGGGCAAAGGCAGACCTAGGGCTGGCCTTGCTATCCTTTTCGCAACTTCCCTGGCCATTTCACTATCCAAGCTTCCCTCTTGCGGCAATATGGCTATGGCCACCTTGCTAGAATCCACTACCCTCTCCCTCCTTTTGATTAATGTTTATATCCCCCCCCTTTTTGGCCAGGAGGGATGTCTCTTCAGCCTGGGAGACCTTGGAGAGCTATATTCTTGATATTGAGTCCCGCCATCCCCACACACCTCTTATCATTATGGGCAATTTCAACGCTAGGATAGGCCCCAACAACTCCAGCCTTTTTTGTTCCAATCTTTGGGAAGCCATAGATCTTACTATCATAATGTCCCCCCACGATTGGTCATCTAAAGACCAAAAGGTGAATTATGGTGGCACTCGCCTGCTGCTCTTGGCGGGCTGTTTTAACTTGACGATTTTGAATGGATACCACAGGTTTGACAGCCGTGCTGAATTCACCTTCATCTCAGGGCGGGCAGTAGTGTGGTTGATTATGTTTTGGTTTCTCCCTTTTTACTCAACTTTATTGCCTATTTTGCAGTGGGTAATAGATTGGACAGCGACCATCTCCCATTAATGTTGTCACTCTCACCTCTGGAGTCTGTCCATCTAAAACCCAACATCATTTATACCCATAATTCCTTCTCCCCTAGACATAGAAGGATTAAATGGTCTTCGGACATTTCAGCTAGGATAGCTGCCTTCTTAGAATCCCCTTTGGCCCTTGCTCATAAAGAACGCATTATGAATGCTACTGATTCCCAATCCAAATTAGCTGCCTATTCCAACTTGGCCCTTGCCCTGGACCCCTTCCTAAAATTTAATTCTCGCCATACAAAGCCTTGCAGCTCCTTCCGCCCCACCCGCTGGTTTGACAATGAGTTCATCGCTGCCAAGAAAAATTTGAGGAGGATCTATCTCACCTACAGAAGCAATAATTCCAACTATCTGCCGATGGAATATTACGCTGCCAAGCGCTTTTACAAATCCCTTTTGGTCTCTAAAAAGAGACAAGCTACTCTCGCCGGGTGGAAGGCGCTAATTAATGCCTCTAAACTTAATGATTCTAAGCTCTTCTGGGCTCTGGTCACGGACGCCCTGTCCTCTTCGAATCTGGTTGCTTGCCATATTCCTTCCCACGTTTGGGAAAAACACTTTTCCGATTTGTTTAAGGAGCCCACATCCTTTTCTTTCAATAGGTTAGACAGCTTTGACTTCCCGGACCTTCCTCTTTGGCCCCCTATCTTGCAGAATGATATTATTTCTCTTATTAAAGGCCTGAAGGCTGGTAAAGCCCCCAGCCCTGATGCCATCCCTCCTGACCTTTTGAAGTCACAACCAGTATGGTGGGCCCCCCTCCTCTCCAACCTTTTTACATGGATAAACAATTCTGGTTTTATCCCCGCTTCCTGGCTCGATGCTATTGTGATTCCCATCTATAAAAAGGGACCTCAGGATAACCCTCAGAATTTTAGACCTATTAGACTGCTCTCCACCGTTGGGAAACTATATGCTAGGTACCTTAACGGTAGACTTACCACCTGGATTGAGGAGGAGAATATCTTAGGCCCCAAACAGGCTGGTTTTAGAAAGTCCAGATCCACTCTCGACCATTGTGCCCTGTTAAACCACCTTGCGGAAAATTATACCGGCCCCCTAGGGAATGGTCTTTATGTGGCCTTTATCGATCTTAAATCGGCCTTTGACTCAATTCCTAGAGACAGGCTCTGGGCAAAGCTTCTGCAAACCACCATTGACAAAAGACTCCTTTTCCTTATTTTTCAACTTTACCAACCTTCCACTCTACGGGTTCGGTGTGGAACAGATGGCTCCCTTACCAACCCTATTCCAGTTACCAGAGGGGTGAGGCAGGGCTGCATATTGGCCCCTACCCTCTTTAATCTTTATCTAAATGACCTTAGTTCATCCTGCCACTCTGCCATTTTTCATCCTCCCAAAATAGCAGACCATGCCTGTCCTCTGCTACTTTACGCCAATGACATAGTTCTTCTGTCCCTATCTAGAATAGGCCTTAGACGGCTCTTTCGCGCTTACATGGCCTATTGTGATGAAAATTTCTTGACCATTAATTTTTCAAAAACTAAAATCTTGGTTTTTTCTTCTCGGCCTTCTATTTCAGACTGGTGAATTAATGGCCAGAGGATTTCCCAAGTCAGGGAGTATAAGTATTTGGGGATAATGTTCCACTCTTCACTCTCCTGGACCCCCCACCTACGCTCCTCTGTACCCACGGCCAAGTTCTTGGCTAAAGCGCTACTCCGCTATTTTTTTTCTAAAGGCGGGCAATTTATACCTGCTGCCACCAGAGTCTTCTCTGCTAAAATTGACCCCCAGCTCCTCTACGGAAGCCCAATTTGGATCGCGAATTTCTGCCCCAGAATTGAGGCTGTTCTTTCCAATTTCCTCCGCTCCATTTTTGGAGTGCCCCGTTGTGTCCCTAATGCAGTCTTAAGACTCGAGGCCGGGCTCTCCTCTTTAGAATGCCTTTCTTGGTCCCGAACATTGTGTTTCTGGTCCAAGATAGCATTTGCTGATCCTGCGCTGGGATATCTTAATGCCATGCAGATTGACCGCTTCAGCAGTTCCTGGGCCAAAGTGGTTCAGCACAAACTTTCTTCTCTTGGCCTCTCTACGGAGTTTTTAGCCACACTCGATTTTGGCACTGCCAAAATGACCATTAACAGGCGCCTAAAGGACATAGATCTTCAGTGTGACATAGCCAATGCCGCTAAAACCTGTTCCCCCCTCCACTCTGGATTGAGGTTCTTTTCCCCCCTTCCTGCCCCATATCTTGAATTTTTAGATCTGCCGCGCTACAGATTAGTTTTTACCAGGGCTAGATTTAACTGCTTAGCATCAGCCCTTCTTGAAGGCCGCTTTTGGGGCATCCCACATGCTAATCGCCTTTGCCCCTGCCGACTTAATGAAATTGAATCTCTGTTTCATGTTTATTTTATTTTATTTTATTTATTTTATTTAATTTATATACCACCCTAAGCCCGAAGGCTCTCTGGGTGGTGTACATAAAAGATAAAACAAGCACAGTGTATAAGTACAATAAATACAATAAATCAAGAACCAAAAACAAACAAACAATAAAAGAACCAAACAACGTCCAAAATACAAGATAATTGTGAAATACTGTTAAAATACACTTTAAAATGCCTGGGAGTATAAAAAGGTTTTCACCTGGCGCCGAAAAGATAGTAGCGTCGGCGCCAGGTGCACCTCATCAGGGAGACTGTTCTTTTTATTTGTCCTCTTTACTCCACTGAACGCACCAAGTTCCTAAATCCCTTGATCGTGAATTCGCTTGGAGGTACAACCTTGGACAAACTGAAGTTTCTTTTATCCGCCACAGACAAATCAATATCGCTTGGGGTTGCTAAATTTCTCCATGCGGCCCAATTTTTACACAGTAAATACATTTCTAGTATTTCCTGTTGATTTTCTTGTGCTAGACGTACCTACATGTTTATCCTTTTTTATCTTGCTTGTTTTAATTTTCTTATTTGTATAACGGGTCTATGACCGTACAATAAACTGAATGAAAAGGTGTAAAATGCAATCTCTGGAAAAGACTATTGCCTGGAATCCTGCAGAGCTGATACTAGTCTATGTCATCAGTACTGAGCTAGATGGTACCAAATGGCCTGAGTCAGTATAAGGCAGATTCCTTTGTTCCTAAAAATGGAAAGAGACCCTATGGCCACAGTGACTTCAAAATTTGTGTATGTATTTTATGTACAACATTTATATACTGCTTCATTTAAAAAGATCTCAAAGTGGTTTACAGAAGGAATTAAAACAATAAAATTATTGGCAAAAACAGTTAAAGACAGGTATTTAAAAACATTCAAAATAATAAAACCAACAATGGATTAAAAACAGATAAAAAAATAATAGCTTCTACATGCCTGCATAAGCTTGCCTAACAAAAATGTTTTTAGCAGGTGATGAAAAGAGTACAATGAAGGCACCTCCTAGTGTCAATAGGCAGGGAGTTCCAAAGCATAGGTGCTGCCACACTAAAGGATTGATTCCTTACAAGAGCAGAACAAGTACTATGTGGTACCGGTAACATGGGAAGCACACTTTGAACTTGGCCTGGTAGCAAATTGGCAACCAGTGCAGATTTCAGAGCAGAGGTATTATGTGCTGATAGGTCTCACTCATGACTAGGGAACTCCTAGAAATCATCTATCTCAACCCCCGAACCCATAACACTACCCCCTACCCTAACAAAGGTCTGTCCCAGACCTACAAACAAACAACAGAATAACAGCTTTCCCTATAAAGAAATAACAGATACACATTAATAAGACATTGAAATATACATCATCAAAAGCATAGTTATAGTAACAGTCACATTTTCACATAAGCACAAAACTAGTCCATTCTTTTACAGCAAGGTTTCAATCAACTGCTCTCTCTTTAGACTTCCTCCTCTTTCTTGGAGCCTCCAGTCACAGTTCTGCATCCAAACCACTTACCCAGTCCTCATACTTGGCAGTGCCCAAGCTAGTGAGTTCCCGACATGTTTAAGCCAGATTATAGCCTCAGTACTGGAGCTGCTTTGTCCCACCTTGTTCCACTATAGCACAGCAGCCCTCAAACACACATACATTTTCCCCTTGTTCCCCCAAACAGTTGCACACACACAAAATCTAACAGGTGTAGTATAGTAAACCTTAAACTTTAAAACTTTACTGCAAAAACCTATCAGCATAATTGCTAAAAGATCATTAAACAGCTCACATCCTCACAAGCATGCAAAAAGCACAAATCAGAAGCATTTCAAAAGGCAATACTAAAACCATCAGCAACAATTCCTACAGCAAACCAGTACACAGTCCCATAAGCACAATCCTCACCCCCAAACCATGCAGTTGCCCACATGACCCTTTGTCTTCGGGCTTCACGGAGTTCCCAGTCCAAGCTGATCCCTGCTGCTGCCTGCAGGGTCTTGGGACGTATCTCCAGGGACACATTTGTTTCCTCACCACCACATGGCAGACTATAGCCATTTTCCTCCCACTTGCAGCCCTGGAAAAAGTCTTGAAGCCAGTCCACTTCATCTCCTGCCCCAAATTCCAAATCAAAGTCCTGCCACAAGACTTTATCCGGAGGCATCTTCTTCGGAACTAGCTGGCCTAGCCCACCCAGGTTGGCAGTAAGAAATTCCATCCTCCCTCACCATCTCTAGTGTGAATCATGGGCCCAAACAGGCAGGTAACCCTCCCATTGTCTGTTGACCTCCAAACACACAGGGCACTGGGCGTCTCTCACTGCTAGAATTTACTCAGGGACTGCACCAACCGGATCCCACCCTGTAATGCCATTAAGGGGCACCCAAGAGGCAAAGTCACTTGGGGATTTTACCTCACACATCTCTCCAGGCCCTGCCAGCTCCTCTTGGACCTGCACTCCCACCTCAAGTTTCTCCTCCTGCACTTTTTCTTGCACAGCCATTTCTCCAGGTGTTGGCAGCTCCTCTTGCACACACACCTCCAACTTTTCCTCCTGCACTTTCTCTTCCACAGCTGGCACAAGTGGGGTGAAGAAATCCATCAACAGTTACTCTTCTCCAGCCTATAGTTCACCTTTCCCCAAGGTCTTTTCTTCCTCCTGCATTACTTCTTCAACAGCAGGCTCACGTGGAGTGGAGACATCTATCAGCAGCATCTCTTCTCCAGCCCCTGCTCCACTTTCTTTTAGGGCATCTTCCTCTTAATTTTCCAGCCTGTCTACCTTCAACTCTTCGGGCCTTACTTCCAGCATTGTCTTCCCCCCTGCCAGGCTCCTAAATAATCAAGGTCTTCTTCTTCCTCCTCCACTACTGGCCACAACTCCTCACAGTCCAAGCCCTCCAGCAGCCCATCCACTTTCTGGGTCTCTTTAGCCACCCCAGTCTGGGTGTTCTGCAGCTGGACTCCTGAGTCACTCTCGACCCCTTGTAGCGGCTGATCAGGCAGGGCTCTCACTTCCTCACATGGGCTCTCATTTTTCTCTCCAAAGAGGTTTTCCATTATTTTCCCCATTCATTGCCAGTGCTCCCAGCGCTCTCACTGCCTTTGCTGCTGGTCCTCCTGACACTTTTGTTGCCTTTGCTGATGATTTTTCTCAACCCATTCTGCTTGCTGCTGGAAACTAAATTTCATCTGTTCTGGGAGGCTTGCTGTTTCTCCCTCCATTTTGACTCAGGCACACCTTGCTCCCAATGCTTCTTCCAGGAAACTCAACCCCACTGCCGACACCAGTGTTGCATGCCACCCCAATCTCTGAGTGGTGAGAGATTTCCAGGGGTCCCTGTGAATACCCAGGGGGTTGGTTTCCTTGGAAAGAAGGTCAGTGGAGTCTGTGGTGTCTTTATGAAATATGGTTTATTTATTTACACACATTCCAACCTGAACTTTAGATGGAGGGATTCAGAGCATCAGCAGTCCACTTTCTTTTCCATAAGGCTTATAGGAGGCATCCTAAAGCCATGGGACAGAGAGCCAGCCTCTCTGCCTGCCTCCACTTCCCAGCCTTTCCTCAGACTCAAAACACAAGCCTCTTCTTGGCCTCAAGAAGGGAGGGGCTCTCCTGAAGAGTTTTAATAACAATGGGATCTCCCTGGCCCAATTAATGGGCACTTGATAGACCCATTAGCTCAGAAAAGATACTCATCTGACCCTCTGCTGCAGAGCCCACCTCCAGGTACAGGATTCCAAATCATAGGCTGTGAGGGGCTCCTAGAAATCATCTATCTCAATTCCCAAACACATAACAGTATCATGTTTAATGACATCACTCGAGCCCACCCCTGTGACATCACTAGGGCCCAACTCTGTGACATCACTAGGGCCCAACTCTGTGACATCACTAGGGCCCAACTCTGTGACATCACTAGGGCCCGCCCCTGAAATCTCAGTGTTTGGGATGCTTCTGACTTGGCAACCTTAGTTAAGGTACTTTGGGCCCAAGTTGTTTCTGGGATTTGTGAATGTATCAGGTGATTGTCTTGATGGTTTATTTATTTATTTAACAGGACTGACATACCGCTTATTAATCATCAGACCTTTAAGCTGTTTCCATAAAATATAAAATATGCATTAAAATCATAGATAAAATCTAATGTTTTAAAAAGTCAACTTATAACATTTTAAAATCAGCAGATGGATAGAGGCATGCATGAAAAATATATGTGAGAGGAAAAAGGTATTAATTTCGCCATGGATGCAAGCCCTATTCAGGCATATGCCTGAATGTGTGAGCTAAAAGTAGGGAGGGATGAGGGGACATACATTAAACCCTTGCCTCCAACATCCCTGCATGAACCAGCTCAACTCCATGCACCAGCTTGTTAAGAGGGAAGGTCTTAAGGGAGATTCTAAGTACACTCACCTGAACATACTTATAATACTCATGAGTCAGTCATGAAGACGTGCATTCACCTGAACACTCTTTGAATCCATCTTCAGAACTTCTCTCTCAGTGTGGCAAGGTGGATCCAGCATGCATGAGGACATTGCGGCAACGATTGCATGCATGTCCCCAACCATCGGCCTGTCTGAGCTCACAAACATTTGTCCCAGACATTTGAACAGGGCTTCTGTTTACATGAATTATAATTACTGTGAAAGAAGGTACCCTTTCCACTGTGATTTACTTTTCTTATTGAAATAAGGAGGTGGAGAAACATCTTCTGCACCTCATTTAGCAGCAGAATCTCACTTCTTAGTGATTTCCCTCAATGTAATGTACGGAAACCTCTCATTTAAATGAATGAATGGCTTTGTTTCCTGAAATGAATGATAAATGAGCATACCAGATACGCCATACTGACTAATGAAATTTCAAACCTTGTTTTGAGAGCTGCAGATTGTTTATTTCCCTGACTCTGACTACTGGAAGAAAAAAAAAGGGGGAGACAAAGTGTAGTTGATGCAACCAAATGAAGAATCTCATTGATATTTGATACACAAAGTCTTAAAATAACACTTTCCAAGTTTAACTTTTTTAATCTACAGCTGCTTGGTTAAAAACTGATGAGCATTCCCAGTGGCAGATGGTATTCCGGGCTAACAAAAAAATTCAAATGTTGTAGTGTTGGTGATGGAAGCCAGTTGTTAGTCTTAATGCTATGAATCAATATTTTGATTCCTTTTGAATATATGCATACAGTGGCATGTTAGGGTAGGTTCAGATAGTTAAACTACTTGACTTAGGTTTTCATGGGTAAGTGGTATTCAGAGGGGGTTTACCATTGCCTCCTTCTGAGGCTAGTCCTCCCCAGCTGGCTAGGGCCTGCTCAGCTTGACACAGCTGCACAAGCCAGCCCCTTCCTTGTCCACAACTGCCAGCTGGGGGCAACTGGGCTCCTTGGGACTATGCAGCTTGCCCAGGGCATCAAGGGTATCAAGGCACGTAACCCCTGAGCCACTCACTGTGGGGGTGATCTTTATATATAACATCCTCCAGATGTTGTTGGACTCTAACTCCCTGGCTGGTAGCCAGAGATGATGAGAGTTGTAATCCAGCAATGTCTGGAACAACACAGGCCCTCCAGCCCTGAGGATAATGTGAACCAGAGGGCACATTATATATGCCAGTTATTTGTACATTTGCAATTCCTGGGAAAATTGCAACTAGGATCACATAAATGCCCCATGGCTATCCTTGTCTTGACGGCCACCACCAGATGTGACTGGGCTCCTGGGTGCCAGCCTGCCCCAGGCCCCTTTCTCCCAGACCATGTGGGACCCCTCCACCTAGCTCTTCTCTCTTTTTGTGAATGCTGGTGGCACAGGTCACTTCCATCAAAATGGCAATGGAGGCTTCTTTAAGGGGCTGATACCCCCACCTCCATCTTTGTTGATGGCACACATGCATGTTACGCTGGGTGCACACACATGCCTTCCATCAATCAAGATGGCGGTAGGGGCATCAACCCCTTAGAGAAGCCTCTGCTGCCATCTTGGTTGATGGCAGCTGCACACACAGTGTGCAGGACATTCACAGAAAGGGAGGAGAGGCAGGAGGAGCAGAGGGCGCTGTGGGCCCTCACGGTCTGGGGGGGCTGGATGCTCTGTCTCTGTGATCTGTGGCAAGGTTGGGAGTTGACCTTGCCAAGGATCGCAGAAGAGGAGGGCTACCCCCACACCCTAAGGGGGGCCCTCTGGGCAGCAAGGGCCCTTGGCCAGGGCCCAACCTGGCTGCCTTTTCGTGCCAGCCCTGCTTGTTTTCTACCTGATACAGAAACTGTTCTTCACACAGCAATAGTCTTGCATAAATACTTGCATGGAAAAATTCAGAGATATTTACCTTAATGTCTGTCATATTGATCTACTTGGATGTTAAGATCTACTAAGGTCTTTATTTCTAATGGCAGAGGTACCCAGAAAAGGGAAGGTGTTTGCAGCTGTGACGTTCCGCAACATAACTTTCTCTCCAAAGAACCATGCCTGTCACCTACAATGCTGTCTTTTAGACACCTGGTTTCCCCAGGCTTTTTAAAACAACAACAATAATAAAAAAGAATTTGCATTTTAAGTACCTTTCAAATGCTGGTGTTTTTTAATGTGTAGTGTGATGTTCCTATATTAATGTATATATGGTAAGTGTTGTTGTTTAGAAGATACATGGTAAGTGGAGTGAAAGAGGAGGGGGAGTGAATGGGCAGTAGAATGCTGGATGATTGGCTGAGTGTTTTAAAATGGCTGAGAGTATAAAAGGAAGTATGACAGGTAAATCTGGGTGGATGTGAGGTGGTGAACGTTGGAGTGGATGTTGATAGGTTGCTTGGTGGGGTTTGAGAGAGTGGTTTGCCAGGAGAGAGTGGAGAAGGAGGGGGGTGGAGTTCAGATTAGTATTGAATAAAACCATATGCTTATGTGCCTTAAGAAGAAATCTTGTTAATCTTGTTAGCTTTGTAATCTTTAATAAATACTTAATTTGGTTTACCAAAGGCCTGATCCTTGGCTGGGGTTTCACAGACCGGAAGGGAGGGTAAGGTAATGACCAAGGCTGAAGGGAAACTGTAACAAATGGTGGCAGTGGTGAAGAGAATAACAATACCAGTATTCAGAGTCTCTGGGAATACTAGTATTAGGACGTGACTGGTGGTTGCCTAGCAGGGGGATCTGTTGAGATCTGTGCTAGAGCGGGGAGAGAAACAATAAAAAAGGACAGTCTGGACTGGTGGAGTCCCTGGTGGTGCCTAGTGACAGGCAGTAGCCACGCTCAGGTAGGAACCTGACAGGGAGAGCCAGGGAAGGACGCCTCACAGGTGGTGGCAGTAGCGGTGGGATACAAACAACAGAGAATCCAGATACGAACAAAGGAGACTACGTCACAGGTGTTGGCTGTAGCAGTGGTACGAATACTAGAGAATCCTTAACAGTGGTGTGGCAGACAGAAATAACAAAACAAGATTACTTGTGAGAGTGACTGGCAAAGAGTGTGTGGCAAAGAGTGAGTGAACTCAAACACCATGGCTGAATACATAAAAATGAAAAGAGAGGAGCTGGTGGAGAAGTGCATAACATGCAATTTACCTCATGAGGGTAAAGGGGTAGATGAATTGAGGGTAGCACTTATAGGATTTGCAACTGCCCAGCAAAAACAACCTGTCAGGGAAGAGACCCCAGAAGGATACTTAAGCAATCCCGCTTATATAGAGTACTTGAGAGAGAAGTTAAGATGGGAGGCTGAGGAAAAAGACAAGCAGAGGGAGTTGGAAACTGAGAAGTTGAAGATGGAAACTGAGAGAATGAGAATGGGGTTTGAGGAGAGGGAGAAGCAACGAGCAGTGGATGCCGAATTACAAGTAGAAAAGTTAAAATTTGAAAGAGAGAAGTTTCATTCTGATGAAACAAGAAAGGACAGAGATGGAGCAAAAATAAAAATTACTCCAAAGGACTTTGCTCTCTATGAGCCTGGTCAAGATCCTCAAATTTACCTCAGCACCTTTGAAAAAGCAGCTCAGTTGTGGGGGCTACCTGAAGATAAATACATGCAGTATTTATCAAACCTGATTAAAGGGGAATTGGCTGAGGTATACCAATATTTCCCCTCAGACAGGCCCGTCACCTATGCTGAATTCAAAGAAGCAGTGTTTAAAACATTCAGACTGGGGCCTGATTATTTTAGAAAGCTTTTCAGAAATTGCCAGATACAGACAGGGAGGTCTTTCGTGGAGCTGGGGGCAAAACTGATGGACATATTTGGGAAATGGCTGACAAGTGCAAAAGCTCAGTCTGTGGAGGAGGTGAAAAACCTCATGAGATTGGATCAATTATACCATCAGTTACCACCAGAAATAAGGCTCCTGGTCAAAGACCGTTCCCCTACATCGGTGCAGGAGGCCGCAGAGATGGCGGATCACTTCGCCTCCAACAGAACTGGCTGGGTGGGGAAAACATCAAGAGATTTTAAACCCAGACCATATAACGCTGGCAGAAGGGATGTGGTACCACAGAGAGTGAGTCCTCCAGTAAAATCTGAAGGGCACAGGACACCCCAGAGTGGATCTGTGTACCCTAAAAGTGAGGAGAAATTATGCTACAAATGTGGTAGACCGGGGCACCTACGTTTTCAATGTGAGGTTGCCAACCCCATTAGTAATCCTGCTCAGACAAGGACAGTGAAAACAGAGCCCAAGGCTTTAGAAACAGCAAAAAAGGTTCAGTTCTGCCAGATAAACTGGACAGAAGTAACAGACCTTGATTCAAGTCTGAGAGAGGAAGTGAGTGTACAAGGGGCAAATTATTGGGCATTGCTTGATACTGGTGCCGCTCAGACATTACTGAGGCCAGATTTAATAAAATCTGAGGTAATATTACCTCAGGAAACTGTGACTATCCAAGGAGTGAGGGGTCAACCAGAAAGTTTGCCTGTGGCCCTGGTGGATATGACTTGGAGAGGCCGAGAGGGCCGATATAAAGTAGGCATTAATGCCCAGCAACAAGAACCAGTAATACTGGGAAGAGATGTAATGGGAGCCCAAGGAAAGATCTATGTAGTGACCAGACAGCAAATTGGCAGAGAAAAAGAAGCCATATTAAGGGGGGCTGAAACAAACAGGGTGGAATCTGTTAACCAGCCTCAGGTCACCATAGCAACCACTAGCAGGCCTGCTGAAGGAGACAAACTGTATCAAGTGGTCTCTGATAAGAAAGAAGCAGAGCAATTCCGGGAAGAGCTGCATAAAGATATAAGTTTGAAGCAGATAAAGGAACAAGCTCTGACCCAACAGATTCCTTTCACTGACAAACTGAGGAATCAAGTTGTGTGTGAGAATGGGATTTTATATAGACTGTGGATGCCCGCTGAGAGAAAGGATGAATGTGAACCAGTGAAGCAATTGATAGTACCTAGCAAATACAGAACCAGATTGCTAGAGGTAGCCCACGATGTCCCATGTGCAGGACATCTGGGAATAAAAAAGACCAAGAGGAGATTGACGGCACACTATTATTGGCCAAACATCTCCAAAGATGTAAAACAACATTGTCTATCTTGTGGAATATGCCAAAAGGTGGGGAAAAGTGGAGTAAAGACTAAGGCACCCTTAAAGCCCCTTCCTATAATTGGACAACCCTTTTATAGAGTGGGAATAGATTTGTTGGGCCCTTTTTCCAAACCCACAAGGCATGGCAAGAAATATCTAGTGGTGGTGGTGGATTTTGCCACCAGGTACCCAGACGCAGAAGTACTAAGATCTGTAGAAGCCCCTGTAGTGGCAGAGGCTTTATTAAAAATCTTTATGAGGCTGGGTTTCCCTCATGAAGTGCTGACGGATCAAGGCAGTGTATTCATGGGAGAAGTGATGCAATGTATGTGGAAATGTTGTGGTCTAAAACATCTAAAGACTACTACTTACCATCCCGCCACTAATGGGTTAACAGAGAGATTCAATGGCGTTTTGAAGGGCATGATCAGAAGCTATGTTCAAGATCACCCACAAGACTGAGATGAACGGTTGGGATGCTTCTTATTTGCATATAGAGAAGTCCCTCAAGAGTCAACAGGCTTCTCACCCTTTGAACTCATGTTCACTAGAAAAGTGAGGGGACCTTTGGAACTATTAAAAAATTCATGGGAAGGAACCCTGGGAGAGTACAAAACATCTGTAGTAGATTTTGTATTGGAATTCCGCAATAAATTAACATCAATGATGGAAGTGGTGAAAGAGAATCTCAGTCAAGCTCAGCAGAAGCAAAGTTACTGGTATGACAGAACAGCCAGGGAACGTGTGTATAATGTGGGAGATATGGTTATGGCGTTCATACCCAGGAAACATGACAAATTACAGGCTAACTGGGAAGGACCATATACCATCAGAGAAAGGCTTGACACAGTGACGTATGTAATCACCACAGACCAATTAAACAAAAGCAAAGTGGTTCATGTAAATATGTTGAAGCCTTACCATACCAGGGATGCACAGGTGTTGCAAGTTACCTTATTCCCTGAGGGAAGTGGGCCTGAACTTCCAGATTTGGTACAGGAAAGCAAAGACAAAGGAGGGGTAGATCAAGTGGAATGGTCAGAGGAGGTGAAGGAGGAAGTAAAAGAAGAGATTCTGAGAGTTTTGAAAACCTATAGGAATCTCTTTAGCAACAAACCTGGCCGAACCAGTATAGTTATACATTCCATTGATACTGGAGATCATGCCCAATCAGATCTGTTCCGTACCGTGTGAATGGGAAAGTTTTGAATGAGATCAAAAAGGAGGTGGAAGAGATGCTGGAATTAGGAGTGATCAGGGAATCCATCAGTCCCTGGGCCTCAAGTATTGTCCTGGTTCCGAAAAAAGATGGAAAGACAAGGTTTTGTATTGATTATCGGCTAATCAATAAAATTACTGTCCCAGATGCGTATCCTATGCCTAGGGTAGACACAATGTTAGAGTTATTGGGGGCAGCAACCATTATCTCTACACTAGATCTCTGTAAAGGATTTTGGCAAATGGAACTAGACGAGCAATCCAGAGCCAAAACTGCCTTCAGTACATCAGATGGGTTATATGAGTTTGTGACCTTACCCATGGGACTAAGGAACTCACCAAGTTCATTTCAGAGGCTAATCAATACTGTGTTGCGAGGCATGTCAGATTTTGCAGTGGCCTATATCGATGACGTGGCCATTTTTAGCAAGTTGGTGCCTGAGCATGTCCAACACCTGACAACAGTATTGGAGGCCTTAAGAAAAGCAGGCCTCACAATAAAAGCTAAGAAATGCCAGTTTGGACTAAAGGAAGTAATCTATTTAGGACATAAGGTGGGGAGTGGGAAAATCACCCCCTTATGGAGCAAGGTGGAGGCAATACAAGCGTGGCCGATCCCCTTAACCAAAAAACAAGAAAGGGCATTTCTGGGTGTGGCTGGATTTTATAGGAAGTTTGTGAGAAATTTTGGGGAAATAGCAACCCCCTTGCATGAATTAACAAAGAAGAAGTGTTCTGAGCGTGTGGTATGGACGGATAAATGTCAGAAGGCTTTTGATCTACTGAAGCAAGCCTTGTGCCAAGGACCCATATTAATAGCACCAGACTATGAGAAACCATTCATCGTGGCTACAGATGCGTCGGACCTGGCACTGGGAGTCGTCTTGCTACAGGAGAGAGAAGGCACCAGACATCCAGTGGCGTATCTGAGTCACAAGCTGACGCCGAGGGAGAAAAACTATTCGTCGGTCCAGAAGGAGTGCCTAGCGGTCGTGTGGGGACTGAACAAGTTGCGCCCATACGTGTGGGGATGAAGATTCACAGTGACTACGGATCATCGGGCCTTGTTATGGTTGCAGACTATGAAAAACCATAACACTATGCTGCAGAGGTGGTCCTGGGCCCTACAGGACTATCAAGTGGACTTCCAGTTCATCAAAGGCAAGGACAATGTACTGGCCGATGGACTTTCCAGGCAAGTGGCTGGGACTGCAGTGACGTGACCAGACGGAAGAACAAAGAAAGACATTTTCCCCATAGAGACTTTTATTTGTTAACGCGACGTATAAATCCTGGAACAGGAATAATACTCTGCCGTTGTTTTAAGGGGGGGGAATGTGATGTTCCTATATTAATGTATATATGGTAAGTGTTGTTGTTTAGAAGATACATGGTAAGTGGAGTGAAAGAGGAGGGGGAGTGAATGGGCAGTAGAATGCTGGATGATTGGCTGAGTGTTTTAAAATGGCTGAGAGTATAAAAGGAAATATGACAGGTAAATCTGGGTGGATGTGAGGTGGTGAACGTTGGAGTGGATGTTGATAGGTTGCTTGGTGGGGTTTGAGAGAGTGGTTTGCCAGGAGAGAGTGGAGAAGGAGGGGGGTGGAGTTCGGATTAGTATTGAGTAAAACCATATGCTTATGTGCCTTAAGAAGAAATCTTGTTAATCTTGTTAGCTTTGTTATCTTTAATAAATTCTTAATTTGGTTTACCAAAGGCCTGATCCTTGGCTGGGGTTTCACAGACCAGAAGGGAGGGTAAGGTAATGACCAAGGCTGAAGGGGAACTGTAACAAATGGTGGCAGCGGTGAAGAGAATAACAATACCAGTATTCAGAGTCTCTGGGAATACTAGTATTAGGACGTGACTGGTGGTTGCCTAGCAGGGGGATCTGTTGAGATCTGTGCTAGAGCGGGGAGAGAAACAATAAAAAAGGACAGTCCGGACTGGTGGAGTCCCTGGTGGTGCCTAGTGACAGGCAGTAGCCACACGCAGGTAGGAACCTGACAGGGAGAGTCAGGGAAGGACGCCTCACATGTAGCTCATGTGTAAATGTTTTAGAGCTTTTCTATATTTGCATTTATTTTTAATATGTGCTGTTAACTGCCCTGTGATATAGAAATGCCTTAAGTAAATAAGCAAATAGAGAGTGAGTATGGTGTGGTGGTCAGTGTTGGACTAAGGCCTGGGAGACCAAGAATCAAATCTCTGTTCAGCCATGAAGTTCACTGAGTCCCCTGACACTCTTAGCCTAACTACCTCACAAGATTGCTGAGAGGATAAAATGGGAAGTGAAGATAAAACGGGGGCCATAGACCAAGAGTGTTGAAGTTCAGGTGTAGGGTCCAGATGTGGTCCCCAAGTCTATCTGGCACTTGGAACTTTTCCCAGCCTCAGCCAGAGTGTGATTTTCTGACTGGATTGTGATCTCAAGCTCTGATTGAGACATGAGAGTAGCTGTATGCTATAGCCAATGTGGATTTTTCGCATTCTGCAATGTAAAATTGAAAATACCCCCATGCCATTCTTCCCAGAAGGATTGCTCCGCCTGTGGCTGCCTCTGAGATGAGCTCTGTCTCAGAGGAAGCTTTTTTCAGTTTAAAACCAGTCAAGAGGAAACTTTGACTGGTGTAAATGTTCTCCCAGGCAAGGGTGAACCGAAGAGATTATCCACAGAAACTTTGTTGGGCTATCGGTGGCTGGAATTGATCAGGAATCTCCTGGGAAAAGAAGGTATACCTAGCAGCCGAGGATGAAGTTAGGACTTCCAGCAAGATGGGCTGAAAAAAAGTGAGACGTGTTTTTTTAAAACGATCTATAACGGGCGAGCTTTCTTCTGTCTAATCTTATCATTTGGCTTAAATTACTACAGCAAAAGAGATTTGTTTAAGAATCAGCAACTAAGATACCTGGGTGAGTTACACTTTTCTCTTTTATACAAGGAATTAAGGAGGAGGAAAGAAAATTTAAACAACTTATTTTATTTTTTTATGGCAAAAAGCTGGCCTGAATTTGGAATTATAAAGATTAAAACGGATGAGGGGCAACTTATCCGATGAGAAAATCTAATTTAGATGATTATTTGATTGATATATATCTGGGACTATTTTTTCTTGGACTACTTTCTTTGGACGAATCTGCTGTTCGTGTATGTTACTAATTGTTCGGTGCTGTGAACCAAATTTGTTTTACATTCCTGGACATGAGGGAGATAAGAGCTGTGCTGGCCAGGTGATGTCAACAGGCCTGGAATATTAACTCTTTTGTTGTTGGGGAAAAAAAGAAATAGACTGCCCCCATGCCATTCTGATGCTTCCCATAAGCACATTTCAAAACAAAACCTTACAAAACTTACAGTCCTGAACTCAGAAACGCTTGCTTAACAACCCTCTCAATTTTCATGGTGATACACAAAACAGTCAGAGGGAATAGACAGTTCAAAGTGTAAAAACAGAGAAAAAAAACCCAGAGCCCTTTTGGACTTTTTTCTATCAGAGTTCTCATAACAGGTTGAAATTAATTCAAAATCAGCCATGTTCACAGAGTGCCTGTAATCCTATTACTGACTTTGCGCCATATTCTGACCTTCATCTTCTACAGTTTAAAAGTTTAAAAAAATGCCTAGCTGATTTTTAATTAATTTAAGAAATTTAACATTGAAGTCAATGATGAGCCCGGGCATGCTCAGTAAGAACCAACAGTCAGTGTTCTAAAAGCCAGACTCACAGCTGCTTGGCTTGGCTTGGCTAATCAGGGGGCCACACCCATGCCAGACCTTTATTTAAATTTAGACAGTCCTGGTTTCCCCCCAAGAACCTTGGGAAGTGTAGTTTGTGCAGGGTGCTGAGAGGAGACTCCTATTCCCCTGACAAAGCGCTAGTGGCCAGTGTGGTTTAACAGTCAGCTGCTCCGATTGAAGGTCTGTGAGGGGAACAGGGCATCTCATAGCAACCCTCTGCACCCTTCACTAACTACACTTCCCAGACTACTTTGGGGGAAGCCATGACTATGTAAAGTGGAATAAAGGTCTGGTGTGGATGTGGCCAGGGACAGTTCTGGTTTAAATTTGGGTGGGAGGCTACATATGCCTGCTGTAGAATAAAAAGGTGGGGAAAACCCTGAAAAAGAATGATACTGTTCACAAGATCAGCCACGCAGGGTCTTCTCTCAATCCCACCGACAAAAGTGGCCAGGTTGGTGGGAACTAGAGAGAGGGCTTTTTTGGTGGCGGCCCCCACTCTCTGGAATTCCCTCCCGTCCGATATTCGACATGCCCCTTCCCTGGATACCTTCCGCCGAGCCTTAAAAACTTGGCTGTTTGGTCAGGCCTTTGGGACTATTGGGATGGGCTAGTTATATACTCAATGCCTGTTACTATGTACTGAATATGCTACTATTTTGTTATTGTTGATTATCTGTATTTTATTGTATTTACTGTATTTACTGTATTTATTGTATTTTATTGAATTTAATATGTACGTCGCCTAGAGTGGCTTCGGCCAGATAGGCGACCTAAAAATTAAATTATTATTATTATTATTATTATTATTATTATTATTATTATTATTATTATTATTATTATTATTCCTTTTGGAAAGGAAAGGAAAGGAAAGGGACTTCCCCTCTGCCCAGTGCCCACCCACCCAATCTCCTCCCCTTCTCCTACCCTCCTCCTTCCTGTCCTCCCCTCCCTGCCCCTTCCCAGGTCAGTTTCACCTATCCTAACCATGATTGCATAGGAGTAAATCTCACTGAAGCATGCACATGATCAAACTTGCCTGCCCATTCTCCTCCATCCCATCATCTCCCTTTTGCCCCTTCCATCCCCATTCCTTTGCTCCTCCTTCTCCATCCCTTTCCAGTTCCCTCCTCCACCTCCATCTCCCCTCCTTACCCTCCCCTCCCCCCTCCTCCTCCCCCCCATTCAGATAGTCAATTCAGATAGTCACTTTAATTTACTTTGCAATTTTAGTGAAGTTTCCTATTTTCTTTTGCTTATGTTTCTGTGGATATGTGAAGTACAGCAACACTTTGCGACACTAAAAAGACTCCAAAAACAATTGTGGAATAATGGCACTGACTATTCTGCAGAATAATTTCCAATGGACGCCAGGAGTGTCTCGGTTTGCAGAAGATAAAACAGTGGGAGGTGAAATATATTCCAGCAAAATTCTAGGTGTGCTCTATGTTTTTAATTGACTATGCCCACCTTTCCTTAAGTAGAGTAGTTTAAGCATAGCAGGCTGAAAACATGCATCCTGGGCAGGCCAAGTTTGTTTTTCCAACAGCTAGAGTCATTGCTTAAGTAGCAACATTTTGTCATCAGTCTGTTTTTACATCAAACTGCAGTTTCTGATTCAATGCACCCAAAATAGAAACAGAACATAATCTTCAGTTTGAAACACAAAAGGCTGTCTTCACTATCGTATGACATTGAAGGCTTTGAAATTAATGAAAATAAATTTGACACAGATTTCAAGGATGAATAATGAGAGAAATATAATTTTCTAGGTTACATTTTCTGTAGAAACAGTAGTAACACAGGAAAGAAGCAAAGTAAGAACACCAACAAACATATAAAAATGTAATTCTCTATCTTTAGAGATAGCAGGTGCTGCTACCACTCACCATATGCTCAGAGGCATGTAACCAAATTCTTTCAAGCTACACAGGAAGTGGATTGGACTGTGAAAGACCAACCCAAATTAGGTTTGCATTTTGACAAATGTGTAGGGCAGTCCAATATCTCAGAGAGGAGGTCAGGTCTCCTGCTCCCTTGGTGCATTCTCTATAGTTGCCCAATGTGCCTGCTTTTTAAAGTTTGATAGAGATATCTGTTGGCTATAGGTACGTTCTGCAAGGTTTTTTACCTATTAGTGAATAATGTTTCTTGCTTGTCTGGATGGAATTAGAAAGGGGCATGTAAGTGTGTGTAGAAAGTAACCTGCAAGGTAAAATATGCATTTTTGCTCCACTCAAATCTCAAATTTGTTTGCTTTCATGACAATCTTTTTTAGGCAAATTGCTATCATTATTCCCTTTTTAGAAGCCTCCAAGTGTAGCATGTCCAAGTGACTAAAAAAATGAACACCTGTATAGAATTTCCTTCCAGCTGTCTTCCCCTTTCAGTGTCTTGGATTCACTTGTCCACCCTACCTCCAGCAGCATCCAAGTAAAAGCATCCTTTCTTGGAGATGAGTCCCATTGATTTCAGTGACACTTCCTGTGTACAAATTGTACTAGTCCCTGCACTATAATAGCTTAGGATGGTGTGTGTGTGTATCAACACACCATACCAGATTATAATGATAAACCAGGGGGTAATGCCAGTATGGCACCTCCAGATGTTGTGGGCCACAACTCCTGCAATCTCTGACCATTGGCCATTGTGCTGGGGCTGATAGAAGCTGGAACCCCAACATCTGGAGGGGCCCACATTGGATACTCCTGTGCTAAACAGTCATTTCAAGGTTTTCCTTTTCTGTCCATTTTACATCCAACCTTTCAATCCTATTAAACTTTTGTTTATTCTATACATTGCAGTAGGTAATGAGGATACACAGATGGGATATCGCTCGAGACCCTCTGTGTTTATAATTTTGTGTTGTCGTATTCTGTTCTACGATGTTGGCCAAATAGAAATGAATGATTAATAATGGGTGGAATGAGTAACGAACAACAACAACAACAAAAACATTTCTGTGCCACTTTATCAACCAGATGGGTTGCATTTTCTTAAAGAAGGTATTAGGGAGCAGAAAGGAGAGCACACTATATAAATATGCACAAGAAACTGCCTTTCTCAATGCAGCTGCTTTGCATTTATTTTAAAAAGGAATAATGATCCAGTATGGATTTTGTCCACTGGAAAACTACAGAAAGTATTTTAAAAGTTATGAGAGTCTAGACAGTGAATTAAAATAGGTGCCTTCAAAAGCCCTTGACCCCCAACCTTAAGACATTAATATCTTCTTTGAAAGACAGAATTAAACTGTTGTTATTTACATGTGTTACCTTTACTATACTATTAGCTGAAGGAAGTGGCACAGACCTTAGTGTATATAATTAGGTTCATATGCAGACCTGTAATCACAACAGTTTTTGCAGTTATAGACTTCCGGGAAGGGTGACTTAGCCTGTGCCTGCTTTTGAGACGGGCTCCTGCCTCAAAAGAAGCTTATTCAGATATATCAGTCAGTTTTTTCTTTTTTTTTGACTGATTAAACTTCTCCCGGGTAGGGAGAAACGAAGAGATTAACCTCAAAGCCTATTTTTGTTGGGACGACCAGATCTCATTAATTTATGGGACGAGGTCCAGCCGACGAAGGTGGGACGGATTTTTAACAGCAAGCTCTATCTGATAAAGCGAACGTTCACCTTATCTTCTAAGAGAGAACGCACTAACAGGCAAGCACCCTTCTTTCTATATTTTTCTTTTACTTGACTTAAATTGTTGCTGTTTAAAAGAGATTTGCCAGATTGATCAGTTTTTGACATCTCACTGGGGAGCCGTAACTTCTCTCTGCTACGCACTAATTAATAGCTTATCTCTGTTTTTGTTGCAAAAAGCTGTCCTGGATTTGCATTCTAAAGATATACACAGAAGAGGGATTTCTATTCCAGATTTTTATTTTGAAAAATATTATACTGTTTTGAGACTACTCTCTTTTTGGTCTATTTTATTTTGACGAATCTGTTTCTTGACGATTGCCATTAATTGTTTCGATCCTGGGAACTGCATTTTGTTTACTTAACTATTGGAGAGATAAGGCTGTCTGCTCTGTTTATACTGTGATGTCACCAAGTTTGGAGTTTTAACCCAATTGTTGCTGAAATAAGAAGTGGTTTTCCTATATTTTTCTTTTAAAATGGCAATTAAGAAAGTGGCTGAAAATCTGGAAATAACTATGTTTCAGAAAATAATGGATGAGATTGAGATAATGAAAATTGAATTGAGTAAAATGAAGCAGGAGATTAAAGATATAAGGGTCCCTGTGAGAGAGGTGACCCTGGAAGGGGTCCCTGTGAGAGAGGAGACCCCGGAGATTGGAACAGGGGTCCCTGTGAGAGAGGTGACCCTGGAGACTGGAATAGGGGTCCCTGTGAGAGAGGAGATCCCGGAGATTGGAACCAACGTGGAACAGGAACAAGATTTGGAGTCTATGGACTTTAGAAATAAAATCTATTGTTTGGAACTCAATGTTATCTCTGAAGAAATGAATGAAGATTCTAGAGATAAAGTTATCAATGGCATGGATAATCTTCTGGACTGGAATGATGTGATGGAGCCCAATATAGAGAAAATCTATGGAATTAACTGCAGCCATGTGACAATGGAAAAATTTTTAAGAGATGACCCAGTGTATTTTGAAAAAAAGAACAGAGATATGATTTTACAGCAGTATTTCAGCAACCTATTCAGAATGGATGGCAAGAAAATATTTGGGATAGAGGTAATCCCCATCAGACTCTTACTATATGACTATGGCTTTGACAGCAAGATTATTATGGAATACTGATAATGGAAGATTGGATATTGAAATTACTGGACTTAACAAGACTACTGAAGATGGAAGATGGAAAATGGAACTAATAGAGATAATAGAACAATGGCTACTGAAATTATTGAACCTAACAGATTCTGATGTGATGGATTAATTGAAATGTTTATTTTGACTATGGTTATGACAATAAGATTATCATAATTAGTAATGAGATGGATTAATCGATATGCTTATCTGGAAAAAAAAAATTGATAGATATATTTCTTAAAGAATTGAAACCTCTCTTTGACTTTTTGTGGAAAGAATAAAGTAATGTTTATGAGATTTGATGATTAAGTAAGATAACTACTGGAGGAAAGTGATTTTATAATATGACTTAAGAGACAGGATTGTTATATATTATAGACTTATAACTGATTTGATCTTTGACAAATGGGAAGTCAATATTTTACTCTTTATTTTTTATTTTTGTTTTTTTTTTCTTTTTTTCTTTTTGTTTAACTATTTTTGATTTTGTTTTTTGTCTTTGAATGTTTTATGATTTTGTCTTGTATGTTTTATGAAAATCTGAATAAAAATTATTGAAAAAAAAAAAAAAAAAAAAAAAAAACAACAGTTTTTGCAGTTATAGTAATGTCTCTAAAACAACCAAAAGTAATATAAGCTATTTTAAAAATTCCAGGCTTAAATAAAATCAAATAAACCCATGCATTAACTGAAGGATTGATTTTGTCACTTGTAGGGCTTTTTGCCTTGTTATTATTTTTTTTGAGTGGTACATGATATCACAATACTTTGCACTAGCTCTTGGCTCCTGAGGACAATTAGCTTGTATGTGGGGGAGACACCTCACATTGGCATCAATGGGATTTTTTCCCCTTAATGCTAACTGCTGCATTGAGAGGTATGATTTCTTCCTGAGATTGTGGTTGGGGAGAGAAAACTAAAACTTCCCCACCCTGCATGCTGCAGTCCCCTCCACCCCACTTGGTTATTTATTTTAGCAACATAGGATAAAATTGTTAATCACATTGTCAACATCAGGTGTAGCTAGACAGTTAGATCCAAATAGGAATGTTTAAGACTATAGCCTGGAGAGTTTAATTAGGTCTTGGATATTGTTAGAAAATTATATTTGCATACAGCGTTGAACTTACTCTATCAAAATTGCCTACCTTCTTTTCTTTTTATCTGATTAATTTAAATGCTTTAAGTGTCCATCTACATTATGAGCTGTAACGTAATGTGTATTAAGAGATCTTGGGTTAATAAAAGTGTTCTTCAGTTCACTGGAAAAGGCATCTCAGCACAGACAATCATTTTTGTGCATGGAGCGGCCCCCTCCATTGAAACAAACAAATTTCTCCCCTATCCCTACTCAGACATAACTCTCATTGAATTCAATAGGTAAATTCAAGGTAAATTAGTTAAGATTGCAGTCTAAAGTAGGCTATTGTATAGCTAATGTTGCATCACAGGGTTGTACAATAAAAATGAAATTGCTTTATAACAGTCAATGTGAACTCCTTGAAGGAAGAATAAATACCAATGTAATCAATAACTAACCAAGAACAGTGTATTTATATTTGCTCCGAGTTTCCATACTTCACCATTAAAGATTGCAGCATTCTGCAGTGAGGAGTGCATCTTTCTTTGTCATTTAAATGCAACGGATTGCCTTCAAACTTTGAGAGACACAGGGAAGTTATTGTTTTGTGATTTTGTTTGCAACCACTTCTTTGCTAAAGAGGCAATCTATTTGTATAATTAATCAGTCAAAATATCCCCAAGGATTCTTCCTTTTCCCCACCCTAGAAGATACCTTTTGTTGTTCACAAAGTAATGAAAACATTTCATCAAGGTTTTCTGTTGTGATTGATGGTCTTCGTTGAATTTGGTTGAAAGTATTTTTGTTTAAGCGTTGCCTTGAGCTCTTTATTTACTTTCATGGGGATATGGAACATCGCTTTAATACTTTACTAGAAACAGGTGTTTCCTCTATAGGAATCCATTAGCTCCATGTTTTTAAACAATACAAATCTGATTTTTATTTTAGACAGGAATTAAAACAAAAAAAACATGACACATTAAATAATTTACAAGCTAACCTCAAATGCTGTGAAAGACAAGTATTCAAAGACTAAAGGGTAAGTTCATAAACTGATTTTTCTCTGGCACTATCAGGTTTTAATGATGGTATGAAGCACAACAATGAGCTTGATGTACATAAACAGCACATTTTAATGATCTATTGAATATTTCTTTTTAGAAAAACCAGGTGGTAAAGGGCTTGTGATTGCTCCTACAGCAGGTTTAGCTGTGGCAAGGCATTCAGAGAAAAACTGCCTTTCTTGTGAGAATGATCTAATCTAAATGAGGAAGAGAGAAATGGAAGAAGCGTTCTTCATGAATTCTCTGAACTGGTATGCAGGAGAATGGTAAGCGAAAAGATAAAGCCAGTCAAAGCTGGACAGTGCAACAATATGTAGGGAGTTCAGAAGGAAAACCAGCAGGAGCAGAGGGAGGAGTTTGAAGGAAAAACAGGAAGTGAAGAGACAAAGAGGAAAGGGTACAGTTGCCGGATCAGAAGGATCCTGTTGTAAGAAACTGGGCCGTGCCTTGCTGTTTTTGGTAAGGAGAAGACAGACAGCAGTTTAGAAGAAAATATAAACGTTTATTAAAAAGGCACTCACAGAGACAAACAGCTATGTGGGTGCGGTCGACAACCCCACCGTCTTTGTCCCTGATTTTTATACCCTCCAGTAAACAATTTACAGGAAGCTTACAGTAGGAACTCCAAATAAGGTAATACTACAGATCAGTAGGCATGGCACACATCCGGTCTTTCCCAGATCCATCCCTGAGCCATACTTCCAGTCATGCCCTTGAACATGTCCAGAACGCTTTCTGGGTGCATCATCAGCATGCATTGCTATGATGGTGGATATAGAACATCTGTTGTAAGATGGAGGTGCTTAGTGAAAACAGTAGATAACCCCCAAGGATGGCCCTCAAGGAGGCGCTTTAGTGTGTTAAAGGAATTAACCCTTAACAATCCCAAACCCTGAGATTTCAGGGGTGGGCCCTAGTGATGTCACAGGGTTGGTCCTAATGATGTCATTAAGCATGATACTTGAGGCATCAACCACAGTTGCTTGGAAAATACCTCTCAAAAATGTCTCTGATTGGAAATTAAGATAGAAATCTTAGTTAAATGAGGGTGTTCCTAGGTCCAGCTGAAATGACGGAATCATTCTTTCTTACCTGCTTAGGGAGCCTGGGTAGGGAACATTTAATCTAGCCTGCTTGCTTCTGGCAAGAAAGAGGGTTTAAGTGCCTTCAGGCAAGGCCAGTTACCAGAAGGCCACTGTAGGAAGAAAGGAGCCTAGTGTTGTGGAGATATTAGATGGGAGCACCCAGGAGTAAAGATGGATGCCCCTGAAGGCTGCAATTCTAAACACACTTACTAAGGGATAAAGCCCCATAGAACTCAATAGGATTTACTTCTTAATAGGTATGGTTTGGATTGTGCTGTTGGTAAAGTTTGACTAAGGATCTTTTGCAAAGATACTCATATCCAATCAGGGTTGGCAGTCCCCTACTTGGAGTGCCCTGCCCTTATCTTTTAACATGGCTGCTCCAAACTTATTTACCGATTTGATCCTTCACTTCAGAAAGGGGGTTAAGAAATGAGAAAGAGTAAGAAGATTTGCTACCCTTTTCTGTCTACCCTGTGGTCTGCTATGAACTCACTTTAACAGCCAACCCAATTCCAGTGAATAATAATTGACAGAGTGAAAACTCACATGGTTTGGTCTATCTTCATAGGAAGCAGCTTGGGAACAATAGCAATTGCAGCCACATTTACCAGTATGTAAATTCTCTTTTACCACTACTGGGCAAGAAACAAACCATTGTGCAACCAACAAGATGCATGATCAGTAAGTTTAAGGGGGTTGAGATGAGTGCATGGAATCACTGTTGTTGCTTCTATGGATGTAAGGGAGTGAGGTTAAAGGTAAATTAAATGCAAATAGAAAAAGAAAAACAAAAGACAGTGATGATTTCCTAAATGCAGTACCATACCAACCCCAACAAAATTCCTATGAGTAAGGCAGAAAACTCAGCATCCTACAAGTCAGGATTTCTAATCAAACACCAAAACTAAAAAAATCCTAGCAGCCAGTCAGCCAGGGTCACAGAAATCTCCATGCAGCACAACCTGACCCAGGGGCTGGAGTTAATGCAGAATGATGTGGCACAATTGATGACATGAGTGAGACCCTATCAGCACATAATACCTCTGCTCTACAATCTGCACTGGTTGCTCATTTGCTACCATGCCAAGTTCAAGGTGTGTTTTCCATTTTACGGGTGCCACATAGTACTTGTTCTGCTCTTGTAAGAAATCAGTCCTTTAGTTTGGCAGCACCTACACTTTGGAATGGAAGACATCGGAAAAAGCCAATGTGGCTACACGGAAGACTGGTGGAGGAGGTAAAAGTAAAAAAGAGCATGTATAAAGAATGGAAGGAAGGATGCATCACCAAGGAAGAGTACCGACGAGCGGCTCGGGCTTGCAGGAATAGCGTAAGGAAAGCTAAAACCCAGAATGAGCTGAGGCTGGTGAGGGAAGCGAGGAACAACAAAAAGGGGTTTTTCAGATATGTTTGAAGCAAGAGAAAGACCAAGGAAACGGTGGGACTGCTGCTCAATGAGGATGGCAAAATGTTGACAGATAACGAGGAAAAAGCAGAACTGCTCAACACCTATTTTGCCTCCGTTTTCTCCCAAAAAGGGAACAGTGTGCAACCTTGCATCAGTAGCAATCTCAGTAAGGGGTCGGGACTGCAGTTCGAGATTGATAAGGAGATAGTCAGGAAATACCTAGTTAACCTAAATGAGTTCAAATCTCCAGGGCCTGATGAACTGCATCCCAGAGTATTGAAGGAACTTGCGGATGTACTCTCGGAACCTCTTGCCATCATCTTTGAGAAATCCTGGAGAACGGGAGAGGTGCTGGAGGACTGGAGATGGGCAAACGTCGTCCCGCTCTTTAAAAAGGGTAAAAAAGAAGATCCGGGGAATTACAGGCCGGTCAGTCTGACTTCAATACCGGGAAAGATATTAGAACGGATAATAAAAGAGTCCATTGGCAACTATCTAGATGACAATGCTGTGATTAGAAGGAGCCAGCATGGGTTTGTCAAGAAAAAATCCTGCCAAACTAATCTCATCTCTTTTTTTGATCGGGTCACTAGCTTAGTAGATGGTGGAAATGCTGTAGATGTCATCTATCTAGATTTCAGCAAGGCGTTTGACAAAGTCCCCCATGACCTTTTGATTAGCAAACTAGTCAAATGCGGACTACATGGAAATACTGTCAGGTGGATTCACAACTGGTTGGAAAACCGTACTCAAAGAGTGGTCGTCGGTGGCTCTGCTTCGGACTGGAAGGAGGTTTCGAGTGGAGTGCCACAGGGTTCTGTCCTGGGGCCGATTCTCTTCAACATTTTTATCAGTGACTTAGATGATGGGGTGGAGGGAAGCCTTATGAAGTTTGCAGATGATACGAAACTGGGAGGGATAGCTAACACAATGGAAGACAAGAATAAAATCCAAAGGGACCTGGATAGACTAGAAAATTGGGCTGAAATTAATAAAATGACATTCAATAATGACAAATGCAGGATTCTGCATTTAGGCCACAAAAACAAAATGCACGGGTACAGGATGGGAAATACCGGCTTAGCAGTAGTGCGTGTGAGAAGGACCTTGGAATTGTAGTGGATCGCAAGTTGAACATGACCCAGCAGTGTGATGCTGCGGCAAAAAAGGCAGACACGGTTTTGGGATGCATAAACAGAGCTATAGTTTCCAGGTCGAGGGAAGTAATAGTCCCACTATATTCTGCATTGGTCAGGCCTCATCTGGAATACTGCGTTCAGTTCTGGGTGCCTCATTTTAAGAAAGATATAGACAAGTTAGAGCGGGTTCAGAAGAGGGCGACGAGGATGATAGCCGGTATGGAGAACAAGTCTTATGAGGAAAGGTTGAAGCAACTTGGCATGTTCAGTCTGGTGAAGAGAAGGCTGAGGGGTGACATGATTGCACTCTTTAAGTACCTGAAGGGCTGTCACATAGAGGAGGGTACAGATTTGTTCTCTGCTGCCCCAGAGGGTAGGACTAGGTCTAATGGTTTTAAGTTGCAGGAGCATAGATTCAGATTGGACATTAGAAGGAACTTCTTGACAGTAAGGGCAGTTCGGCAATGGAACCGACTGCCTAGGGAGGTGGTGGGATCCCCTTCGCTGGATGTTTTCAAGCAGAGGCTGGACACCTATCTGCAGGAGATGCTCTAGCTGTGGATTTCCTGCTGTGAGCAGGGGGTTGGACTCGATGGCCTACAAGGCCCCTTCCAACTCTATGATTCTATGATTCTATGGAACTCCCTGCCTATTGACATTAGGCAGACACCTTCATTGTACTCTTTTCAGCACCTGCTAAAAACTTTTTTTATTTAGGCAAGCCTACCCAGGCAGGTAGAAGCTATTATATTTTTTATCTGTTTTTAACTCATTGTTGGTTTTATTATTTTGAATGTTTTTAAAGTGGTTAAGACAGCCTTTCCCAACCAGTGTGCCTCCAGATGTTGTTGGACTACAACTCCCATCAGCCTCAGCCAGCATTGCCAATGGTCAGGAAA
The DNA here is from genome assembly GCF_030035675.1 of Rhineura floridana. Lineage (NCBI taxonomy): Eukaryota > Metazoa > Chordata > Lepidosauria > Squamata > Rhineuridae > Rhineura > Rhineura floridana. The sequence continues at coordinate 75,924,460 of NC_084488.1, read as the reverse complement.
GATGGGAATTGTGGTCCAATAACATCTGGAGGCACACTGGTTGGGAAAGGCTGGGTTAAGGTGTTAGACTACGACCTGGGAGACCAGGGTTCGAGTCCCCACATAGCCATGAAGCTCACTGGGTGACCTTGGGCCAGTCACTGCCTCTCAGCCTCATGAAAACCCTATTCATAGGGTCGCCATAAGTCAGAATCGACTTGAAGGCAGTACATAGGACGGATTAACTGGTTTTGCCAATAATTTTGTTTTAATTCCTTCTTTAAACTGCTTTGAGGTTTTTTACAATAAAGCAGTATATAAATGTTGTAAATAAAATACATAGATAAATTTGGGTCTCCTAGTTTTAGGAGCAAAGAAATTTGCCTTATATCAACTCATGCCATTTGGTGCCATCTAGCTCAGTACTGATGATATAGACTTGCTTGGGCTCTGCAGGAATTCAAGCAATACTCTTTTCCAGAGTTTGAATTTTGGACCTTTGCATGCAAAGCGTATGTCTTACCACTGAGTTACAGCCCTTCCCCTGTTTAAAAAAGTATATTTTAAATTGTTTCTTTTCAATTCACTAATGAATGCACAGGATGCCTAGGGCCTATCCACACCATGCATTTAAATTACATTCAACACACATTTGAAGCACCACAGAATCCTGGGAACTGTAGTTTGTTAAGGGTTGTGGGAACTATAACATTGGGTGGGAAACTACAGTTCCCAGGATTCTTTAGGCGAAGTCATGCACTTTAAATGCAAGTTGGACGTGCTTTAAATGTATGTGTGGATCTACTTAATAAACTTTGCCTGCATGTAAATCATTTGAATTATTTTTTTCTAATGGAAATGAGCTATAAAGTTTACCGGGTGACCATGGGCTACTCACCATCTCTCAGCCTAATCTGCCTCTCATGATGAAAATAACAGACGGGAACCATGACCACCCCAAGGAACAAGAGCATACTTAAAAGGTAGAGGAAATAATCATAAACAACCATAGTGTGAAATCAGATACTTTTTGGGACGTAGTACGAAGAAATATTTATATAAGCATGACTTTCAAAGATGTTTATTATTTATACAACCTGTAAAGATATTTATAGTGCATGCATGTTTACTCAGAAGTAAATCCGAATGTTTTCAGTGGGGCTTACTCAATAGGTAAGTATTCTCAAAACTGCAATCTCAAGTGATAAGGAACTTCATTCACCCAACCCAAAATTCAGAATCATTCCACTTTAAGCTGTTTTGCAACTGCTTTATATTTGTTTTATGGTTATTGGATTTTAAAGTTTATTTCTTGTTGTGAGCTGCCTTGGTTTCCAATCGGCAACCCCACCTCACAGGGATATTATAAGGACTCCATACACACACACACTGGAGATGTAAAATACATAACCCTATATAATAGTTTATTGGTAAAACTAGTTGGTCATTGCAGAACATTTTTTTAAAGAAAACCAAATCAGTATTATTTTCATATATAATAAAAGCAGTGATGCCTAAGTAAGCCCTCCCTTAGTGCTTTAAAAATAGGATGGAGGGGGAGAGAAACATTTACAGCACAAACACAATTTTTTGCTATGTTCACTCAAAAGTCCCATTAATTTACAGCACAATCCTAACCATGTCTACTCAAAAGTAAGTCCTATTGAATTCAATGAGGTTTACTCTAGGTATGTGGGATTAGCATTGCAGCTTTTCTCTCAGAAAAGTGAGTACTGGATTAAAGCTTCGTATTGGGAATCTTTTCAAAACACTGCCCTCTTCAACAGCCCAACAGCCAACTTGTTTGACTCCTCATAATTAGAAATGCATAACACATTGTTATGGTATTTAGATCTCCTGCTTACAAGAGAGAAAGAGACTTTTGCTACTGCTGAATGTTGTAAATTTACTCAGTTTATATGATTTTCAGACAAGCAGGAAAAAACAACAGTTTTCTCGACTTGCAATGGGTTCCAGCTATTGCTTAAAGGTAAACATACCTTGTCAATCACAACCCTGGCTTTACTTATTGGCTACAAACCTGAAAGGGCGGAATTAGAGCAGCTAGTGATGAGCTCATTTAACAGACGTTGTGTGAGGGCGCACTGACATTTTGGTGTATAATATCTTGAACAAGATCGCCTAGAAACTTAACTTTTCTTTTAAAATGAAAGCTGAGAGTCCAGAGATTGTGTTGACCCAGAGGAGACCCCAAACTTTCGTAGTCTCCGGGCAAAAATGTGACAGCTAGAAACTCTAAAGTGTATAGAGAAGCAAGGAGAGATTTGTAGGTCCCATAACTGCTATGTATGAATCTGTAAAGTATTTTAAAAGTTGAGAGTTGTTCCTTTGATTATGCAGACAGTATAACATGAAATACATTGAACCAGGAGATCAGAAACTGGACTTAAAGTCACTGTTCAGCTGATCAGCGCTGGCTCCAAGCCCCGCTTTCAACACGGATTATCTTTGCTCAGGAACTCAGATTGAGAGGTACCAAGTGGAATAAATTCCAGCAGAGCTTGAATTTGGCACTAAACTTAAAAGGAGCTGAATACAAGCCTCACTTGCCAAGGAACAACTGAGAGCCCATTTTAAGGCTCCTGATTGTTCCTTTGTAGCCACTTCATTACCTGCCCTACATCTGGCACCATATATAATGTCAGACTTGGAGCAGATGGATGTGGCTTTGGGAAAGCAGTCTTGCAAGCCAAATTGGGACTCCTGCCAGGACACCTCTTCCCAATGCAGCCACTTACCCCACTCAGCCCAGCACAAAGGGGGATTGATTTGCACCTTAAAACTGGGATTCCACATATAGAAAAAGCCTGACTAAATAACTATATGTGAAGGAGGCACTGAAATCTAGTCAAAGATGGTACTGTACCTGACTAACTTCTGGAGGCAGATAATTCCACATAAAGGATGCAATCACAGAAAAGACATGTGCCTTAGTAGACATTGATTGTGCCTCTATTAACTATGGCACCACAGGACGTCTCAACAGATGATTGTAACAACCATGTCAGGCAATAAGAGAGAAGTTGATCTCATAGGTACTCTGACCCCTAGTTGTTTGGGGCTTTGTAGGTCAAGAATAAAACCCTAAACCTGGCTTGGTAGTTTATTGGCAACCAGTGCAATTCTTAGAAGTCGTGTAACTTTAAGGCACTCCTGTGAGTAACCTAGCTGCTGCACCAGCTGTAGCTTCTGAACCTGCCTCAAAGGCAGCCCCACATAAAGCATATTATGGAAGCAGAGTCTAGAAGTTACCAACGCATGAGACACTGTGACAAGACTATCTGTATCCAGAAATGGTTGCAACTGGTGCACCAGCCAAAGCTGGTACAAGGCATTCCTAGTCAATGTTGCCACATTGGCTTTCAGTGACAAAGGTAGATCTAGGAGTACCCCCAGATTGCACACCTCTTCCTTTGGGAGGACAGCAACCCTGTCCAGAAGAGGCATATTACCCAATTTCCAGACCTAGGAATCCCTTTCCCATAGGGCATCCATCTTGTCAGGATTCAGTTTCAGTTATTAGCTCTCATCCAGCCCATCACTCTGACCAGGTACCTCACCTGATTCAGATGTAACAGAGAAACAGAGCTGAGCATACTGATGATCTCACATTTCAAATCTCCTAATGACCTTTCCATATAGTTTATATAGTTGTTAAATAGCATAGGGGACAACATGGTTCTCTGGAGTTGGTCCAGGAAAATACCATGGTTGATGGCATTAAAACTTGCTGAGAGATCCAGAAAGAGTATAGGGTTTGTACTCCCCTTGACTCTCTCCCAATAAATGCCATCCATCAGAACAACCAAGGTTGATTCTGTACTGAAACTGAGTCTGAAGCTAGACTGAAATAGGTCTATATAATCCTTTGTTTTGAACTGTGCCTGAAGTTGGGATGCCACCTCCCTGTTGATCACCTTGTCCCTAAAATGGGTGCTTGTGACTGGACAGTAGTTCTTCAGTAACTCAGGGTCCAGAGTGGGTTTCTGAAGAAACAGCTGCACCACTGCCTCATTCAAACCACCCCGCACTATGAGACATTTACTATACCCTGGACTCACTCAGCCAACCCCTCTCAGCTAGCTTGCATCAGCCCTGATGAGCAAGGGTCAAGAAAGCAGGCATTGGCCGAAAAGCTAAAAGCACCTTGTCCATATCCTTTGGCTTGAAAACCTTAAAACGAAGCCACAAAATTGAATCAGCTGATATGTTGGATGCCTCTTCCAGACCTGTGAAAACAACAGTGCTCAGGATACTACAGGCCTGAGTGACCGCATCCTCAAAGTGTTTTGCAAATTTGTCACAGCTGGACTGTTCCACCTAAATAGGGAGAATTGGAGGTTGTGTAGTAGAAAGCATTGAGAAATTATTCCCAAGTCTAGTTTCCTTAGAAGTAAGTTCAGGAGCTGTCAATGGGACTTATTTCCAGGTAAGCATGCTTACGGTTGCAGCCTAAATATGTTTAGGATTAGGACACCAAGTTGCAGTCCACAAAGAATTAAACATAAGTGCTTGGATTTAAGTTGCTCTGCTCTTCAGTCATGAATATATTTCCTTAGAGGGTATCCCATTGATTTCAACTTAATTCAGACTAATGTGTCTGTGGTTTGGCCTCTAAAGTTTTGAGAAGGGAAATAACAAAATTGTGAACTACTAACTAATAAAGAAACTGAGAAAACAAATTAAGATACTTTCTGAAAGCAGCAATTCCGGTTTATACCTTTGATTAAAGACATGAACACCTAACTTCTCCACTAAAGTAAATAATATGCAATTTGTGGATCAGGTTTATTCCTCAATAGGATCTAGTTTCTTTCTTTTGTCTAGAGCAGCTAGCACATTAAATACATTTCTCAATAGCTACAGAAACTTAATGTTCAATTAAGAGCAATATGAGTTACAGCAATGAATCACAATGCATTAATTTTTTTATGGCTGTGAATACAATCAGCCTTTTAACATCAGAGTTACCTGTAGGCAAATCTCATAAAGACATATGCTTGCCTTGCACTCTCGTTTTCCCATTGATGTTAGCGTAGCTGCAAAGCATGATCTTTCAAAAACAGTTTAATGTAGAGTCCATACATTTGGTCCTTTCATCTGTTTCCAGTTCCATCTGAACCCAGTGCATTAGCAGCTATTTAGGCACACTGGGAGGAAATATAGACCAAAATTAAATTCTCTGTGTGTGCCATTATAATACTCTAAAGATGCAGCTGTTGAGGATGTTTGCTCTTCTGTCTTTTGCAAAAAAAAGAAGAGAACATATCTCTAATATCTGAGACCTTATCCCAGTCTGCTTCTGTGTTGGAATTGCTTTTTAATATGCTTTTAAACCTCTTTTAAAAAAAATCCAATATGTTTTTAACCTTTTTTAAAAAAAGTCTTCAAAGCTTTTTAAAAAAAATGTTTTTAAAGTTGTTTTGTTTTAATGTATTTTAATGTCTGTTTTTATGATGTTTTAAAGTGTTTTAGTGCTTTTGTTTGCTGCCCTGGGCTCCTGCTTGGAGGAAGGGCAGGATATAAATCAAATAATAAATAAATAAATAATACTAATTCTACAGCATTTAGGTGATAGGCATATAGATGATTAATTTTAGTGCATGTCATTGGCATGTTACAAGATGTGTCAGACTGGCTTAATATGAGGCATTGTTTTATGAATGAAATGGATATATTTTACAAAATGTCTTTACAGGAATCAAGCAAACTGATTCCTAGCAAAACTATCATTGCATATCAATGTTTGAAAGAATAAGTCTGAAGAAAAGTACAACTATGCACTTTCATTTCAGTGCTGAAGATGCAGTTCTGTCTGATGTGTTTCCACCCTCAGTTTATTTATATAGAGCTGTGCCAGTTTTTCATTTCTCAACCATTCATTGGGTAGGAGAATCTGGCAGAAAAAGAAATGCCATAAAAGAATTGTGTGGAGCAATTTCTCCTAAAATGTCAAGAGGGGTTGCTGCTTACCTTGCTTAACTTTGTGAGGTGGCCAAGGATTTTCTTCCCTCTCCCCATTCTGTTTATTTTTTTAAAAAAGCTTCCACACTATTCATAGTGGTGCAATGCTCTCTATCCACAGCCTCCTGCCTGCTGCAGTTCCTGTATTGCTTTGGGAATAATGGCATGCCTCATTGCATCACTTCCAATGCATTCTGGGAAGAGTAGCCAGAAGAAAGCAGTTTCAAAGAAAAAAAGAGATCAAAATGCAAGTGATGTTGAAGTATGATTAGAACTTAAATTTGTCCCCCAGAAATTGGTGGAGATTACCAGCGTAAGGATGGGAAGAAACTTGAAAGCATAAACGTGCTTTGGAAGTGATTGGCTATGGTACTTATTACTTGAGGAAAATGTGTGAAAGAGCCGGTGTTCAAATAAATATATGAGTAATCCTGCTTGCATTTAAATGCATGGGATGTTAAGAGTACCATAGAGATTTGGTGCATGACCTTCTACATTTTTGTAAAATTATATTTTATTAGCGTGCCTCATTTTGGTATAGGGTAAAAACTTACTCTAGATAATGCAAAAAAAAAACCCCATTTCATTCTTGAGAAGGAAGTCCAATATCCAGGGCACTTATGTAGTATCTAAGGGAGCAATCCTAACCATGGTATGCCAGTGAAATGTATACTGGCTTGTTCAGCTGTACACCAGATCCAAACCCTTTTCAGGAGTGAAGCTACTGCCAGCTGATCCAACCCAACTCTGGGAGAGGAAAAACAAGCCTTAAGAATAGGATTTGAATTACACCACTCTTTTTGCTGGTGTACGTTCTGCTGGGTTGCCAGGTCACATGACTGAGATGAACAGAGTTAAGATCCAGTGTAACTCCCCCCTGCCCAGTCCTACCCCTGCCACTCTCACAGAAAACCCCTTTTTAGGGACTTATGCTGGTCTTGGCTGAGACAGCTTCAGCTGAGCTCCAACTGAAGTAGGATGAGAGACTTCTAACAATGTCTCTCTGCCTGAGATAAGGTTGGGGATTTACTCTGCTGAGCTGAGGTTGAGCCGGGGTTCAGTCAGAGATCCACCAGATTCTAACTCACTCATCCGAGAGGAACTTGGATTTGGATTGCTCCCTAAATATCAAATCAACTGTGGTTAGTTTAAACTATGGTTTATTGAAACAATCCAGGATCAAACCATGGTTTATGATTCTTCTTTGCTTTAGAAAATCATAGTTTAAAATAACCAGAGTTCCCAATTGTGATGAAATTACAAACTCCAGTTAGTTTAAACCAGCAATCAAATTCTTCCAGTCTCTTTCTCATGGCAATGCTAGAAGAGGAGAAAGCACTTGAACCCTAGTGCTCACTGAGGCTCCTTTATGTTATACTAGACAATTTTTAGCATCATGTCTGCACTGGGCCACAGTGTAATTGTGCCTGTTGGAATCCTACCTCAGTTATAGTTTGAAGCTAATTGCTCAGTTTTCAGAAAACTAACTTTAGGCCTTGGTTGTCAGATTATTTCATAAGGGCACAAAGTGCAAATGGGAGTAAGATTTTTTTTTGAGGAATTAATACATCTTGTATTACAATGTGTGAACTGGTGTTAACAAGATACAGCTGTTGTGATATTGAGAATGAACATTAAGACTTCCTGAATGTGACTTTATGCTTGCTGAAGTGCATAATTATGAACTGGATGATCACACATTTGACCGAGAGGTCACAGCCAGTACAGTGAAGATGCAAACCCAGGGTTGCACTGTTTTAATAAGCAAATGGTAACATGACAGTGCTACAGCAGAGGTTATAATGAACTAAGCAGCAGTTGTACTCCTGTGATGTTAATAATATTCCTGTGTGTGCGTGCATGTGTATTTTGAAGACAAGAGATGGGAGATGTAACAGATGGTGTTATCACGTAAGTAGTTTCTTCCGAATCATTATAGCCTTCCTGTTCCATGCTGTAAGACCCTTTTAGTCCATCTGCTCTGCTTACTTCAGTGCTATGCATTCTGAAATATACAAGTAAGAGCTTCAGAAGGGGGGGGAGTTAGCAATTTGCCCTGGTCCATTAACATATAAAGTCAAGTGACTCATTATATTTTGTAAAATGCTGGATTGATGCTCTTTGGTACGTCAGGTTCATACACATCACTTTGCAGATTTTAAAAACTGAAAATTTGGTAGGTTACCAATTGTTACTGTTAGATAATAAACAAAAGAAGCTTCTTTTCTTTTCCATGAAAGGTTGTACCAAGTTGAACACAGGCTATCATGCATAGTTAGTTGGCTGGATATCAAAGGCTCAATAAACTACTAAGTTGTGCTGCTTGTGCAGGACTGCAAGATCGGGGAGGCATTTATCAAGCATCTAGGAGACTAAAATAAATGACTGCTGGGATGTCTCCAGAATCATGGTTTGAGTTGCACAAGCCTATTTTAGAACAAAATACTATTCCTTTTGGCATATTCTTTGTGTGTATGACAAAATGCATATGGACTGCAGGCATTACAGTGGTAGCCTCTGTCCCAGACTTATTTGTAAGGTGAGAAAAAAGAGATCCCTGTGACATTTCTTCTCCATGTTTTCAGGAACTATGCTTTTTCATTATGAAGAGGCAGTGGGGCATTAAGGTGGCATAAATCCCTGGCAGCTGGAACCCCAACGGGGCATATACTGAGTTCATAGTGCAATGAATGCACACTTGTTTCATGTTTATTTTGCATTGAGATGGATCTGTACTACTAACAAATATTGCAGACTTTGTTCAGATCAGCATGCATGTACAATTTGCCACAGTTTTCACTTCCCCCCTTTATGGTTACCAATGCACATGAGTTAAGTAAGTTCTGCAACTTTGGGGCTGCTATGCTCCGCTTGCCAGCCAAGATTAATCAAGTGAGAGCAGCAACTTTCATTTGAGCTAAAGGCACAGATTTATTGGAGAGGGCACATTTTCCCCCAGCACATCAGCTGGTTCTCCTCACTGCCCAGCCATTTAGCAGCTAGCTTAACAACCACCCTCCCCTTTATGCAGTGTGGAGTCCCCTTTGGGACTGAATAGGATTGGGGGGGTATTCTCCACCTGGCTTTGAGGGCACTCTTTTTTGCCTGCCACATACTGCAGATCTATGGGTTTGTAAACCGCTTAGCAGTTTTCTACAGTATGCAAGCAGTATACAAATTTTGTTAGATAAATTAACAATTTGATTTAATGTATCTGACTGTCATAACTGACAGATGGTGCAGGCAGGGAAGGGTTAGCTGAGCTATCCTGGTGAGCGTTCAAGGGCACCAGCATGGTAAAGGGAAGTTTGCCCAGCATACCCCTTATTACTGGCTGGCTTGAGAGGAAAGGAGAAGGTGGTCATCTTTTGAGCAGTGGGAGATTAATTCCTCTGAACACTGCCACTCCTGCTTTTTGATGGGGGTGACTTTGCCCCCCCCCACACACACACGCACCTGTGAGGGAAGATGCAGGTTGGTCTGTCTCAGCGAGGTGGTTTTAGGTAAGACATCTGGGGCAGGAGTGCCCAATCTGAGAGGGTGATAGTGAGACTACTTAAGCCTGTTTTGCTCCCTCCGTTTGCTCTTCACAGCACCCACACTCTCTCCCTCTACAGTGTGGGCTTTTGCTAGTCGCCATTTTTGGGGGCTGAGAAGGAATTATTTTGGGAGTCCCTGATTGACCCTTGCCTACTTCACACTAGGGTTCCTTTGATCGGCTTTTTATGTATTTGATCCGTTCGGCTTTCAGTTCAGGCAGCTAAGGCAGTTTAAGAACTTAATTGACAGGTACCCTGAGGCATTATTGGGTTAAGAGCACACTTGAGTCACCTTCCACAGTCTTTGATGTGGGAGTCCTTTCAGTGCCCTTTAGGCCTAGCATGCACATCTTGGTGAACGTTGAATAGCTGGGCCTGGATGCACATGTTGGGTTCATGTACTCAAGGCTCGCATAGGAGGGGGGAGAATTTTCTCCCAAACCTTGGCTGGGGAGCCACAAAATATGGCTGTTTACATGCCCAGGGGATTTGAGGGATGCTTCCCTTCTAGGCATTAATGCAGCCTACCTACCTGGACTTGTATAATTGGTTATTGGTTGCCAATCTTCAGTATTTGTATTTAATAAATATGACCAGTTCCCCCATTACCTCTCTCTCAGATCTTCTTCCTGGGTGTGCTGACAATGTAGAGTGGATGCTCTGGTGGATGGATAATATACCTTCTGACAGCCAACCTTTTTTGCATTTACAGTGAAGGGTATGGTTTGGTTAACCATCTGATCTGCAATCTGCTGTCTGGAACCAGGGTTTTGTTGCCTCAGTATAAGTGGGAGAACTAGTACTGTGTTGAAAATTTCATCTGCTTTTTTAAATTCATTCACCAATAGTTAATAAGGAAGAAATTGCTTGAAAATGATCAAAGGGGCAGATGAAATTTCATTGAAATTCTCAATGATAAGGCAACCTCAAAATCCAGCACCCACAAAAAATCTAAAATTCTAAAAAGGCTGAAATGGAAGCTCTTTCTCAAGTAGGGGGGACTTTGTTGAAATTGGAGGACAGATTTCAGCACAGCACTAACAGGAACACCTTTCACCAACTTAGACTGTTTTCATTTGTCATATAGTTCTTAATAGTGTTTTGATCAACATCCATATGCATTTGTTTTTATTTGCATCTGGAAAGAGAAAACAAAACAACAACAGCAAAGTATAAGCTGAAAACAGGTAAATTGTGAAAACCTGTGTTGTGAAATTAATTTTAGAAATTATCCAAATTAAACTGAAAACAGGTTCTTAAATGTTGCTCTGTTGTGCTTGCTCCAGTGAGCTAACAGTGGTAAAAAGAAAGTGGCCAGTTTTCTTTCATTCTACTCCATAGCTTCTGGGGTGATCACCATTACCATGCATGGAGTTTCATCCCCCAAAATGATCTGTGTGCCATAAACTAGACGGCAGACACAGCAAAACATAGGAGAATTAACAAACTGAATGAGAACAGAACAGAAGATACACAGTTATGATGGTATCTATATTTGTATTTCTATCTGTATTTGTGCAGCTGTACACACCCAGAACATGTATACATCAGCATGTACTTGGGTAATTAATCCAGGAGATTATTGTTCTGGGACCAAAGGCAGGAAAACTGTTCTCTGTAGAAGGCTTTGGCTGAGGCTGTATATATTGACTGCTGGATAAAGAACCTGTTCTGGACATAGCCAGGTAGTTGATCCTACTTTATGGACACTGGTTTGGACTTGATTGCCCTGTGGGATCTCCATACTCTAAATATTTGTGATTTTCTGTGCTATGCTTTTGTCACCCTGTTTGTGCAGATAACATGAGCAAACGTGGGGAGGGGGAGTGACAAAGAATTGCTACTTCTATGCTAGAGTCCTTTGTGCTCTGCTCCAGATGTCATTTTTAAAATTTATATATGAATGCATGGAGTGCGCACCTGTACCTTATTGGCAGACCACTGGGCTACAATAGTAGAAACTTTCAATTTCAAAGTCAATCTATTTCTGAGTCTCTCTCCTGCTTAGCAAGAAGCTCAAATGTTTTCATTGGAAGCTTATTTTGTTTCATAATTGCATCTGTGAGATCATGTTTTTCAACAAACCCTTTTACAACATCAGCTCAACAATTTTTCTTACTCCACAATCATGATTTGCTATTGGATTTCACCATCAGCTTAGGGCAGGAATAATATATATCATTTGCTCGTATATAAAAATGTGTTCCCTTATATACATCTGAGCATTTATTTGCTCTTAAAGTAAAATACAATAACCTACAGGTAAATTTATTCATGCTCTTGTAATATCTAGGCTAGATTACTGCATTAAGGCTGTCATTAAAGAGATGAAAACAACCACTGGTTCGCAATATGGGAGTAAAGCTGTTAACTGCGACCATACTCCGTGAACACATTGTACCAGTATTACAATATCATCACTGGCTTCAGTTCATTTCCAGGTTCAATTCAAGGTACAGCTTTTAACCTTTAAAGCCCTAAGCAACATGGGACTGGTAGGGCCAGTGCAAGAGGTGCAACATCAGTGGCTTTAAGGGGGTTGAGCTGACCACATGGAACCACTGCTGTTGCTTCTATGGATGTATGGGAGTAAGGTCAGAGGTAAATGAAATGCAAATAGAAAGAGAAAAAGCAATTATGATTTCCTAAATGCAATACCATAACAACCACAACAATATTCCTATGAGTAAGACAGAAAACTCAGCAACTCACAACCAGTGAGAGTTCCTAACCAAAACTAAAAAAATCCTAGCAGCCAGTCAGCCAAGGTCACAAAAATCCCCATGCAGCACAACCTGACCCGGGGGCTGCAGTTACTGCAGAATGCTGTGGCATAATTGCTGACATAAGTGGGACCCTATCAGCACATAATACCTCCGCTCTGAAATCTACACTGGTTGTTGATATGCTACCAGGCCAAGTTCAAGATGTGCTTTCCATGTTACGGATGCCACATAGTACTTGTTCTGCTCTTGTAAGAAATCATTCCTTTCATGTTGCAGCACCTATGGTTTGCAACTCCCTGCCTATTGACATTAGGCAGACACTTTTATTGTACTCTTTTCAGCACCTGCTAAAAACATGGCTGTTGAAGCAAGCCTACGCAGGCATGTAGAAGCTATTGTGTTTTTATCTCTTTTTAACTCATTGTTGGTTTTATTATTTTGAATGTTTTTAAAAACCTGTCTTTAACTGTTTTTGCCAATAATTTTATTGTTTTAATTCCTTCTGTAAACCACTTTGGGGTTCTCTATAATAAAGTGGTATATAAATGTTGTAAATAAAATTTTCTAATAGACAAAAAAAATGCAGTTTCAGAATCCAATACACAGGAAGTGGATTGGATTATAAAAGACCAACCCAAATTATGTCTGCATTTTTCCAAATTTGTAGGCAGTACAATTTCTCAGAGAGGAGGTCAGGTCTCTTGCTCCCCTGGTGCATTCGCTATAGCTACCCAATTTCCCTGCTTTTTAAAATTTGATACAAATATCTGTTGGCTATAGGTACATTCTTAAACTGTATAGTGAATTTCTCTGCTTTTTAATCCAGGAGGTAAGAAATAGGATCCTGTGCAAGTTTCCTGATAATGTATTGATAGTTTGTGTGCTTATTGAGTTCAATGGAATTTACTGTCCTGCAATTATGCTTAGGATAGGTGAAACTGACCATGGGAGAATGGGGAAGGGAGGAGGAGGAAGGGCAGGGGTAGTGGAGAAGGAGGGAGGGGAGGAGGAAGGGCAGAGAGGTGGAGTGGAGTGGAGGGGAGGAGGCAGGGTGGGAGTGGAGGGGGAGGGCAGGTTTGATCATTTTTCATGCTTATTGAGTTCAATGGGATTTACTCCTGTGCAATCATGCTTAGAATAGGTGATACTGACCATGGGGAGGAGGAGGGCTGGAGTGGGCAGGTGAGGAGGAAGAAGGAAGATTAGAGGGAAGGAAGAAGGGAGGAGGAAGGGAGAGGTGAGGGGGAAGGGAAGGAGAGGGGGGGAAAGAGGGGATGGGGAGGGCAAAGGCAGGTCTGATCATTTACATATTCATTGAGTTCAATGGGATTTACTTCCATGCAATCATGCTCAGAATAGGTAAAACTGACCATGGAGGAGGAAGAGGGGGAGGGAACAGGAGAGGTAAGGGGAGAGGGAAGAAGGGGGTGGGGGAAGGAGTGGGGAGGGGATTGGAAGGGGATGGGGAGGTGGGCAAAGGAAAGGGGAGGGAAGGGGCAAAAGGGAGGGGATAGGAGGGAGGAGGAGGAGGGGGGAAGTCAGGTTTGAACATTCGCATGCTTTTTGAGTTCAGTGGGATTTACTCCTGTACAATCATGCTTAGGATAGGGGAAACTGACTTGGAGGAGTGGCAGAGAGAGCAGGGGAGGGAGAGAGAAGGGGAGGAAGAGGAGGGGTAGGTAGGAAGGGGAGGGGAAAGGGAGGAGAAGGGGAGAAGATTGGGTAGGTGGGCACTGGGCAGAGGGAAAGCCCCTTTCCTTTCCAAAGGAAAACACTGAAAACAGTACTATTGTTTTTCAGGGTTTCTCCCAACTTTTTATTCAACAGCAGACACATATAGTCTCCCACCCAAATTTGAACTAAAGCTGTCCCTGGCCACATCCACACCAGACCTTTATTTCACTTTAAACAGCCATGGCTTCTCCCAAAAAATCCTGAAAGTGTAGTTTGTGAAGGGAGAGGCTATAGTTGCTAGAAGAGGTGCTATTCTCCTCACAGAGCTACAAACCCCATAAGAGGGGCTGACTGTTAAACCACTCTGGCCACTGGAGCTCTGTCAGGGGAATAGAAGTCTCCTAATAACTCGCAGGACCTTTCACACTTTTAAACTGCAGGAGATGAAGGTCAGAGTATGGGGCAAGGTCAGTAATAGGATTACAGGTACTCTGTGAACATATCTGATTTTTAATTAATTTTAACAGATTATGAGACTACTGACAGAAAAAAGTCCAACAGGGATCTGGATTTCCCCCCCTCATGTTTTACATGTTTGACTCTCAATTCTCTCTGACTATTTTGTGCATCACCATGAAAACAGAGGATTGTTAAGCAATTGAGTTCAGGACTATAGGTTCTGTAAGGTTTTGTTCTGAAATCTGGTTATGGGAAGCATCAGAATGGCATGGCGGTATTTTCAGTTTAACATTGCAGAATAGGAAAAATCCACATTGGCTATAGTATACAGCCACTCTTGTGGCTGTATAATATATAAGTAAATTTTGGAGTCACTGTGGCCCTTGGGTGTCTTTCCACTTTTAGGAACAAAGGAATCTGCCTTATACCGACTCAGGCCATTTGGAACCATCTAGCTCAGTTCTGATGACATGAACTAGCACTGGCTCTCCAGGATTCCAGGCAATAGTCTTTTCTAGAGATTGGATTTTGGACCTTTGCATGCAAAGCATGTGACCTACCACTGAGCTATAGCCCTTCCCCTGTTTAAAAAAGTATATTTTCAAATTGTTCTTTTCAATTCACTAATGAATGCACTTCATACCTAGGACAGATCCACACCATTTATTTAAAGCACATTCAACACACATTTGAAGCACATGAATCCCACCACAGAATCCTGGGAACTGTAGTTTGTTAAGGGTGGTTGGAACCATAACTGTGAGGGGGAAACTACACTTCCCAGGATTCTGTGGTGGGATTCATGTGCTTCAAATGTGTGTTGAATGTGCTTTAAATAAATGGTGTGGATCTACTTAATAAACATTGCCTGCATGTAAATAATTTGAATTAATCTTTTTAAATGGACATGAGTTACAAATCTTACTGGGGATCATGGGCTACTAACCATTTCTCAGCCTAATCTGCCCCTCACGATTAAAACAACAGTGGGAAACCAAGACCACCAAAGGAAGAAGGGCAAAATGGAGAGGAAATAATCATGTACAATCATCGTGAGAAATCAGATACTTATCAGGAGATAATATGAAGAAATATTTATATAAGCATGACTGTCAAATATGTTTATTATTTACATAAAAGATATTTATAGTGCAATCCTATGTTGTACTCAGAAGCAAGTCCCAATGTATTCAATGGGACTTACTCAAACACAGAAACGTGCACAGAACTGTAACTTCAAGTGATAAGGAACTTCACTCACACAACCCAAAATTTAGAACCATGCCACTTTAAGCTCTTTTGCGACTGTTTATACTTTTTTTTATGGTTATTGGATTTTAAAGGGATTTGTTTTTTATTGTGAGCTGCCTAGGTTTCCAGTCAGCAACCCTACCTCACGGGGTTGTTGGAAAGACTTCATATACACACATACACTGGAGATGTAAAAATACATTCACCCTATATCATAGTTTATTGTCAAAACTGGTTGGACATTGCAGAACATTTTTTTAATAAAATAAAATCAGTGTTAGATTCCTACATAATAAAAGCAGTGACATCTAGGTAAGTCCTGCCTAATTGCTTGAAAAAAATAGGATTGGGGAGAAGAGAAAGATTTACAACACAAACACAATTCTTTGCTATGTTCACTCAAAAGTCCCATTAATTTACAGCACAATCCTAACCATGTCTACTCAAAAGTAAGTCTCATTGGATTCAGTGGGGTTTACTCTGGGTATGTGGGATTAGCCTTGCAGCTTTACTCCCAGAAAAGTGAGTGTCGGATTAAAGCTTCATATTGGGAATGTTTTCAAAACACTGCCCTCTTCAAATCAAATTTAAACTTGATTGACTCCTGCACACGAGAGAGAGAAAGACTGAAAGCTATATATTTACTAAATTTATGAGATATTCAGATAAGCAGGGAAAAACAACAGTTTTCTGACCTTGCAGTGAGGTCTAACTACTGCCTGGAGGTCAACAAATTGGCTAGAAACCTAGAAGGGCAAGGTTAGAGCAGCCAGCTACAAGCTCATTAAACAGATGTTGCAGGGAGGGGGTGGCTGACATTTTGGTGTATATCTCATGAACCAAACCACCTAGACACTTAGTTTTTTTAAAAAAAATGAAAGCTGAGAGTCTGGAGATTAAGGTGACTCACCCAGAGAGGACCCCAGAAATCTGAAGTCTCCAGGAAAAAACTGGAGATTGGCAACCCTAGTTAATGTTGTTGTTGTTGTTAAAGGCTATCTGCCAACACCTTCTGAAATTAGGCAGGTGGCTTTGGGAGAACGGGTTTTTTCTGTGGTGGCATCCCAGAATATTGGACTCGCTCCCTAACCATATTGACTTGATGAATATAAGGTCCTAAATTCTAAATTAGTACATCCAATCAAGGCCCATGCATGCACTGCCAAACTCTGCCCCATGCATCAACCGTCGTTGGATTCCTCACTCTGGTACTATTTGCTCAGCATCAACCCAATAGAACAGGGAGAAAACACAAACTCCAATTA
Organism: Rhineura floridana; assembly: GCF_030035675.1. Lineage (NCBI taxonomy): Eukaryota > Metazoa > Chordata > Lepidosauria > Squamata > Rhineuridae > Rhineura > Rhineura floridana. Next base: position 75,907,582 of record NC_084488.1, on the reverse strand, counting down.
TAACTGAAACTAATACACCCATTTATTCAAGGTGTAAAGATCATAAGAATTAGATTTTGTAATGAAAAACCATAATACAATTATAAATTATGGAACAAAATGTTATGTTATATGCCTTCAAGTTGATTACAACTTATGGCAACCCTATGAATCAGTGACCTCCAATAGCATCTATTAAAAACTATCCTGTTTTAAATTGTTCTAAATTTTTAAATTGTGTTTTAAATTGTTTGTAAAAGATGTGTTTTTAAAATTTATATATTTGTTTTAATGTTTTTAGTTACTGTAAACCGCCCAGAAAGCTTCGGCTATGGGGCGGTATATAAATAAATAAATAAATAAATATCCTGTTCAGATCTTGTAAGTTCTGATCTGTGGCTTCCTTTATGGAATCAATCCATCTCTTGTTTGGCTTTCCTCTTTTTCTTCTCCCTTCTGTTTTTCCCAGCATTACTGTCTTTTCCAGTAAATCATGTCTTCTCATGATGTGTCCATAGTATTATAACCTCAGTTGCATCATTTTAGCTTCTAGTGATAGTTCTAGTTTAATTTGTTCTAACACCCAATTATTTGTTTTTTTCACAGTCCATGGTATGCACAAAGCTCTCCTCCAACACCACATTTCAAATGAGTTGAACAAAATAAAATACCTGAAAGTCACGTTGGTAATGTTTGCATAAACTTAATGGTGTTACAGGATTGATATAAAACAAAACAAAGATAATACTTTGACATTACAGCATAGTGTCAGTTCAACACACATATGTGTTATTCTTTCACTTAGATATTGTTTTGGCTATCCAGCAGCTTCGTACCAACTTGTTATCAGAAGCTCTTCTCTGCCAGTAAAAAGTGCAACATTCACAAAATTGCAAACAGCCTTCAGACAAAAATGACACATACAGCATGAAATAGTCTTCCATTTTAATCCATCATGGCTTCACTCTGGCTGCTCTATTCTCTGTATCCACTTCTAACCTGACTGCCATATGTACATGTATAGGGTCCAGCGATGACCTGATTAACACTTGGCACCTTTGTTGCTACCTTTTAGGCACCAAGCAAAGTCCATCTAGCTCTCCCAGGCTTTTAACAAAGTGAGTGGTCAGAGGGCCTTTTAAAGTTGTAGCTCCCATCTGTTCAATACCCTCCCCAGTGAGGTCTGCCTGGCACCTTCATTGACATCTTGCCAGGCATTTGATAGACTAAGATGATACTACATATTATTTAGTGTGCTGCCAAAGCTTCCTATTTATTTATTTATTTATTGAATTTATTAGTCGCCCATCTGGCTCGCTGTCTAGCCACTCTGGGCGACGTACAACATAGGCATACAATACGTAAGCATTAGAAATCTAAAAAAAATGAAGATAAAATCTAACCCACCCCAAAAGCCTGCCTGAAGAGTCAGGTTTTCAAGGCCCGGCGCAAGCTCATCATAGAAGGGGCATGGCGGAGATCATTTGGGAGGGAGTTCCACAGGGTGGCTGAATGGTTTTTTTTAACAATATTGTAAATCACATGGAGACTTTTGGGTAACAAGTGGCTAATAAATCTAAGAAATAATAATAATGGAAAATTATTTTAGATATGTCATCAATTGGCTCATTGTTCGTATTGTTTCTATTTGCTGCTGTATTATTTGATCACATTCTGATTTTGTGAGCTGCCTTGAGATGTACAAAGGATATAGCAGGGTACAGCCTTTAATAAATTTAGCTGTAGAAATATTCTGATAAAGCAATTCAACAACTGGAATGCTATTCCTATGTCTTTTTAACATGATAAACCATTTCCCACTGTGCTAATATCAGACCACAGAAACATGACATGATATGAGTTACACATCCATTTTGAGTCTTGGTAGTATTCTCTTTTGTTCTGTTCTGAAGATTTATGTAACTGTAAAATTGACTATGAGGACATTGAACTTGTCAAGGATTATCAATACCTTGGCACAGTCATTAACCAAAATGGAGACAATAGTCAAGAAATCAGAAGAAGACTAGGACTGGGTAGGGCAGCTGTAAGATAATTAGAAAAGGTACTCAAATGCAAAGATGTATCACTGAACACTAAAGGCAGGATCATTCAGACCATGGTATTCTCGATCTCTATGTATGGATGTGAAAGTTGGACAGTGAAAAAGGCGGATAAGAGAAAAATCAACTCATTTGAAATGTGGTGCTGGAGGAGAGCTTTGCGTATACCATGGACTGCAAAAAAGACAAATAATTGGGTGTTAGAACAAATTAAACCAGAACTGTCACTAGAAGCTAAAATGATGAAACTGAGGTTATCATACTTTGGACACATCATGAGAAGACCTGATTCACTAGAAAAGACAATAATGCTGGGAAAAACAGAAGGGAGTAGAAAAAGAGGAAGGCCAAACAAGAGATGGATTGATTCTATAAAGAAAGCCACAGACCTGAACTTAAAAGATCTGAGCAGGGTCGTTCATGACAGATGCTTTTGGAGGTCGCTGATTCATAGGGTCGCCATAAGTCATAATCAACTTGAAGGCACATAACAACAACAAATCACTGAACACTAAAGTCAGGATCATTCAGACCATGGTATTCCCAATCTCTATGTATGGATGTGAAAGTTGGACAGTGAAAAAAGTGGATAAGAGAAAAATCAACTCATTTGAAATGTAGTGTTGGAGGAGAGCTTTGTGCATACCATGGACTGCGAAAAAGACAAATAATTGGGTGTTAGAACAAATTAAACCAGGACTATCACTTGAAGGTAAAATCATGAAACGGAAGTTATACTTTGGACACATAATGAGAAGACATGATTCACTAGAAAAAAACAAGAATGCTGGAAAAAACAGAAGGGAGTAGAAAAAGAGGAAGACCAAACAAGAGATGGACTGATTCCATAAAGGAAGCCACAGACCTGAACTTACAAGATCTGAACAGGGTGGTTCACTGTTTCATAGGGTCGCCATAAGTCGTACTGGACTAGAAGGCATATAACAACAGTGTTCTGTTTCACATTTTAAAAACACTTTTAAAAAAAGAACTTTGATTCACAATGGATATTGGAAAAGCCAAGTGGGCATCAGTGTAGCTTAACTACAGTACCAGCCCAGCATATATTTGCAGAGAAATCTGTTCAAGGAACTATACCCTCTTGACTTTATATGCATGAACTCAACTTCTGCCACTTGACAATCATTTGCTTCTAAGAGAACAAATTACAATCTTATCAGTAATATGATGATCTACAAGGAACTTGAGATATAAACAGGGCTAAACCAAGATCAGTGTTTTCCTCTAAGTGCCTTTGGAGTCTGCAGTAGCAGCTCTTACGGCAGTTCATCAGCTGGTTGCATGATCCAAATGGTGCAGGCCATAGCCCTTGAAATGTGACAGAGGAGCATGGGACATAGTATGATCCCAAAGTTGCACACTGGCATCCACTGAGATTGGGTCAGAGGGACAGATTGGGAATCTTGTTGGTGTACCGCCCACCTTGCTGCCCAACGGCTTCCCTAACTGAGCTGACGGAAGTGGTCTCCGAGGTATTGCTGAGATCCCCCAGACTAATGGTACTGGGAGATGTCAACATCCATGCTGAGGCCACTTTATCCGGGGTGGTTCAGGACTTCATGGCATCCATGACAACCATGGGGCTGTCCCAATACGTTACTGGCCCAACACATGTGTTGGGGCACACTCTAGACCTTGTTTTTGCCACTGGACATGGGGATGGTGATCTGAATGTGGGAAGTTTTACATCTCTCCCGTTGTCATGGACAGATCACCGCTTGCTGAAGTTTAGACTCACAGCGGCTTTTCCCCTCTGCACGGGTGGGGGACCCATTAAAGTGGTCCGCCCCTGGAGACTAATGAATCCTGAAGGCTTTCAGAGGGCTCTGGGGGATTTTCCGGCTGATAAGACTGGCGCTCCTGTCGAAGCCCTGGTTGAACTGTGGAATGCGGAGATGACCCGGGCTGTTGACATGATCGCTCCTGCGCGCCCTCTCCTGTGTAGAGCTCATACAGCTCCATAGTACACCCCAGAGCTGAGAGTGATGAAACAAGATAGGAGGCGGCTAGAGCGTAGGTGGAGACGAACTCCCAACAGATGCAATTATGCGCTGGTAAGTGCTTCTACCAAGCTGTACTTAGGAGCAGTGAGGGTGGCGAAGAAACAACATTTTGCTGCCACCATTAAGTCATCTCTCTGCCGCCCAACGGAGCTTTTTAGAGTTGTCCGAGGGTTGTTCCATTCTGGCCCTCAAGACATGGTAGGGTCATCGATGGCCCGTTGTAATGAGTTTGCTGGACACTTCCAGAATAAGATCTTATGCATCCGCCGGGACCTAGACTCTCAGTTTATAGCAGTTGATCCTAATGAGGTGTCTAGAGCTCAGTCTTGTCATGTTTTATTGGATGAGTTTCAGTTGGTTCAGCTCGAGGACGTGGACAAGGTGCTGGGACAGGTGTGTGCTACCACTTCGGTACTAGATCCTTGCCCCTCTTGGCTAATAAAAACTAGCAGGGATGGAACAGCTAGCTGGGCCAGGGAAGTGATAAATGCCTCTTTACGAGAGGGAGTGGTTCCTGGCCGCCTGAAAGAGGCAGCAGTGAGACCGCTTCTGAAAAAACTTTCCTTGGACCCAGAAAATTTTAACAGCTATAGACCAGTGGCGAATGTTCCATTCCTGGGCAAGATCTTGGAACGAGTGGTTGTTGGCCAGCTCCAGGCGCTATTGGATGAAACCGATTATCTAGATCCATTTCAATTGGGTTTTAGGCCCGGTTTTGGCACCGAGACAGCCTTGGTCGCCCTGTATGATGACCTATGTCGGGAGAGGGACGGAGGGAGTGTAACTCTGTTGATTCTCCTTGATCTCTCAGCGGCTTTTGATACCATCGACCATGGTATCCTTCTGGAGAGGCTCGCGGATTTGGGAGTTGGAGGTACTGCTTGGCAGTGGTTCCGCTCCTACTTGGCGGGTCGTCTTCAGAAGGTAGTGCTTGGGGAACACTGCTCGACACCGTGGGCTCTCCAATGTGGAGTCCCGCAGGGGTCAGTTCTGTCCCCCATGCTTTTCAACATCTATATGAAGCCGTTGGGTGCGGTCATCAGGAGGTTTGGAGTGCGTTGCCATCAGTACGCTGATGACACGCAGCTCTATTTCTCCTTTTCATCTTCTTCAGGTGAGGCTGTCAATGTGCTGAACCGTTGCCTGGCTGCGATAATGGACTGGATGGGAGCTAACAAACTGAGGCTCAATCCAGACAAGACTGAGATGCTGCTTGTGGGTGGTTTCTCTGACCAGATAGTGGATATACATCCTGTCCTGGACGGGGTTACACTCCCCCTAAAGGAACAGGTTCGTAGTTTGGGAGTTATTTTAGATCCGTCCTTGTCACTTGAGGCTCAAGTAGCCTCGGTGGCACGGAATGCGTTCTACCAACTTCGATTGATAGCCCAGCTACGTCCCTATCTGAGCAGGGAAGACCTAACATCAGTGGTACATGCTCTGGTAAACTCACAATTGGATTACTGCAATGCGCTCTACGTAGGGCTACCTTTGAAGACAGTTCGGAAGCTGCAGCTCGTGCAAAACGCAGCGGCAAGACTGATAACGAAGACCATGCGGTCCGAACACATAACACCTGTTCTGGCTCGCTTGCACTGGCTGGCAATATGCTTGCGGGCCAGATTCAAAGTGTTGGTTTTGACTTATAAAGCCTTACACGGTGCGGGACCACAATATCTGCTGGAACGCCTCTCCCGATATGAACCTGCTCGTACACTACGCTCCACATCGAAGGCCCTCCTCCGAGTTCCGACTCACAGAGAGGCTCGGAGGGTGGTAACAAGAACTAGGGCCTTCTCGGTGGTGGCCCCTGAACTGTGGAATAGTCTCCCCGATGAGGTGCGCTTGGCGCCGACTTTGCTGTCTTTTCAGCGCCAAGTTAAAACCTTCCTCTTTTCTAAGGCATTTTAATCTAATTTTAATCTTAATTTAGTTTTAAACTTGTTATAACTGATTTTAGATTTTCATTTTTTTTTCATATGTGTTCTTGTTTTATTATGATGGGTTTTATTGTATGTATTTGTATTTTTGCTGTACACTGCCCAGAGAGCTGTGCTAGTCAGGCGGTATAAAAATCTAACAAATAAATAAAATAAAATAAATAAGTGATTTATTGTGGCACTTCTCCAGTTGTGCACTGCTTCATTGGCATCTCTAAAAACATTGCCACTCCAAGTGACCACATGATTGGGTTATCTGAGCTATCAGGCTGGCTCTGGCAAATACATAGAGAGTAGTAATAATCAATATTTGGTGTAATTGATGGTGAATTGGTGAGGGAAGAGCTACCTGAAATTATTTCTGTCTGTCACTGGTTTAAAGCAGAAGTTACTGTACACTATTCTACAATATGATGGCTAGCAAAAGGGATCACTAAGTAAGTAGCTCCTTGTGGATGGATCACATGCTTGCATGGAGAAGATGTCAGGCAGGGCTGGGAAAGACTCTTGCCTGAAACACTAGAGAACTAGTGCTAGTCAGTGTAGACATAACTGAGCTAGGGGGCCAATGGTCTGACTCAGTATAAAGGAGCTTCTATACACTCACGTATGTCAGCCCCTGACTTATTTGGTGGTTCTGATTATATCATTGTATATCAGTTGCAGCTCCCATTCTGTGGAAATGGGAACATTGGTGCAATGTGGAGATCAATGAGGCAAACATGGTTGTATTTTATTAATGTTGTGAACCATTGCAAGAATTCAGTTCAAAAAGCATGGTAGAATTCAAATCAAATCAGTTATCAAAACAGTTGCTAATGCAGTTGAGAATGAAAACCTTCTTTGTGTGCCTCATCCAAGAAAGGTGTGGAGGGTGGCTACACGAGAATGGACTTTTTTCAGTGGTGGCCAGCAGTGCACATTGTGGTGGGGTGCTGCCATTCACCCATCCTCCTGATGGTATCAGTGCTGCTTACCAGGAGGTAGACAGGGAGGGACAAGGAGATGGGGAGACTGGCATGGTACAAACCAGCAGAAGCACCAGATTGATTTAACTGGTGGATTTCCACAGCATCAACCTTGCAACTGCAAGGGGGGTTAAGGCTTGTGCCTTATTGTATTGCTTGATGAGCATTTTAGGGATTTTGTATTGTATGCTATTTTTAATATGGCTTTTAATTGATTTTATTTGTATTTTAACTTGTCAAATTGCTTGTGTGTGTGTGTGTGTGTGTGTGTGTGTGTGTGTGTGTGAGTATATATACATACACACACACACCCCTAACAAAATGCATAAATTAACAATAATAACAATAATAAACGTGCTTTGAAAATTAACTACAATCCTTATCATTTCAGGAAGACATACTTGGTATTTAAAGACATTTCTTCCAAATCCTATTGATTGTTAAATTTGTGGAAAAGTTATTAGCACAGCTGTGGCCAATATTTTTTCCAGGTACAAAGGCAAGCAATACATCCGTCCCTTCTCATGAGTGCAGCTGTAGATGCTGTATATGCACCCTGTGGTTCCCACAAAATAATTCTTGTTTGCATTCATATTAAATGCAAAACTAATTAGTCAGCTCAGTGAATTCTCTCTGCAGCATTAAATGTATTTTCATGCAAGTGTTTACAAAATGTTTATCTAGCTCCCATGGAGGCTTGTGACCTGCATGAGAAAATATGAATCCTATACTTCTATGGAAAAAACCAAATGTAATTTAAAAATATCTTCAGTGATCTATTTTATTTTAAAGAGAAATAGTTGCATATTCAGACTCTTCTTTTGCTCCTTCACTTCTGTATCTTACAGTACATTGAACACTGAAATTAATCTATTTCTATCATCTGTTTGAGAAAAGGCATCTTTTTCCATCTGTTTGCTGTGAACCATGCAGGCAGAATTTGTTTTCTCCCTCTCATCATCACATCATGACTTTGTTTTCTTCTCTTTTTGAAGGTGAGTGACTCTGATTAGCAAAGCATTATCGGATGAATGGTTATGGTTGTAGCAAATATTGGGGTAAGGCTAGAGAAATGAATGGGGGGTTGATTTTAATTTGGGACTCAACAAAAGGAAATAAAAGAGTTGGGATTCAATTAGTGAAAGAAGTGGGCAGTATAGTAAACTCTGTCAAGTGAGTTTTATAGGGTTGGACAACAAAGCTAATAGTCAGCTGGCCCTACCATTAGACAGACTGATGCAACCATCTCAGGCAACAATTGCTGGGGGGTAGCAAGAGCAGGCGCCAGCCATCCCGCCTGAGCAGTCATGGCATTCCCCTCTATCCTCACATGACATCTTCTGCTCCCCTAAAAAAAACCCTGGTGATTTATACAATTTTTAATCCATCATAAAATACAGATTAAAAGCAGATTACAAAAACTGAAATTATGATTGACAAAATGATATAAAACCAAAGATAAAGTGAATACTTCTGAGGAGTGGAACAATTATTGCCTGAACTGATTGCTACAGTGATTGGTATCTCATGGGAGTGAGACAATGAAGACAGACCTCCCAAACAGGGGGGCAAATTCACTGTTGGATGGCACACTTCTGGCACTAGGATGAAAGGAAAGGACTCACCAGGTGACTTTCTCAAAGAAGAGCATTCCAAAACTGAAGCATCATCACTGAGAAGCCCTTTCTCCAGTGACTACCTGCTATATCTGCAATGTTGGGGACGCCCAAAGGATCTTAATGATGTTCTTACCAAACAGCCAGGTTCATATGAAAATAAGGAATCTATTACTCATAAATCTCCAGTGTGTCAAGATTAGGAAAGGATCATAGTAGAATGCTGCAGTCTAAAGTACCTCCTAAATTTAAATTCTTATGTAGACCCATGCAATTAAATCAGAATTACAATTCATTTGTGCAAAAACAGAAGCTAACCAATATTCTTTATGTACACTTTCACACTGAAAATAGCTAGTTAAGAACTTGTCCAGTAGGAGAGAGCAAGGCATTGAGTTTATCCAGTAACGTGCAAACAGTTTTGCCCAGGGAATCACTGATTGTCCCCTTCATGTACAGATAAGCAAACTTCAGTTAGCTCAGTTTGAAACTTTGTTTCCCAAGTCTTAAGAACAAGTTTATCTGTTGTCTGAGAATTCTTTTATGATTCGTAATGTTGGTGCATGAACATTAATTGTGTTACACACATGCATCTTATCACATTAGATATATTCACGTAGTACAGTGAACACAGGTACAAACAGTCTCTACATATGTACAAGTGTTTGTATTAACAAGTATACACTTGTTGATTTGTGCAGCTCAACTATTGCGTTCACAGATATATAGACTATAAGAGTGTACAACTCCACTATTTGTGTACACAGGAATACAGATTGTACATTTGTTACACTCAATTTCGAGGTTCGTACCGCTGGATGAGATCCCAATACTCAAACAACGTGAGACTCAAGGTTCCAAACCAAAGCTTTATTACATTTGCAAACGGAGACTCACGGGCAGCTCTTGCCAGTCCAGTGAGGTCTAAAGTTACAGTTCTCACAAGCATAGATATATTCTTCTATCACTAGGCAGATTGCACAAAGCACATAGGTGGGAGTCTTGGGAGTCTTGGCCTGGTATAGCTATGCACAGTACCACAAGATGATACAAAATATGTGAATCTCACTTGTTGTTCCAGTGTCGGCCTTCATCCCTTAACCCTTGCATGTCAGACAACTTAACATTGGCTTTTACTAAAGATCTATTTCACATGGAACAAATCAATCAAAATTTTCCATTCTAACAATCCTCCCTCAAAAGCATTAGGGGGGTTATTTATTTATTTTATTTTTATTTATTTCGTTCAATTTATATACCGCCCATAACAAAATAGCTCTCAGGGTGGTGAACAACAAGAGTAAAATACGGTACATCATAATGATAAAATCACAAAAACATATACTAGACACAAATAGGAAAACAAAACATCACTAAACTAATGATAAAATACATTAAAAAGATTGAAAATTATAGAATCAAAATAGTTAAAATGCCTGGGAGCATAAAAAGGTCTTTACCTGGCGCCAAAAAGATAGTAATGTAGATGCCAGGCGTACCTCTTCAGGGAGGCTATTCCACAGCTTGGGGGCCACCACAGAAAAGGCCCTAGATCTAGTAACCACTCTCCGGGCTTCATGATGTGTTGGTACCCGGAGGAGGGCCTTAGATGCAGAACGAAGTGAGCGGGTAGGTTCATAGCAAGAGAGGCGTTCCACAAGGTATTGCGGTCCTGCGCCGTGTAAGGCTTTATAGGTCAAAACCAGCACCTTGAATCTCACCCGGAAACAGATAGGTAGCCAGTGTAGACGAGCCAGAACAGGTGTTATGTGCGAAGACCGACTGGTCCTCGTCAATAGTCTAGCTGCTGTGTTCTGCACTAGCTGAACCTTCCGGACTGTTTTCAAGGGCAGCCCTATGTACAGCGCATTACAGTAATCCAATCTCGAAGTTACCAGAGCATGAACAACTGAGGCGAGGTCGTCACCATCCAGATAGGGGCGTAGTTGGGCTACCAAACGGAGATGGTAAAACGCATTCCGTGCCACCGAGGCCACTTGAGCCTCGAGAGACAAGGAAGGGTCAAAAAGAACCCCCAGACTACGAACCTGTTATTTCAGGGGGAGTGTAACCCCATCCAGAACAGGATGAACATCCACCATCTGAGCAGGGAAGGCGTTCACCAACAGTGTCTCGGTCTTGTCTGGATTGAGTCTCAGTTTATTAGCTCTCATCCAGTCCATTATCGCAGTCAGGCAACGGTTCAGCACGTCAACAGACTCACCTGAAGAAGATGAAAAGGAGAAATAGAGCTGCGTGTCATCAGCATATTGATGGCAACACACTCCAAAACTCCTTATGACCTCACCCAGAGGCTTCATATAGATGTTAAAAAGCATGGGGGACAAAACCGAACCCTGAGGGACTCCACAATGGAGAGTCCAGGGCATCGAGTGATGTTCCCCAAGCACTACCTTCTGGCGATGATCCACGAAGTAGGAGCGGAACCACTGCCATGCAGTACCCCCAACTCCCAACTCCGCAAGTCTCCCCAGAAGGATACCATGGTCGATGGTATCAAATGCCGCTGAGAGATCAAGGAGAAGCAACAGAGTCACACTTCCCCCGTCTCGCTCCCGACAAAGGTCATCATACAGGACGACCAAGGCTGTTTCGGTGCCAAAACCGGGCCTAAAACCGGATTGAAACGGATCTAGATAATTGGTTTCATCCAAGAGCACCTGGAGCTGGCTGGCAACCACCCGCTCCAAAACCTTGCCCAAAAAAGAGACATTCGCCACCGGTCTATAGTTGTTCAAATTATCTGGGTCCAAGGAAGGTTTCTTTAAAAGAGGTCTCACTACTGCCTCCTTGAGACTACTAGGGACTAATCCCTCTCTCAAGGAGGCATTAATCACTTCCTTGGCCCAGCCGGTGGTTTGAGCCCTGGTAGCTTTCACTAACCAAGATGGGCAAGGATCTAGAACAGACGTGGTCGCCCGAACCATTCCAAGCACCTTGTCCACTTCCTCGAGCTGCACCAACTGAAACTCATCCAATAATGAAGGACAAGGCCGTGCTCCGGACACTTCGATGGAATCAACTGTCTTAACATCGGAGTCCAGGTCCCTGCAGATGCAAGCAATCTTATTTTGGAAGTGCCCAGCAATTTCATTGCAGCGGGCTTCAGATGTTTCTATAGTACCATGAGGGCCAGAGTGTAGAAGCCCACGCACAACTTTAAAAAGCTCCACTGGGCGGCATAAAGATGATCTAATGGAGGCAGCAAAATAAAGCTTTTTTGCTGTCCAAACCGCTTGGTTAGGGCTTGTTTCAACTCCCTAAATGCTTTCCCCCCCCATTAATTTAGTCCATTTCCAATCCTTTAGGAACTATTGAATAAGGGGTTGGAGGCCTTCTCGAACCTCATGCCTGAGGGGGTATTTGCTCCAGGTTTTAAGGTGACTTTCACAGGTTCTGCTTCTAAAGCCCTGGCTGGGTTATTCTTGTGTGCCCATACTATATCTGGAATGCCCTCTGCCTCTTCCTTCCATTCCAAGACTGAGGCAGGTTTATGTTGCATCACCCCCCTCAGGGCCATTTGATATGAAGAGCTACAGCATTTAGGAATGATGACTCTCATCAAGTTCCCTTCAAAGGAAATGGAAGCTTGCAGTTTTGTTAAAATGTCCCTGCCCAGTAAGGCAATAGGGCAATTTGAGGATACCAAAAATTCATGCTGTATATGTCCATCTCCAATTTTGACCAGCTGAGGCCATGTGAAGTGAAGATTTTGCTTTTCCCTTTCTAGCTGGCGAATTTCCCTGTATGATTATGCTGCAATACCACTGCTGCTTTTTGACATAGACGGCCTGCAATTTCTACCTTTACCAGTCCTTCTGGTATTTGAGTTACATCATACCATAAAGGATGTGGGCAGTCCAATGTCTTTGGGATTGTACGTCCCCAATCCACAAGCTTATGATACACGTGTGTATATATCTGCATGTGTGCTTCTAATTGACACTAAAAAAACTAAGGCTCTTTCTAACGAACAATGGGATTCACTGTGGGTGGGGGTATATACGCCAAGGAATAAGATAACATTTATGCAACAGCGTTTAACTCTGCCCTTGTTTTCCTTTGCACAAAACCTCTGGAACGCATCACCAGCCATACCATCAGGTGGGGGTGTGTGAGAGTTGGGGTGGGAGTTATAGCTCTTGGCCTTACACCTCCTAGAGTCCACTTGAACTAACATGGGGTTAGCCAAGCCGTACCACTCCCCCCCCTCTTTGAAATGTAGGCATATACATCCTTTCACAGTTCTACCCCGGGCTCCAATGCTGACTTCCAATTGGTGTAATTGTGCTATATGAGATGGATACACATTACAAGGGCCATTTAGACAAAGATCAAAACTTTCTGTAAAACCAAAACCACCACAACGAGGTGCAGTATAAGGTTGAAACCTCCTTTGGCGTCCTCACCCCAGCCAAACAGGGCATTCCACCATCCATGTGCCTCTATCTGTGAGAGCTTATCTATGATATGTGTGATTGCATGACGATCATGTGTTATCTGAAGTGTTATGCTGCACTCCTGAACATTGCACTATTCCTAACCATTGTTATGGCAGAATGGGAAAGTAAACAAATGGGCCAAAACTCTACACTGATGAACCCCACATCTGAAATAGCCAAATTCTGTAAAAAAAAAAAACCCTGTTACAAAATCACTCAGAGGGATTTAAAAAGCAAAAACATCCTAGGAGCAAAACAGCCATAACATATAAATTATGAAAGGGAAAACAACAACAACAACGGTCAACACATCCTTAAAGGACAATGCATAAATAATTACATTCAATATTATAATGGACATAAAACAAGTATCATGGTGTTGAAACATGCTGTGGGATGGCTTGCACAGAGTTCATCCTCAGGAAACCAACTGGTCATGTTCAGTGGAAGCTGTAACTGAACTGTGTATGGTTTGCCAATGCTAGGCAAAAAGACTGGAATCATGAAGAATAGTCATTCCCCCGAGTGACTGTGATAAAGATTGCAAGCTTGCACAACAACATCTCGCCAGAGGAAATAGTGGTGTCCATTTCAGGTTGATGGCCAAGCAGGCCCCTATGCTGTTATGGTAGCACATGCTGGAGAATGGCACATCAGTTGCATAGCTATGTCCTGGCCCAGGGCGTTGGTACCAGCTTCATGTCAGTGATCTGTTAATGCCTGCAATAAATTTCCTGTGACACACACACACAAAAGGAAACGTTCCTTTGGGAGAAAATGCTTCAGCGCAGGAAAGAAAATATAAAAATAAAACACATCCATGGCCACAGATGAGACTTCTGAACAAAAGTGAACAAAAACCAAAATATTGTGTTGCAACTAACAATTTAGCAGCTTTGTACCTTGCACTGTATATTCCCATTAGTAGTGGAAAAAGATACAATTAAAAAAAGGTTTCAGACAGACAAACACATAACAGTACAACACATTCTAAACTTCTGAATTTCCCTAGCCTCTGGCCATGTACAGAGCCTTGCACATGAAAGTAGCCATGGAAAGCAGCCTGTAGGAAGAAGGGGGATTACTTTGCAGCTTCTACACAGACTGGAGAAAACAACGTCAAGAAACTTAATAAGAGAAGGGAGCTCCGGAGGAAATAAAATCTTACACAGAGGAATACAAGGAGAGAGAGGAAAAAAAACAATTTACAGCTACATTCTTAAATTACCAGAATATACTTATGCTTTAAATCAGACAGTATAAAACTTCTTATTTTCTTAACACTATACCAGAGTGACAAAAGGGAGATTCTGAAGGTTCTCCTCTATACCCATATAAAAACAAAATAAACATTGTTAACGCCTGGCTTCTGCTTCATCCTATAATCGGAAAGGCAAATGGGATAAAAAGATTAGACTTTTGATCATATACAAATGCATAAATAAAACCCTCTGTCCGCGCAGTTATCAGCAGAAAATCTCGGGTCAGTTGAGAACTGATTCCTGTAATTAAATCATGATTTATATGCACGGAAACAACCGCAATTACACAATAAACTGAAAGATATAACAAAATTATACTGGGCTGCAAGGGGCAGCGGCTGCGTTGCTCTCTTTGGCTGTTTACACAGACAACAAGCTGCAATAGTGAAAACTAAACCCAGTACTGGAGCAAAGAAAGAAACAGGACTCTGACATTATAGAACAGAAATTATTCTCTTTTCTTTTCCCTAAAACAATCCACTAATTTTCCCAAGACATTTCTTACCCATCACGACTGGCTCTTTAACCTTTTCACTGTCTGCGTAGCTCAAACCTTCTGTCTACATCCTGTCAATCTTACAACTGCCCCCATAGAAACTGGGGTTCCTTCCACGTACCACCCTTCATTAAAGGTGATGTCACTATGCTTTTGCCTGCTGTAGGGAAGCCTAAAACTTCCAGGACCATCTCTGTACTCCCTTTTCCTCTTAATCACTTGCTTAAACAAACAGAGCAAATCTCTTCACACTAATTTAAAAGATTGCTAAAAGCTACTAAAGGAACAGATTAGATCTTTAAATCCTATGAAAAACAAGGACAGCCAGCAGAAATAGTAGCATGGACGGCACAGCTGATTCAAGCAACAAGAAAAAACAACAACATGTTTTAGGAAGTGACAGTAAAGGGAAGAAAGTTCCCTTATAACATTCCCACAGAAAACCTTCACACAGACACTCAAAGAAACCTTCACACCTTCTCACATATAACCACTTCACATTTGAGTACTTAATTCATACACGTCTATTTAGACAAAATCATTCCTAATACCACTCTTATTTCCCGGGAAAATACTACAAACCTTACACACATGGGAGCCTGACAACTGACTCCATTCCTTAAAATTTCATTCCAACCACATCTTGTGCTCAACCACCATCCTCTTTCTAATTTTCTCCTTTTCTCGCAAGCGCGTGACCATTTCCCCTGAGGCCCCTTCTCCTTTCCCCTTTTCCAGTTCATCATCTGAATCTGGAAAGGTATCCTCCTGCCTCGCCTGAGGAGTTCCAGCTCCGGGGTTGGGAGGTGGAGGCAGGGCAGAGGGTATTATGGAACGACTCAAAATTGTTCCCCTCTCTGATTCTTCATCAGCAAAATAACTGGGAAGAGGGTCCTCACTGGTCAAAGATCTTACTGCCATTACAGTAAATCCCTTCCATTTCTGCGTCTTTTGGGGGCTTATTATGTCAGGCTTTGCCCCCGGTAAAACAGAAAATGTAGCTCCTGTATCCACAAGAGCTTCATATCTTGCTCAAACTGGTGCTGCATAATATCAATTTCCCTTTGTATATTCCATAGCCTTCTCTCGCTCTGTTTACAAAGGTCCTTCATTATTTCCTCACTAGTCTGCCACATCGTCTCTGGGGGTGAAGGTATACCGGGACGTCTTGGTTTGTTTACAAACAGCTTGAATAACATTTAAATCAAACGTTCCTCCCTCTGGCCAGCCTACTCCTTTTCGTTTGGATGCCCCTACTCCCATTCTTGGGGTTTTCACCTGGTTGCTTCACAACCCTGACCCAGCTGGCACACACCTCTTCTCTCGCTTCGTCCTTCTCCAGCCGCTTCCCTCGCGGGATAGATGGAACCATGAATCCAGACTCCACAGTCACTTCGCAAGCACTTTTGCATCTCAGTCACACTCACGCACCGGGTCAGATGGGGATTCCACCTCCCACAGGATCCCTGGGCTTTTCAGTAGGCTCTCATCCTCCCTCCTTTCCTTAGATTCCCGCAATGCTTACCAGGTTTCGTCAGGAAGGGGAACCCGCGTCCGGATGGGCATTGGTTTGCTCGAGTCTCTAAAAGGGAGTCCTCAGTTGATACCGTCATGCTACTTGCTGCCCCAGGGCAGGCCAAAATGACCTGGAGCGCTCTACCCCTGGCTCTCCGGCGCGGCCCAAGGAGCCGACGGGTCACCAGAGGAAACTCCTGGCTGGCTTCGCCAAGTTGTTACACTCAATTTCGAGGTTCGTACCGCTGGATGAGATCCCAATACTCAAACAACGTGAGACTCAAGGTTCCAAACCAAAGCTTTATTACGTTTGTAAACGGAAACTCACGGGCAGCTCTTGCCAGTCCAGTGAGGTCTAAAGTTACAGTTCTCACAAGCATAGATATATTCTTCTATCACTAGGCAGATTGCACAAAGCACATAGGTGGGAGTCTTGGGAGTCTTGGCCTGGCATAGCTACGCACAGTACCACAAGATGATACAAAATATGTGAATCTCACTTGTTGTTCCAGTGTCGGCCTTCATCCCTTAACCCTTGCATGTCAGACAACTTAACATTGGCTTTTACTAAAGATCTATTTCACATGGAACAAATCAATCAAAATTTTCCATTCTAACACATTCGTTGAATGTAACACATGAACACTCCTATTGTCTCTTGGAAATTATAATTTTCAACACTAGTCAGGGAGGAGAACTACTTGGAAATCCTGCCACCACAGTCTCCCAAACTGAATACACCCAGAAATGAGAGATGAAGAGAAAGAGCAACCAAGTTCTTCTTTTAAAAAGTGCAAAGAAACAATTAAGAGATTTAACTCAAACAATTAAGTTACTAATCAGACAAAAAGGTTGCTTTGGTTTGATGGTCTGGTTATAGTTCACAGCCATCCATCAGAGTTTCACTGAGAATAAAATGTTAACATTCAAGAATTTTTGTGTATTACCTGTGCAGGGTAATTGGCTTGGATGTCTTTTTTCCCAAGCACTGACCCAGGCCTGGCACCAGAGGGCAGCCAGGTTGGGCCCTGACTGAGGGCCGCTGCAGACCAGAAGGCCCCCTGAAGGGCCCCTCCTTAGGGTGGGAGGGTGGTGCTCCTGTTCCATGATCCACAGCAGTGTCAGGTCTTGCAACCTGAGGCTGCCATGGATCACAGAGCGGAAGCTCCAAGGCACCCCCTATACAGATAGCACAAGCTTTGATATGACCACCCATGTGCCCCATCTACCTCTCCCATCAGTGTGAACACTGTGCACACTGTGTGTGCATGCCTGCCATTACCTCAGATGGCGGTGGGGGCGTCCCTAAGGGTCTGGCACCCCTGCCTCCATCTTGATTGATGGCAGGCATGCGCTCTACATGAGCACATCATTCACACAATGCGAAAGGTAGGTGAGATGAGTGGGCAGGCTCATTAGCCCCACACCGCCTGTATTGGGAGGGGATGTTGAGTTAAGATGGGGCACGCTGGGCCAGGCTGGTGCCCAAGGGCCCAGTCATGCCTGGTGCTGGCCCTGCACTGACCACATATCTATAGAATCTCACTTTACATTCCATGCCAATGAAGAAGTGGCACAGTTTGTAATGCACCCCCCCAAAAATAAGCCAGATAAATGAATATTCTGATCCAAGGAATTATAAGGTTCAAGCCTTTCCACACTTCTGTAGTTGTTCATTTTTACAAGCTGTAATACTAGCTCACCACCGCCACCGTGTTGCCTCCAATGCTGCATGTATTCAAGATCCAGGTAATATATATTGACCAGTCTTTGTACTAGGATTTCCCCCCCTCTAATCTCTGTTGGTACAAAATACAACATATTGTATTCCAGCTTTATCTTGGGTTCTAGTAGTCTCTGATCACCAGTGACTGCCACAGTGTGCATTTGGGTTTAATAAAGTGCATATTTCCAGCTTCATTTCTGAGAGTGTGCTGAGCAAGTGAAAAGTGTAAGGTGACTAACAAAAGTTTTTCTTTCCTGGCTGATACTTCTTTTTAAAAGTGTAAGGCTGATGCCACTTCTGATCTCCCAGACAAACCTCATTTCTCCCTCTCATTTAGTAGCTTGAACTTGTGAAGTTAAGAGAGCAGAAATGGATGCCTGAGTCACTGAGCACAATTTACAACTAGCAAACAAACAACAAAAACAGTATTTTTCCAGACTTGAGCCCTAAAATAGAAATATACAGAAAACATATAATGGATCGAATACAATATGCAGAAAACAGATAAACTGATTATTTTAAAAAAATATACATAAAATCTCAAAAACTGGCCAGGACTGATCTGCTGGATATAAATTGTGCAGTTCCTGCCATCACTTGTAGTTCTTATAATATCTTTATCTATATACTTGTGGGTTTACCCAGAGTCTGTATGCAGAGTAGGGATTGACAAATCTGCCAATATTATTCTCACTCATATAGCAAGGGCACATGTGTCCACTCCCCTCTTCAAAGAGGACTCAGGAGGTAGAGGGTTGAGGAGAGGATCATGTGGTGGCCTGACTGGCCAATCAGAAGAGGACTGAAGTGAGGTTTTATAAGCCTGCTCCTCCCCAGAGCTCTTCCTTCTTGTGTTTTCTGTTGTGCCTGCCCTCCTTCCCTACATGCAGTGAGGGCTTTGCTAGTCTCCTGTTGAAGGGGCTAATAGGAATTTGGGGGATGTCTTTGATTGGTCCTATGTTTCATCCTTTTTCAACTACTTCACACTGCTGGGATGAATTAGATGGGGATTTGGGAGTGGTGCGGTTTGGTGGCCCTTTGGGACATTGAGTCTGGGCAGGTGAGGAAGCTGAGGAAAAACATTAGGTATACTGAGACATTATTGGGTTAAGGACACCCTCTCTTCTCATTTTTAGATGACTACTGAAGACCCATCTTTTTATCCAAGCATTTAGTTAAATTTGTACTCCATTGTATTGACAATTTTAAGGAATTTATGGATTTGTTTATGTATGATTCTTCGTATGTTTTTGTATATTTAAATTTCTATATGGTTTTATGTGTGCTTTGTATTTTTTAATTTATGTAATCCGCCTCAGGACCTGCATTCCAGGTGAGAGGCAGACAACAAAAATAAAATCATCATCATCCTCCTCCTCCTCATCATCTGCCAGTTCATTATGCCTAGGGGAACTTGGGTAGTACCCTTTAGGATTGACATAAACATTTTGGGTGAACCCGGGATAGTGGGGCCTGGGTGCACATGTTGGATGAAACCCAAGGTTCACCTAGCAAGGAGGGAATAATTTACTCCCCATCCTTTGCTGGACAGCAGTAGCCTGCAGCTATATCACATGTCCAGGAATCTGGAGGGATGTTTCCCTACCAGAATTAGCTAAGACTCTCACCTTGCTGTACTTTATGAATTTGATTAATTTTATTAAGTTTGTGATTTTTTTAAAAAAAAGTCCACATGAGCATTTGTCTGTATTTTGTCTGCATTTCTCCTAATACACTTGTGTATACTATTTTGCCTAATACACAGGTTTTTTCAATCATTTTCCCCAATCATTTTTTGTACATTATTTTCACTAATACACTTTCCCCCTAATATACATTGCTGTATCAATAGCATTAGTAATATTTAACATTTTTAAATGTTTCCATGAATACATAGAATACATCTGCACAGGAATGTCTCCATCCAGACACTCTCGCCAAGCCAGAAATCCTTCCCCCATCCCCAAAACAAAAGATAACTGAGAACTAGTGTGAGATCTGCTCAGAATGTTTGTGGCACAGTCTAGGGAAATGTGCTTGCAGAATATGTGTTCCCTCATATTTAATTGAGTGCTTAGGTGTCTAATAAAAGGGGACATTTACAGCATAATCCTAGACATATCTAGTCACAATGGGCAAAGTAATCCAACACCCCCCCTCCCAAGGAAGGCTCAAGACATAGAATTTGGGTAAAGGCTATATTTATTAAAATATAACATTGAACTTGGAGAACCTGCAGACTAGACCAAACTGAATTAACCAATTAAACTCAGATCGGGCAGGTGAAGTCAAACCTAGTGCTACCACTTGCATTTTCCTCCAAACTTGAGCACTTCAAGATGCAAACTCAGAGAGTAGGATCTAAAGAAGAAGAAAATGGCTGGGTATCATCAACATACTGGTGACATCAAATTTTTGTACAAACCCTCCAAGGAGTTTTCTCACCAGATATTGAACAGCATGGCAGACAAGTTTGAAATTGCAGAACCCAATGGGGCACCTCCCATGGAATGATTAGCCAGAATGGGAAAGCATTTAGAGCACAGATCATCTCATCCATGCAGCTATAATAAGGTGACCCACAGACACTTTGTGGGTCTGTTCTGCAACCAATGTGGAGTCCAGGTTGAAGTGGGTTTTATCTGCACAGCAAACAACTTTAGCTAGAAAAATATTTTGTCAACACATGGCAGTAGTCCACAGAGTAATCTTCCACTGAGCTATCACTCACTGGTGGCACCAAACTTACACTTCATGGTTCAGGATATGAATACAGGTGATTTGTAAAGCTTGCCATAAAAGAAGATAAGCGATAGGGAGAAAAACTTCTTCCAGCCCCTGGAAACAATATTATAGGATCACACAGTACAATTTCCAGAGATATTTCTGCCCCTGTTTTGAAAGCAAGTTGCAGGAGTCTGGCTTTCCTGTCTGTTAGGGAGGCTTTTGCCTTTAAAGAAGTCCAAGAAAATAAAGAAGTCAATGGTTAAAAAGTCCCCAGACCACCTCATGTTACTGTACGTTTACTAACACAACATCACATAGTTCCTGCAGAAAATGTACAAGAACTTGCAATCAAACTCAGTTTGAAGTACAAAAATATTAAAGTTCATTGGAATATAGTCAGGGCTCATTATATGTTCAATAATTATGAATATATCAGATTTGACTTATGAATTGACTATTTTTGAGTTTCAGTGGCTTTCCTAATTACAATGGATTTGAACAATGGATAGACACTAAAAAAATACACACAAATCTTTGGACTTGACAACAGGATTATAGACTTTTCTATTGATTAGGGGGAAACTGCTGGGGTTTTTTCCATTGGGTTTCAGTTCCCATCCAGAAATGTGGCATCATAATTTAGTAGTGGAGGTCAGCTACAGCCTTGTTGTGTGTGCTGGAAGCAGAATGAATGAGAAGACTGAACATAGGGATGGCAAGTAAGTATTTAATATTCATAATATGGCACTAGGAAGATTAATTAGTTAATAAAATGTAAATTGCTAGATAAATGTTACTAATATTAGCCCTTGGTAGCAATAAACACTAGAGGAAAAAACAGAGCAAAACTATCCTGCTACTTTAACTCTGCTGATTTTGGCTGATGCCAAAAATTCTTACCCCAGTGAGTTTGGGATCATGATAGAATGGGAGATTGTGGAGTTCATTTCACACCTATATTGACGTGAGATATTGATCTAGGAACACAAATCTGGCACAGAGAAAAAAAATCAAGTCCTTATCTATCATTCCTTTTCACTTATTTGAGAAATTATTCTCAATTTATGTTAAAGAATCACATTTTTGGTGGCACATACACACACACCACTACTGGGTTGTTGTTGTTTTAATTCATCCCTGTGATTGTCCAAAGTGAGCCAATTAGGATGGTTAATCTTTTCTGAGAACTCAGAAGTGAATAGTTTTCTTACACATAGGCACATGAATGAGATGAGAGTTGTGCTACATGAAAAAGCTGGTGCTGCGTGCTGAAATGTCACTTTTGTGATGAACAGACAGAGAAACTGAGATTCAGAAAGTGTGAAGGTTCAGCCCTATGCCACCACAGAGCGTCAAGAAATAGTGCTCCTGTAGAAGTGCTTAGTCAAAACATCATAGCACAAGAGGCCTTTTCACTGTATAGAATAAGGTGGTGCTACCTGGCAACTTGTGTAGCATTTTAAACATTAGAAGCCATCCCACTTGCTTAGTATTGGTGCAATTCTATTCCAGAAAAATAGAGTACTGTCTGTTTTCTCCAAGAGTTTTTAAAGTGGGACCCAGCTGACTGGCATATTCTACCAGTGTAATCTCCAGCTCAGGTGTATCCCATAATGCTCTCAGGATTAATCAGGTAAGTTAACAGGAGAATTATACTTGCAGAAAGAATGAGGGCACTGTACGATGACCATTCATAAACATTCCAGATTACCAACCCCACGACCCGCAAAGTAACTGGGAGAAGCTGCTAATGGGTCAGGAGGCACATTACTGAGATACTGTGTGGTGGCCCATAGTGATTGTGATTTTTGTTTCCTTCATTGAATTAAAAGCTGAATGTGCAGTATGATGAGGAAGCCATAATTTGGTCGTGGCCATTAGGGAAAGACAGGGAGAGGGAGAAGAATGGTAATTATGCATGGCTTACAATAAGGCCCTATCTGCACTATACGTTCAAAGCAGTGTTACACCATTTTAACAGTCATGGCTTCTTCCCACCCCCCAAGAACTCTGAGAACTATAGTTTATTAAGAGTTGTTAGGGGACCCCCAATTCCCCTCACAGTGCTACAATTTCCAGAATGGTTTTTTAACACTTGATTGCTCTTCTGTCGAGCCCCAGCTCTCGCAGGAGGATCAAGGAGGGGGGCTGGATGAGCGTCAGTGCTGGCTGCTAGAGCAAGGGGAAGGATCAGAGGGTGTTGAGACTTTTGAGGACGAAGCGGGAGGAGGAGTGTTTGACACTGTACCAGTTCCCACGGACAGTTCTCCCACCAAAAGCTCAGCTTCCAGATACCCCCATACAGCCATTGGTGGATGTCTTGGCGCGTGCGCCAACTCCACACCCCGAGCTCCCCCCTTGGCACATCAAGCACTTCCCTACTTCCTGAAGCCAAGGCAGCACCTATCGAGGCTGTTTCGCCAGATGAACCAGCGGAGGCACGCCTCCTTTCGCCCCATGCCAGACGCCTGGAGAAGCGCTTCGGTCAGAGGGAGGTTCTTCGAAGAAGTCAGAGATTATGGGCAAAGACCTTTCCTACTTAAGCCTGCTCCCCCCTAACCGAGGTGCTGACTCAACTTCCTTCACATGCTGCAGAGTTTACTTAGGTAGCCTAGTTAGGGACTGCAGTAAGCTAGCATAGTGTGCCTATGAAACGTATTGCCTTCAATGTTACTTTAATAAAACAGGAATTGATTCAATCCTCGTCTCTGTCTCGTGAGTCTCGCTCTGGGCAGGACATCTTCCCAGGAAACTCTGTGAATTGTAGCTCTGTGACTGGAATGGGGGTCTCCAAACAACTCTTGGCACTCTTAACAAATTAAAGTTCCCAAGATTCTTGGGGGGAAGTCATGACTGTTTAAAGTAGTTTTATGTTGCTGTAAAAGAACTTGAGCAATCTGTGCACATGTGGTTTATGTTCAAGTATTGCAGGGGAGTGAAAATAGCATCTTAGTCTCAACATACCCCAATCAGGTGGGTTATCTTTGTATTCCTACAGCTAATGGCTCATCAGGTGATTATCTAGTTAAACTAATGGCCAAATTCCCTGATTATGTATGTGTGTATATGTAAATACTTCATTAGGATATTTTTCTGTCTCCAATCAATATCTGAACAAAGGAGGAACTGACGTAATATAGATTATCTCTTCACATATTCAGGTATATACAGCCCTATACAGCTTGGGACCAGGATACCTGGAAGACAGTCTTATCCCTTATATACCCAGTCGATCACTATGCTCTGCAGGTAAGGGCCTCCTGCAGATGCCATCTTATCAGGAGGTCCATTCTGCACAACATAGGAAATGGACCTTTAGTATAGTAGCACCAGCCCTTTGGAATTCCCTTCCCTTAAATATTAGACAGGCACCATCTCTGTTGTCTTTTCAGCATCTACTGAAGACCTTCCTCTTTCAACAAGCCTTTTAGGTAGAGACCTTATCCCAGTCTGCATCTGTGTTGGAATTGCTTTTTAGATGTATTTATACTAGGGTTGCCAGGTCCATGGCCTGAGACTGATCCTGTATCTTTAGGAGGAGAGTCAGCTAAGTGCAGGTGTTCTTGCAACTCTGTAATGGGAAAAACCACAAGGTGGAATTCTCCCTTCCCCTTGCACAACTTTTAAAGATACAGAAGACCTCTTGGTTGCCAGGCCCAGACTCCAAGAGGTCTTCTGTATCTTTAAAAGTTGTGCAGGGGGATGGGAGAATTCCACCTTGTGGTTTTTCCCATTACAGAGTTGCAAGAACACCTGCACTTGGCTGACTTTCTTTTCTCCTAAAGATACAGGATCAGTCTCAGGCCATGAACCTGGCAACCCTAATTTGTACCTTCTTTTTTAATGTTTTTAAAGCTTTTTTAAAAATGTTTTTAAAGATGTTTTGTTTTAATATATTTTTAGTGGTTGTTGTGTTTAAATATATTTTAAAATCTGTTTTTAATGATGTTTTGAAGTGTTTTTAGTGCTTTTGTTTGCTGCTCTGGGGTCCTACTGGGAGAAAAGGCAGGATATAAATCAAATAAATAAATAAATACTCAGGCACATAAATAACCCTGTTTACTAGGTATAAAAGATAGTTATTGGTGTGCCTTTTTCCTCCCTCAGGTGTAATAGTTGATCATTCTTTCCACTTGTTTGCTAACTGTTAAAGTAGATTTCTAATGAACCACTAAGAGTATTCCAGATATTTAGCTAAATGTTTAAGCTCTTTTAAGTGAGTCTGTGCAAATAGATACATGGTAAATATTTAAAATCCCATGAATAAGCTTTGTTCTAATCCCTATCAACAGACCTTGGATGTGAAGGTGGGAGTACTACGCTTCCCTAAGTGGTGTTCTCCTAATTCCAGTGGTGATGATACGTTAAAAAAGGAAGTAAGGTCTTAATTAAATTAGTAGTGATTTATTGTACCCAACACGTATATGAATTTCTGATTTATGTTTTTCAAAGCCTATTATTTAATTATAAATAGATGTGATGCAAAATCTCGTGCCCAGAAAGTGTGTTCATGTCCATCTATAAAATGAAATGTTCTGTAGAAAAACAGCCAGTGCTACATTTTATAATAGTTTATGCTATGCGTTAACTGTATGATATGCATTTTTTTCTATCTCGAACTTATTTGCAGATCAACTTCACTAGATGACATTGAGAGTTCTGTTATTTGAAGAGAGGAAGAACTTTTCTTCTCTCTTCACTCTGTCCACACCATTCATAATATTAGAAAACTCTATCATGGGCTCCCTAGAGATCTATTTCATTATAAAAAGGGTTTCCCTGCCCTGGCTCAAGAGCTTTGGCTGGGCTGAAAAAATGCATGATGCGATGATGTCAGAGCTCAGCATAAGTAATCCTAGACGTTATGGGGAAAATGGGAAGAACTCAACACACATATACAACTTTTGTGGCAGCCATATGTTTGGCACATATTTTATAGTTTCATCCTAAAATACACAATACACACAGTTTGGGATCAGCAAGACATTAGCTCTAAATGCAGCTAGCTTTTCTTTTGATGTGGATTTTGAAAACTGTAATTTCTAATATTGATGTGCAGTGACTGCTTTTGGATCACCTGTCCAAAAATGTTGTGGGAAGGTAAGAGAGAGAGTGTGTGTGTAAAACAATTAAGCTTAGAAACTGAAATGGCAATTTACACATGTGCGGGTAGCTTTTCCTTTAAGATAGGCTTAAGATTAGTTCACAAATTCATGTGTGTCCCATCATGATTACTCTCAGCTAGGAATGGATAGATCTGTCAATTTCGGTTCTTTCCATTTCTCACTTTTCTCAGTTAAATTCAGTCCTCTACATTTCTGCAGCAATCTGAGAATTTTTTTTAAAAAAAATCCTCATGAAAATTCTCCACCATTTTAGTGCAAATTTCTCCAAATAAACACATTTTTGTAGGCAGTTTTGACAAAAGTACACATTTTTGCAAGCCATTTCTCATCACATCATGCCTTTTTGCATGTTATTTTCACTCATATATTCATTTTTATGCACACTTTCCCCTAATATATGCATTTATAAATATTGTTTAGTTGGCAAACTGCATCTCAAAATTCTAACAAATGTGAATTTTTAAGGATGGCTGTGTTTCAGTTCTCATATTGTTTTGCAAAGTGTGGATTTGACAAATTCTGCTTGAAATGCAAACTGAATAGAAATTCTCACTCATCCCTACTGTCAGCTGAACATGTGAACTGATTCCAATGAAAGCAACGGGCTTGAGATGTTGTGAGGTAATATGTAAGTTTTTTCTGCTGTGATGGCTCATTCATGCATATGAGACATATATTGCAATTATCAAGGTATAACTACTCACATTTGACCTAGCCATAACATTTCCTTTATGAGCAAAGTTCAGGGTAAATAGGCAAGGCACAAGTTTTCAACTGAAATAGGTCACAAATTTAACTGTCAGGAACTGCAGTGGAATATTCAAATACTTTCTATCTAACCACCAATGTGGATAATTAACTATCCTGCTAGAATAAACAGGTGGTGATGAGTCACCTCCTACTTAGCTCTGAATTCTACTTCTAAAGATGCATGGAGGAAGGCCAGGTTGAGTTACCATCACCACCATGAATCAATAAGCCCTGGGTCAATGAGGCAGGCCGAAATTTCCATTCCTATCATGTCTTTGAGCCACATAATCCTGAGAGGATAGTCCAGGAAATTCCTTCATTATTCAAACATTGGGTGGTATTCAATGCTAGTTCTACTTAGAGTAGACACACTGAAATTAATAGACACGACTTAGGTTCATTAATTTCAGGGGGTCTACTCAGAATAGGACTTAGTTGAATATAACCCATTGTTTACCAGTGTATTTTATAACCCATAACCTGCACTGACTCTGATGGTTGACATATAGTTAATTCTGATTTGTATGCATATCTCGGGCACATCATGTGACTCTTCCAATCTCAGAAGTGCATAGCCAATGTGGGTCTAAAAGTTTTTGGATCTTCCTGGTGTAATGTGAGCTGGCTGCAGGCCTGGATTCAAGAGGGGTTAACCAAGGATTTAACTTTCCTTGAATTCTTTCCTATTGTGGTGGCAGTTTACTCATGGACAGAGAGGCTACAGAACTCTACTGTCCATTTTTGGTGTGATAACATGGCCACGGTCCAGGTTATCAGCTCCCTTACATCTAGGAATACTAGGGTTATGGGCCTTGTCCAGTCCTTTGCTCTACAGTGCCTACATTTTAATGTTCTCTTTTGAGCACGTCACATACCGGGTATTGACAATAGTGTTGCTGATGCTCTGTCACAGAACAAGATGGAGAGGTTTCAACAGCTGGTGACACTGGCCAGGGCTCAGCCGGATGCCATGCCACCTGCACTTTGGGAGATTGGATAGCAGAGTCAGAGAGGGTCATAAGCCTATCCATTGTTCCCAGCATGCTCATTGGCTATCAGACGGCAGGTAGAGAACTCCAGGGGCTAAGTGCCGCTGTGGCCTATTCCGGTGAATCTTCTGCTAGAATTCCTGGTGGAAGGCAGAAGGAAGGGCCTATCTGTCAGGATGCTGTGAGGTAAGCTATCAGGGCTTTCCTTTATGGCCAAGGCAGGGGGCTTTCTGGACCATTCCGAGGACTCTAGGGTCCATCATGTGCTGGCTGGCTGGGCTAGAGAACACCCAACTACCACTGATCCCCGCTGCCCTTTTTTGCCTGACCTTCTAATGGGATTATTAGGGCAGTAGGTAGCCATATGCTCTTCACCTTATGAGGTTCAGCTGTTTCATCCAGTTGCCCCCATGCTATATTTTGGAGCCTTCCGGATTAGGGAGGTGCTTGCTGGGTCCACACTGGACTCTTCTCTATGTACCCTCCTGTGGTCCAATGTTAGGTTTGAGAAGGATTGTGTCAATATTAGGTTGCGATGGCCCAAGACAGATCAGCAGCACAAGGTCGGGCCATTGTGTTATCTCCTTCCCCAACACTGGGCATCTGCCCAGTAAGAGCATTATAATGCTTCTTGGAGGCCCGGGGCTCCAGGCCAGGTTGTTTATTCATGAGGGCAGGTCTCCCCTCACAAAGTTACAGTTTTGGGCACTCACCAAGCTAGCACTTCAAGGCCTGAGAGTGGACCTCACAGGGTTTGGGACCCACTTTTTTAGAATTGGAGCTGCCTCCACGACAGCTTGTCTTGGGCTTTTGCAGATGCGGGTGCAGGCCATCGGAAGGTGGAAATCTGGGTCATAAAAGAGTTATATTCGCCCATTTGGTGAGCCTGGGGGTCTGGGAGCCTGACCATTTGTAATTTTTGGTTCTGGCAGGTTGCTGGATGGGGATGGAGCAGATGTGCATGCTACTCTGCAGTAATAACATGATCTTCTGGGTTGGTCGTAGGGCCGCAAAGTCACAATTTGGTTTGCAGCTGGGCCTCAGGCAGTAGGCCATGGTTCAATGGCTGGGCCAGCAGGGAATGCGCTGGAATGGGCTCCTGCCCATGTTATTCCAGCAAGGTTTGGTGTGGATGGTTCCGCAGGTTGTTGTCACCTAGGGAGGACCTTGGTTTACTTAAGGGCCTCAGTTTGCAGGCATGCCAGGACCTGCAGTTTATTAGGTAATGTTGGCCTCAGGTTTGTCTGATATTTTCACATACTCCCTCACATGGTCTGGCATTATTTGGGGGACCCGAGAGGCATAGAGAGGGCCCGCAAGAAGGTCAACCAACAGCTTTGGTTGGCTCTTCTAGCACATGGGGGGTTGGTTGTACATCACCCCCATATATACAGAACTCCAGGGTTGAACTTTACAGGGTGGATGGTGTTCACCTGTCGGATGCAAGGAACAACATTTTTCTGACTGACCTGCAGAGGTGTCTGCGAGACATGGTTCTTGACAGTGGGGTAAAGGAGGATTAAATAGAGATTTGTTCCCCTTTTGAGGGGGGAAGGTGCAGGAAGGGAATGTGGTAAGGACAGCTAGGTGGCCCTCTTAGGCACCTTTGGAGGTGATTGGTGGCTCCAGAGGCCTGCAAGCCAGGGCTGTAGGGCCCAGCGGCAGGAGATGGGCTGCTTTGGGGGCCAACTTACCTCATCCACCCAGAGTTGTAGAGCTCCGGGGGGTGGTAATGTGGGAAGCCCCCTGCTCATCTACATGGTGCAGTGGAGGTAAGGGGTAAGTAGAATGACTTGCCCTTGCCCCAGCAGGGGCTGCTCACCTGATAGCTGTATTGCAACTGCTAGCCTATAGACAGTTCCCACACCTATGTTTCCTCTCTGCAAGTTTAGTTTAAGGGGTTTGTTTGAAGTTTAATAAAGTGGCCCTTTGTTCAACCCAGCTTGCTTTTTCCATGTGTTATTTCAACCCTCAGCTGCAAATTTTGGGCACATCATGTGACTCTTCCAATCTCGGAGTGCATAGCCAATGTGGGTCTAAAAGTTCCTACTTGGCTTCTGAAAAGGCAACTGGCTATGCTTGCATAGTGATGGCCAGGCCTGGCCCGGCACCAGGAACAGTAAGGTTGGGCACTGGCCAAGGGCCCCTGTGGCTTGGGCTGGGTGGGTGTAGCCCCCACTCCATGATCTGTGCTAGCACCTCGCAGGTGACACCTCCCTCTGCTGCTGGTGCAGGCTAGCCGCACCACTTCCCACATTGCTGCAACACCACATAAGCACACTGTATGCACATGTTTGCCATCAAGTATCAACATGCTCTCCCTGCCATCTTGGGTGATGGAAGATGTGTGTGCATAGCATGCTAACGCACTGATGTTGTCAGGCCTATTTAAGTCACCAGCAGCTGTAGTGCTGCTACATCACTGCCTCTGCTTTTGAGAACCTGATACAGTCTGGTGCTGGGCCCAGTGATGGCTGGTGGTTCAGTGATACATAGCAAGTGTGTTGGGGACATTGGTATTTTTTCTTGAACTAGACAGTGTTTGTCTGCGTTCTGTTAGATGACCTGCATGATGCAGAAGGCAGCAGATCCTCTGAGCTCTTTTTGTGTATGTATGTGCCTCTTGTCAGGTTTCCTGCAAAGCTACCCTCACTGCAGCCAGGTAATGCTTTTGCAGCTAAGCAATGCGTTTGCAATAAAAGTTGCTTATAACTAGTTAATGCCTTAGTAGTGTCAGTTTTTGGAGTGAGCAATGAGATACTTAGGTAACCTACATTAGTAGTGGATAGCACCTTGGAGAGGTATGGGTTCATAGAGTGTTTCTGCAGAGAGGATGCTAACTTTAAGCATCAGAGTCATAAAAGTGTTAATTTCTTTGTGATGGTGTTGCTGTCTGGTGAAACCTCCACCTTCAAGAAACACTTGTGGGGGCAAATGGATACCTTCTTTACTGCTCATAACTTGCTTAAGTTGGAGTCTTCATTCTCCTTTTCCCACAGGGCAATCCTTGAAATGACTAGTTCAAATCAACAGAGTTTGTCCATGCAAAGTACTACAAACTACTTTGGTTGGATTGAGCAAATTGATCTCTGTGGGTACTCATTGCAGCTGGCAATAAAACTTTGCCATTGCAATTCTCCTGTTCACCTCTTGTCACTATATAACTCTTGAAGTGAAGATGTGTTTATCTCTCCTCCCTTTTTGAAACAGAAGATGTTCCAAAGGATGAGGCAGATCAAGAGTTCATATGTGGTAAGCAAGATCATGAAACAAAATAATGGGTATGGACAAAAGGCAGTTGAATTTGAAGGTGTTTATCGTGGGTCAGTGTTTAGATTGCACGTCTGAACTAATACTACCTGAAAGGGGGAGGGGGACCAAGGCAAATTGCTGCAAAAAAAGGTGTTATTCCAAAGCTGTCTTCCTTTTCTGATACATTTGTAATCATTTCTGGGTCAGTGGAGAAGACTCCTCCTTTGACCTAAAAGTGGTTGGCTTTTCCTTGTTTAACACAGTTTCCAAATGGCAGCAAGCCTGTTAAATAGTTTCCTTATGGGGTTTTATTTCAGTGCCTTGCCTGTCAGCGTTCTGTCTTCCTCATTGGTGATGTGCCCCAGCCGTGTCAAACTTTGTTACCTTTCCATGTGTTAGACCACACACACCCTCCACAGTCCTTCACCCAGTGATAACTGAAGTTATTCTTTATCTGTCCTATCTGTCAAACCATTTCATTGATTCATCTTTCAGTGGCTACACAATTTTCCCTTGGTTTAAGAATTGTTGTTGCTGTTACACATCTTAACTTTGATTACCAGTCTTAAGGTAGGTATACTGTGTAGTGCTTTCTTATGGATGACATAAAGTAAATGTCTCTGAAATATTGTTCATTTCAGTGCTAATATAAATATTCATGTGTACCGCCTATTTCAGCATACTCTTGTTTTTCTTATTTAAGTTTTTCATTAAAAAAAAGCCCCAAAGAGTGGCTTGCAGTAGTTTGGCTTGACCTTTTTTATAGGCTAACAGTGCAATCCTATGCATGTCAACTCAGAAGAAGACATGGTAAGTGGGTATAGGACTGCAGTCTTAATTTATTATC
Organism: Rhineura floridana; assembly: GCF_030035675.1. Lineage (NCBI taxonomy): Eukaryota > Metazoa > Chordata > Lepidosauria > Squamata > Rhineuridae > Rhineura > Rhineura floridana. The sequence goes on along the minus strand of NC_084488.1, from coordinate 75,875,839 downwards.
ATTATGAAACCTTTCTGACTTTAATTATATCAAGACATAAGCAAGTCTGATAGCTGTCAAGCTATTGCTCATAAAGGGTTCATTCTGTACACAACAGAAAATGATTAGGTTAGCAATATTTATTTTCCACTCTACTTAGAAGTCTATGCAAATTCATTTAGGAATTAACTCACCATAGTAATTTTCAGTATTCTAGATACAATAATAATATTCTGTTACTTTGGATTTTGTTTTTGTTTTTGCCTGGCTGGAATGTGTCCTTAATATAATTATACTGTAGCCAACATGGATTCTTCACATTCCGCCATGTTAAATTGAAAATATCCTATGCTATTCTGCTGCTTCCCATAAGCTCATTTCTACACAAAATATTGCAAAAAACTATAGTCCTGCACTTGCTTAACAACCCTCTAAGTTTTCATGTTGATACACAAAACACTCAGAGAAAAATCAGAGTTGAAAGTGTAAACAAGAGGGGAGGAAATCCAGACCTCTGTTGGACTTTTTTCTGTCCAGGGTCTCATGTTGAAATTAATTAAAAATCAGCCATGTTCACAGAGTACCTGTAATCCTATTACTGACCTTGCCCCTTACTCTGTCCTTCATCTTCTGCAGTTTAAAAGATAAAAAAAGCATGGCTTATTTTTAATTAATTTAAAAAAATTAACATTGGACTCTATTATAATGTCAGGCATGCTCAGTAAAAACCATCAGTGTTCTAAAAGCCAGACTCACAGCTGTTGGCTTGGCTAATCAGAGGACCACACCCATGCCAGACATTTATTTCACTTGAGACAGTCATGGCTTCCCCCAAAGAATCCTGGGAAGTAAGGTTTGTGGAGGGTGCTGAGAGTTGTTGGGAAAAAATGAAATGGACTGCCTTCAACCTGATTCTAACTTATGGCGACCCTATGAATAGGGTTTTCATGGTAAGTGGTATTCAGAGGTGGTTTACCATTGCCTTCCTCTGAGGCTGAGAGGTAGTGACTAGCCCAAGGACACCCAGTGATCTTCATGGCTATGTGGGGGTTCAAACCCCTGAAAAAGTTCCAGTGTCCAGAGTGGTTAAACAGCCTCTGTTCTGGGGAGTGTAGCTCTGTTAGGAGAATAGAGCAACTCTCAGCACCCTTCACAAACTACACTTCCCAGGATTCTTTGGGGGAAGTTATGACTGAAGTGAAATAAAGGTCTGGTGTGGATGTGTCCAGGGGCAGCTTTAGTTTAAATTTGGGTGGGAGACAACATGTGCCTGCTGTAAAATAAAAGGGTTGGGGAAACCCTGAAAAACAATGATACTGTTCATAATGTTTTCATTTTGGAAAGGAAAGGGGCTTTCCCTCTGCCCAGTGCCCACCCACCTGTCATGGCCCCGTCAGAGGACTCCTCAGATGAGGACGACTCAGGAGTAACAGCAGCAGACCCAGGAGCAGCAGGAGACACGGAGGAGCCTCCTGAGAATCCAGCTCCTTCTGCCCCTCAGCTGCAGAGCACCCCAGGGACAGCAGAGGCCCTGCAGCCAGACATAGACAGTGAACAGGATACTCCCCCCTCACCTGCAGAACGTAGACAGCAGAAGGTCAGGCAGAAGAGAGGCAGACCTGTCTCCTTAAGGCCCAAACGCTGAGGGCTCACACCTGCTGTCCATCCTGCTCTTTATAAGGCACACCTTGGCTGCAGCTTGTTGCTGACTGCAACGTCAGGCGTGGCTTTGTGTAGACTTAGTTTCCCTACAGCATCTCTTTGACTGACCTCCTTGGCAATTGATCCCGGACCTCCACTGACCTCGCTTCTGGACTTCTGACTCGGCAAGTACGCTTCGGATAGGCCTGAAAGATTTACAACCCGACTGCTTGCTAAGGACTTTCCTTCCCTGCCAAAGACCCAGGAATTTCCAGCCCCCCCCCTGACACTGCTGATGCAGTGTAGAGCTGACACCACCCAATCTTCCTCCCCTTCGCCCTCCCTTCCTCCCCTTCGCCCTCCCTTCCTCCCCTTCGCCCTCCCTTCCTCCCCTTCGCCCTCCCTTCCTCCCCTTCGCCCTCCCTTCCTCCCCTTCGCCCTCCCTTCCTCCCCTTCGCCCTCCCTTCCTCCCCTTCGCCCTCCCTTCCTCCCCTTCGCCCTCCCTTCCTCCCCTTCGCCCTCCCTTCCTCCCCTTCGCCCTCCCTTCCTCCCCTTCGCCCTCCCTTCCTCCCCTTCGCCCTCCCTTCGCCCTCCCTTCCCCCTTCCCCCCTTCCCCCTTGCTTCCTCCCTTGTTTCCCCCTTCCCCCCTTCTCTCCCTTCCCCCTCTTCCCCCTTGCTTCCTCCCTTGTTTCCCCCTTTCCCGCCCCTCCCCCAGTCAGTTTAACCTTTTCTAAGCATGATTTACAGGAGTAAATAACATTGAACTCTAAAGCATGCAAATGATCAAACCTCTCCTCTCTCCTCTCTCCCCTCCCCCTTCACTCCCTGCAGAGTGAACATGCCTGTGAGTAGGGTTGCCAGGTTCAGGGCCTGAGACTGATCCTGTATCTTTAGGAGAAGAGAAAGTCAAGCAAGTGCAGGTGTTCTTGCAACTCTATAATGGGAACAACCACAAGGTGGAATTCTTCCTTCCCCCTCCACAACTTTTAAAGATACAGAAGACCTCTTGGAGGCCGGGCCTGACCACCAAGAGGTCTTCTGTATCTTTAAAAGTTGTTCAGGGGGAAGGGAGAATTCCACCTTGTGGTTTTTCTCATTACAGTGTTGCAAGAACACCTGCACTTGGCTGATTTTCTCTTACCCTAAAGATACAGGATCAGTCTCAGGCCCTGAACCTGGCAACCCTACCTGTGAGTAACAGAGCAATGCAGGTTCTGGCCATTTAAGGCTACAAGCTCCTGGGAGTTGGAGGGCAGATTGCTAGCACCTGAATCAGGGAGGTGAGCTTAAAAGGCTGTGAGTGGCTTGGGGCTCTTGCTAGAAACAACATTGACCTTTTGTGACTCCTTGTAGCCAGCCCAGCTTGTGATCGTGTGTCTTCAACCCTGCCCTGTCTCATCGGATCCCCAGGACCTTGACTTTGGATTTCCCCAGGACTTATCTATTCTTCACTTTCTCGGTATTTACGTTGACTGTAGTTGTGGGCCTCTTTGCCTCAAACCTGACAGATTTACAGCCTGCCTGCTGGACGTTATCTGTTAATTACGTTACTGTTGCCATAGACTATTCCCCTCAGTTAACAGAGACTGACAGATATGTTCTCAAACCGCAAGGGTTTTTTTTTTGCCTATTAGTGAATTTTAATATCTTTACTCTCGATTATGCCTAACACAATGTCACCCAATATATTTCCATTAGGCATCAAACTAAAGTATGGAGATAATGAAGCCTGGTCCAGCCCAACAGAAGCACCAAATACTCTCAAACAGCTAGTGTTGTGATACTACAAACAGTACATACAAATCTAATTTCAATTTTATTAGATTGTGGCAGTGCTATAATTGCATCTAGCTCTGTAACAGACACATGGGTCTGGACAGCAACTACCATAGAAAGTTTCTTAGTACAAGGAAGTTTACCAGGAGCTATAACATTAGCAGGGACAGGAATCAACCAACCAGTAGTTAATTGGAGTCATGTGACTATGAATGAAGAAAATAAAAAAGAACACAAACTCTGGCAAAAGAAATGCAACAAGCCAATAAGGGATGCTAAAAAAGAATTTGAGGAGCACATTGCTAAGAACATAAAAACCAACAACAAAAAATTCTATAAATACATTCAAAGCAGGAGACCATCTAGGGAGGCGATTGGACCCTTGGATGATAATTATTTTATTTATTTTATTTATTTATTTAATTAAGCTTATATACCGCCCGACTAGCAACAGCTCTCTGGGCGGTGAACATTAAAAATACAATAAAAATAACACAAAACTGTACACAAAACTGTACAGTCTAAAATCAAAATATAATAATTTACAATTAACAAGAATTAAAATGCCTCAGAGAAGAGAAAGGTTTTAACCTGGCGCCGAAAAGATGATAGTGTCGGCGCCAGGCGCAACTCCTCTGGAAGACCATTCCATAGTTCGGGGGCCACCACTGAGAAGGCCCTAGATCTTGTCACCACTCTCCGGGCTTCCCTATGAGTCGGAACCCGAAGGAGGGCCTTCGTAGTAGACCGTAGTGTACGGGCCGGTTCATATCGGGAGAGGCGTTCCGACAGATATCGTGGTCCCGCGCCGTATAAGGCTTTATAGGTAAGTACCAACACTTTGAATCTGGCCTGGAAGCATATTGGAAGCCAGTGCAAACGGGCTAGCACAGGTGTTATATGCTCAGACCGCTTAGTTCTTGTTAGCAGTCTGGCTGCCGCATTTTGCACTAGCTGTAGCTTCCGAATCGTCTTCAAAGGTAGCCCTACGTAAAGTGCATTGCAGTAGTCCAGACGCGAGGTTACCATAGCATGTACCACTGATGAGAGGTCCTCCTTACTCAGATAGGGACGTAGCTGGGCTACCAACCGAAGTTGGTAGAACGCATTCCGGGCCACCGAGGCTACATGAGCCTCAAGTGTGAGGGAAGAGTCTAAGATGACTCCCAGACTACGCACCTGTTCCTTTAGGGGGAGTGTAACCCCATCCAGGACAGGGTATATATCCACCATCCGATCAGAGAAACCATCCACCAACAGCATCTCAGTCTTGTCAGGACTGAGTCTCAGTTTGTTAGTTCTCATCCAGTCCATTGTCGCAGCCAGGCAACGGTTCAGCACGTCGACTGCCTCACCTGAAGAAGATGTAAAGGAGAAGTAGAGCTGCGTGTCATCAGCATACTGATGACAACGCACTCCAAAACTCCTGATGACCGCCCCCAGCGGCTTCATATAAATGTTAAAAAGCATGGGAGACAGAACTGAACCCTGCGGGACCCCACATTGGAGAACCCACGGTGTCGAGCAATGTTCCCCAAGCACTATCTTCTGGAGACGACCCGCTAAGTAGGAGCGGAACCACTGCCAAGCAGTGCCTCCAACTCCCAATTCCGCAAGCCTCTCCAGAAGGATACCATGGTCAATGGTATCAAAAGCCGCTGAGAGGTCAAGGAGAATCAACAGAGTTACACTCCCTCTGTCTCTCTCCCGACATAGGTCATCAAACAGGGTGACCAAGGCAGTCTCAGTGCCAAAACCAGGCCTGAACCCGATTGAAATGGATTAGATAATCGGTTTCATCCAATAGCGCCTGGAGCTGGTCAGCAACCACACGTTCCAGGATCTTGCCCAGGAACGGAACATTGGCTACTGGTCTGTAGCTGCTGACATCCTCTGGGTCCAAGGAAGGTTTTTTCAGGAGTGGTCTCACTGCCGCCTCTTTCAGACAGCCAGGGACCACTCCCTCTCGTAAAGAGGCATTAATCACTTCCTTGGCCCAGCCAACTGTTCCTTCCTTGCTAGTTTTAATTAGCCAAGAGGGGCAAGGATCCAGTACCGAAGTGGTCGCACGAACCTGTCCAAGCACCTTGTCCACGTCCTCGAGCTGAACGAACTGAAACTCATCCAACAAAACATGACAAGACTGTGCTCTGGACACCTCAGTAGGATTAACTGCTATTAAATAGGAGTCTAAGTCCCGGCGAATGCATGAGATCTTATGCTGGAAGTGTTCAGCAAATTTATTACATCGAGCTACCGATGTATCTGCCGTGTCTTGTAGGCCTGGATGAAGTAGGCCACGAACCACTTTAAAAAGCTCCCGTGGGCATGAGAGAGATGACTGAATAGTGGTGGCGAAATGTTGTTTTTTTGCCGCCCTCACCGCTCCTACATAGAGCTTAGTAGAAGCACGAACCAGCTCATAATTGCATTCGTCGGGAGTTCGTCTCCATCTCCGCTCAAGCTGCCTCCTGTCTTGTTTCATCGCTCTCAGCTCCGGAGAGAGCTCCGGAGTATACCAAGGATGATAAGGGAGTCAAAGGTGTACTAAAGAACGATAAGGAGATTGCAGAGAAGCTAAATGAATTCTTTGCATCTGTCTTCACAGTGGAGGATATAGGGCAGATCCCTGAACCTGAACTAACATTTGCAGGAAGGGATTCTGAGGAACTGAGACAAATAGTGGTAACGAGAGAGGAAGTTCTAGGCTTAATGGACAATATAAAAACTGACAAATCACCGGGCCCGGATGGCATCCACCCGAGAGTTCTCAAAGAACTCAAATGTGAAATTGCTGATCTGCTAACTAAAATATGTAACTTGTCCCTCGGGTCCTCCTCCGTGCCTGAGGACTGGAAAGTGGCAAATGTAACGCCAATCTTCAAAAAGGGATCCAGAGGGGATCCCGGAAATTACAGGCCAGTTAGCTTAACTTCTGTCCCTGGAAAACTGGTAGAAAGTATGATTAAAGCTAGATTAACTAAGCACATAGAAGAACAAGCCTTGCTGAAGCAGAGCCAGCATGGCTTCTGCAAGGGAAAGTCCTGTCTCAGTAACCTATTAGAATTCTTTGAGAGTGTCAACAAGCATATAGATAGAGGTGATCCAGTGGACATAGTGTACTTAGACTTTCAAAAAGCGTTTGACAAGGTACCTCACCAAAGACCTCTGAGGAAGCTTAGCAGTCATGGAATAAGAGGAGAGGTCCTCTTGTGGATAAGGAATTGGTTAAGAAGCAGAAAGCAGAGAGTAGGAATAATCGGACAGTTCTCCCAATGGAGGGCTGTAGAAAGTGGAGTCCCTCAAGGATCGGTATTGGGACCTGTACTTTTCAACTTGTTCATTAATGACCTAGAATTAGGAGTGAGCAGTGAAGTGGCCAAGTTTGCTGACGACACTAAATTGTTCAGGGTTGTTAAAACAAAAAGGGATTGCGAAGAGCTCCAAAAAGATCTCTCCAAACTGAGTGAATGGGCGGAAAAATGGCAAATGCAATTCAATATAAACAAGTGTAAAATTATGCATATTGGAGCAAAAAATCTTAATTTCACATATACGCTCATGGGGTCTGAACTGGCGGTGACCGACCAGGAGAGAGACCTCGGGGTTGTAGTGGACAGCACGATGAAAATGTCGACCCAGTGTGCGGCAGCTGTGAAAAAGGCAAATTCCATGCTAGCGATAATTAGGAAAGGTATTGAAAATAAAACAGCCGATATCATCATGCCATTGTATAAATCTATGGTGCGGCCGCATTTGGAATACTGTGTACAGTTCTGGTCGCCTCATCTCAAAAAGGATATTATAGAGTTGGAAAAGGTTCAGAAGAGGGCAACCAGAATGATCAAGGGGATGGAGCGACTCCCTTACGAGGAAAGGTTGCAGCATTTGGGGCTTTTTAGTTTAGAGAAAAGGCGGGTCAGAGGAGACATGATAGAAGTGTATAAAATTATGCATGGCATTGAGAAAGTGGATAGAGAAAAGTTCTTCTCCCTCTCTCATAATACTAGAACTCATGGACATTCAAAGAAGCTGAATGTTGGAAGATTCAGGACAGACAAAAGGAAGTACTTCTTTACTCAGCGCACAGTTAAACTATGGAATTTGCTCCCACAAGATGCAGTAATGGCCACCAGCTTGGACGGCTTTAAAAGAAGATTAGACAAATTCATGGAGGACAGGGCTGTCAATGGCTACTAGCTGTGATGGCTGTGCTCTGCCACCCTAGTCAGAGGCAGCATGCTTCTGAAAACCAGTTGCCGGAAGCCTCAGGAGGGGAGAGTGTTCTTGCACTCGGGTCCTGCTTGCGGGCTTCCCCCAGGCACCTGGTTGGCCACTGTGAGAACAGGATGCTGGACTAGATAGGCCACTGGCCTGATCCAGCAGGCTCTTCTTATGTTCTTATGTTCTTATGACTAGGACTTAGCATATCTTAAACAGTTTCCTTATCAGAGATGGATTGAGGATTTATAAGTAAACTGTTTTTCTGGAACTTTTTAACTTTTCAGGAAGCCATTCCACTTTTGCCACTTGTTGTTATAAAGAGTCTGCCTATATAGCCCAATGTATCCTCAGTCTAGCTTTTCTCCTAGCACCAGCAGTTCAGGCTAAAAGTGATATCTAGTCTAGCAAGGCCAGTACTTGATTCAATAGCAAATTTAACATATCAACTGAGCTGATTTTATTTCTGTCTCAATGAAAACCTAAGTGCAGTTCTGTCTCCTGTCCCATTTAACAATCTTTGACACCCACTGAACCTGCAGATGGATCAAAGGCGACGTTTTAGAACAAAAGAGTAGAGCACTTGACCAAGCCAATAAATGGCTGCAGCTGGGACACATCTTGTGGTTGTGGTGAAGGAGACATCTGTGTGGCTTCTGTGGCAAATAACTTTAGATAGCTCATTTTTGCTTTAAATTGTGTACAGGTGACATGGCATAAACCATTTGAAAGAGACACCTACTTTTGTCAAAAGGAGATTTTGAGTAATTGTTTTGAGATACGGTTGCTAGATCTAGAGCAGCTTGGAGATTAAGCTCACCAAGCAATCACCCCAAGGCCCTGACAGGTAGTATTCTTTAAATGCTGCTTACCTGCTATGTGTATCAACCCTCCAGATGAGCATCTGAAGCTCTGTACTAAATGGTATGAAGAAATGCTACCTGCAGTGATTTGTTTGCCTTGGATTTAGGTTAGCACTAGGACTGAATGACTTATTCAATTTAAAGTGGAAAACAGAACATAGTTAAAACTTTTAAAAAGCTATGTCAGTGAGACCTCATCTGGAAATGTTGCCAAGTAAACTGTAGGGACAAATACCCAAAGAGTCTGCCAAAAAAATGACAACACAAAGAGGCGCCTAGAATTCTGCAAGATGTCACTGGTGACAGTAGCAGCAGCAGATCAGCCAATAGTCAGATACACCAAGCTCTAATGTCACACCTATTTACCATCAACAATACTGTTAAAGACTCTTTAACCTGAAATCCTGCAATGGTAATCTATGTCATTTGCTCCAGCAATACTCTTTGACACAGATGATTCCTACAGGAGAGAATTAACATAAATCGAAGATTCAAACTAGGAATTGACAAAAGTAACTGTAAATTTAAGTGTTTTTTTAAGTATGTGCATGATGTACTTGTATATATGTAAGTATAGATACCCTTTTCTGAACTTTCAGCAGTATAGTCCCCTGGGAAGGGATCTGTCCTCTTATAGTAAGATTTATACTTTGTAAAGTGCCATTCACAATGATGATAGTATATGAATGCACGCATGCAAGTAGCATGTGCACAAAGCTCTGGGGAGGAAGACAGTTGAATCTATATGTAAACACTGGCAGGGTCACCCAAGATAGAATAGTCAAAGCTGAGACACCAGATTAAGATGCATCCAGACTCAGAGGAAGGTAATGATAAACCACCTCTGAATATCTCTTACCATGAAAACCCTATGAACAGAGTATCCAAATTGCAACATGAGATAGTACTGGAAGATGAGACCCCCAGGTCAGATGGCACTCAGCAAGCTACTGTGGAAGAACAACAGCCAAGTACGAGTAGTGCTGTGGCTAATGACACAACTGGGTCAAAGCCAAAAGGAAGCCCAGAGGCCGATGCACACAGTTGCGAATGAAGAGTCCGGAGTTGTACAACATACACAATAGGAACAACGGATGTGAGAAGAATGAACGAGGGCAAGTTAGAAATCGTCAAGCAAGAAATGGAATGTATCAACATTGCAATACTTGGTGTGAGTGAGTTAAAATGGACAGGAATGGGACACTTTCAATCAGGCAACTACAAAATATTTTATGCAGGAAATGAGAAATTAAGAAGAAACAGGATTGCTTTAATAGTGAGAAGTGATGTAGCAATAGCAATCAGGAGCTATAGCACAAGATCTGAGCAAGTGATATCAATGAGATTAAATGGGAAACCTATTAACATAACCATCATCCAAGTCTATGCTCCAATGGCAAACACAGAAGAAGAGGAACTGGAGAGATTTTACGCAGAAGTACAGGAAGAAATTGATCACACACCAAAACAAGATGTTCTGATAAAGAGAGAAGGAAGGCAAAAGCAAAAGGAGAAACATGGTCAGAACCCTAAATGCAACAATACAGCAACTAGTACGTAGGGACAAAGAACTATTACAATAGTTATTGTGTAGAAATAGAAGAGGACAACAAAAAGGGTAGAACAAGAGCCCAATTCCAAAAGATTAGAGAAATGAAAGGGAAATTTAAACCAAGAGTAGGGATGTTAAATAATCAACAGGGGAACACATTGACTGACCGAGATAAAATAAAGGAAGATGGAAGCAATACACTGAAGAACTCTATAAAAGAGATGCCAGGATGACAAATTCATTCACAGAGGAACCATATGATGAAGAACCAGAAATTTTAGAATGTGAAGTGAAAGAAGCTCTTAAAATACTTGGAAGAAACAAATCACCAGGAACAGATGGCATACCTGTAAAGTTGTTACAAGCTACTGAGACGGAATCTGTCCAAATTTTGACTAAAATTTGTCAACAAATATGGAAAAGAAAACAATGGCCCGCAGACTGGAAGCGTTCCATATACATCCCAATTCCAAAGAAAGAGGATCCCAGGGAATGCAGTAATTATCAAACTATTGCCTATGCAAGTAAAGTAATGCTCAAGATTCTACAACAAAGGCTCTTACCATATATGGAGTGAAAAGTGCCAGATGTCCAAGCTGGATTTAGTAAAGGAAGAGGGACCAGAGATCATATTACAAACATACGTTGGATAATGGAACAGACCAAGGAATTTCAGAAGAAAATCACCCTGTGCTTTATAGACTACAGCAAAGCCTTTGATTATGTAGAACATGAAAAACTATGGAATGCTTTAGAAGAAATGGGGGTGCCACAGCATCTGATTGTCTATATGCTGGACAAGAGGCTACTGTAAGGACAGAATATGGAAAAAACCGATTGATAGCACTCTTCAAGTACATGAAAGGTTGTCATACAGAGGAGGGCAGGGATCTCTTCTCAATCATCCCAGAGTGCAGGGCATGGAATAATGGGCTCAATTTGCAGGAAGCCAGATTTCAACTGGACATCAGGAAAAACTTCCTAACTGTTAGAGCCATACAACAATGGAACCAATTACCTAGAGAGGTAGTCAGCTCTCCGACACTGGAAATATTCAAGAGGCAGCTGGACAGCCATCTGTCGGGAATGCTTTGATTTGGATTCCTGCATTGAGCAGGGGGTTGGACTTGATGGCCTTATAGGCCCCTTCCAACTCTACTATTTTATGGTTCCCCATTGGAAAGGGTGTGAGACAGGGGTGTATTTTATCACCATATTTGTTTAATCTGTATGCAAAACATGGAAAGCGGGATTGGACCAAGATGGAGGTTTGAAAATTGGAGGGAGAAATATCAATAATTTAAGATATGCAGATAATACCATACTATTAACAGAAAGCAGAAATGATTTCAAACGAATGCTGATGAAAACTAAAGAGGAAAGCACAAAAGCAGGACTACAGCTGAATGTGAAGTAAAAATGACAACAGAAGATTTATGTAACTTTAAAGTTGACAATGAGTACATTAAAAATGTCAAGGATTATCAATACCTTGGCACAGTCATTAACCAAAATGGAGACAATAGTCAAGAAATCAGAAGAAGGCTAGGACTGGGGAGGGCAGCTATAAGACAACTAGAAAAGGTCCTCAAATACAAAGATGTATCACTGACCACTAAAGTCAGAATCATTGGTATTCCCAATCTCTATGTATGGATGTGAAAGTTGGACAGTGAAAATATGGATGAGAAAAATCAACTCATATAAAATGTGGTGTTGGAGAGCTTTGTGCATACCATGGACTGTGAAAAATACAAATAATTGGGTGTTAGAACAAATTAAGCCAGAACTGTCACTAGAAGCTAAAATGATGAAACTGAGGTTATCATACTTTGGACGCATAATGAGAAGACATGTTTCACTAGAAAAGACAATAATGCTGGGGAAAACAGAAGGGAGTGAAAAAAGGCCAAACAAGAGATGGATTGATTTCATAAAGGAAGCCACAGACCTGAACTTACAAGATCTAGACATTTCATGGCAGATGCTATTGGAAGTCGTTGATTCATAGGGTCACCATAAGTCATAATCAATTTGAAGGCACATAACAGCAAATGTCCAAATAAATATCCAAATGAGATTGACAATTGAAAGATATATACTCAGATGTAGAAAGAGCGGTATGATCTTCACACCATTGAATGGATGGTGGATGTTTATCCTTCAAAATTTGGAGTCTCTTTGCAACCTCAGGGGTTGCAGGATCCACTCTCATTTTCCATCTGTTAGTACCCATATCGCAGAAATATAATTTTAAAGCGTGTGAATATCCACAAATATTATGGACCAAAATAAAGGTAATACAAACAATCTTAAATCTGAAGAAACACTACATATAGATGCTTAAGCAATTTCCCATTTTATTGGCTATATGGAACACCATAATTCCTTATGCCAGGGGTGATGAACCTCTAGCCGCACCATGGGGTCCATGATGACTCATGAGACCATTTTCCTTAAACCATGGTCACTTGTCTATCAGCTAATTTAACTAGGTGATGTCAGCTGATAGGAGGGTGAGGGGATTGATCTTGCTGGGTGCGAATTTACCAGGGTGCTCCCTTTGGGGAATGTGCTGGTGAAGCAGACCCCTCCCCTCATCAGCTGTAACAGGTGATTTGGATCACTGACCTGTAATTCACTGGACATAATCATGATGTCAGATGATTGACATGTGGCAAGCCCTGTTCTCCTGCCAAAGTTGACCTGTGAGGGTGGGAGAAGACAAAGATCTGGGCCCCCAAGCCAAATTGTTCCCCATCCCAGTCCTATCCCATTCATTTCTAAGATACTGAACATCTAATTTACAACAATCCAATGAAGCATAGACTAGATATTACTGAATCATTGCCTTAAAACAGGGGTAGAAAATGTAGTTCTCTTCAGATGTTGCTGTACAACCAACTCCCATTAGCCCCAGTCAGTCCTGCCCTTGCCCAATGGTTAGGGATGATGTGAGTTGTAGTCCATCAACATCTGGAGGGCTGTACATTGGCTACCTCTGATTTAAAAAGCATTTTATTCCAAGATTGAATGTACTATTGTTTTTATTAGAAAAAATCTATGTTTGTATACAGTAATACCTCGGTTAACAAATCCTCCAGATCAAAGCTCCTTTCAATAAAGGCTTTTTTGGGTGAAGGGAGAGGGCACCAGGGATGCACACTCTGACATGGTCAGAATGTGACTCCTTGCCTGCTAGATTGTGGCTGATGCAGGCAGCTCTCTCATTTGCAGGTGGAATCATGCTGTTTGATGGGTGGTGTAGGCGCCTCTGCAGTAAACAGTGCTTCCAGTGCCCTAGAAGTACTGTTAACTGCAGACACACCTGCATAACCCAGTAAGAAACACTATTCCAGCCTTATGTGCCAGAGCCACCGGCAGCAGCTGCATGTGCGAAAGCTTTGGATGTTCAGTTCAGGTAGGTATTTGAGGAAACCCTGTGCTCCTTTCTTGTTGGATTTTGGCTGCTGCACTCCTTGCCAGGTCTTATGATTTGGAAAGGAGAGAGGTTCTACCAGCATGCATGAGAGCCGCCTGCAGCAGTAGCAATCCATCAGGCAAGAAGGACTGATTGATTGCACTTGCCGAATCATGCTGGTTTTGCAGAGTTCCACATCATCAACTACCAATCAGCACCAAAGAGTTGTTTAGCTAAATATTAAAAGTGAAAAACACAAAATGCATGTTTTGGACAAAATTAAGTGACAAATGACAAAATGAACTGGGGTTGAAAATGGGTTGAAAATGAACTGCAAGAGAAAAGTTTGAAAGCCACCCCACCCCACTACACCTCAAAATCATAACCTCCTGAAGCTCCTTTATTGTCATGAAAAGCAGCCAGCCTCAGGAGGTTATGATTTTGAGAAATAGTGGCGGGTTGACTTTTAAACTTTCCCCCTGCAGTTCATTTTCAATTCAAATGTGATGCCACCATTCAAAATGCATGATGCCCTTTAAATCACCCACTAATGCCTTCCTCCATCTGCCAACCTCATAATGTACCTTAATACACACATACACGCACACACTCTAGTCTTCACAGGGCTGTTTTGCGGAAAACCTTCAGGTGGTCTGTAGAAGGTTCAAAATGTTTTTATTTACTTATGCAAGCCTTACCTGACCTGGTTGTTTCATTTCAGACATGTGTATTGTTAGTTTTGAATAAAAACTTTTCTGAAATATGTCAAACTGTTCTTTTTTTTTGGTAGTGTAGGAACCTATCCCTATTCTTTCCATGTTATTCCTACCTCTGGTATCAAAGTTCTGTTAAAGAAGTAATGTCCAGGAACACATCTATTTCATTAATTGAGGTATTAATGTTTTCAGTATTTTCATGACATCATTATTAACTGCAAACCATATAAAATATTTTTCCATTTGACAATAAACCTGGTTACTTCCACTCAAGATCCTGGGTATGTATCCCATATGCACCTTAGAGAGTTAAAATGTTATAAGAAGTGAAATGAGTCGAAGGAAGTTCTAATATGGACATGAACCAAGGGTCGGGTTTAATGTATGGATCCATAAGGAGAATTGTGCTTAGAATCATAAAGATGAAACCAGCCCTTCTAATTTAATCTGATGTATTTTCTAGGACTGGGGGTGGGAATCTCCAGAGAAAGTAAATGCTCAGCACAAGAGAGCACATTTTGCAAATTAAATAGAAAAGCACTGCATATTGTGAACTATTTTGGTCCAAACACACTTTTAAATGTACCATCATATTGTTTTCCATATGAGACATATTTCAAATATGATCTCCTGCTGAGAGAGATCGTTGTATCTGAAAAAGCAGTGGAAACCTGTCAATAATACCCATATGTCCTATAAAGTGTTTTTATTTCTTTCACGGTATGTTGTGCTTCATAAGTTCTCTTAATCCTAGCTTCAGTTCACATTGCCATTCTGAAACAGCTCACTGAGCAGTAATTTATCTCTTGGCTGTGCATAACAACCGCAACTACAGGTTATTTTGGGAGCAGGGATTTGCATTGCATAAACTGTATTTTGAAAATCATTTCCAAATGAGATTAATTTGTGATAGGGAAGGTATTCCTCTATTTTTAGAAGCATCCTCTAAGCCACTTGAGGCTGACTCTTGAATGCTTTCTCGGGTATCCGGCAGAATCTTCATTTGAGGATTAGAGAAGGGATGCCACAGGAGAAAGGAAAAGACGTCTCTCCTTATTTGTTTTAATACCTATTTAAAATCGGCAATGGAAAGATAATGACAGATTGCGTTCTAGCCAAATCTTTCGGTTGTGCTCTTGATGACTTGTATTTCTTTTCAATTAGGCTGACTGCTTTAGCATTGGAAGAGATTACTGTTCCTGCATGCTGAAAAGATATTAACAATTAAAATTGCAGGAGAAGGGGGGGCTGGGTCGCATACTGGAGGATTATTGTTGTCTTCTGTGCAAAATGACTAGGGATTCTCTTTCTATCATTTTAATGTTTGTCATTAAGCAAAGATGGTTACATGTTGAACAGCTACAGTTATTATGCAAAACAATATTTTTAAAGGGGGGGATATTTGCATATTTTCTATGGAACCAGAACAAAACAAGGCTTTCACAAAGATGTCTTCATGTAAGCTGCTTTCATTGGATGTTAGTTATGATGGCTACATCTAGGGCAAAGCTGACTAGCCCAAAACTTAAATGATGGTCAACTATTTACACCACACTCTTGAGTATTTTTCTGTGCTACTTCCTGCAGCAATGTCTGACCTTAAGTGAAGTTATAAGGAACTTAAGGGAGTGGTGTCAGTCTCCCCATCCAGAAGAAGTAGTCTGGATTCAACCAATGTGAGCTAGAGATAAATATCAGGAATCCAACCCAGAGCAGCAGACTAGGTTCTCACTCCTAATTCAGAGGGGTCAGTCTAGTCCATCAGCCCAGTAGTACCAGAGGACAATCCAAGCCCCAGCATTATGGTAAGGCCTGAGCCACTGACATAGCCCAGCAGATTGGGCCCCCAGAATTTGTGTTCATAGAACCTGTACCACCTAAAGAACTATCACCCTTCATGCCAGGGACCCATCTCCCCATGTCAACACAGGTAGTGTCCCAGGACAGACTTATCAGAATGGAGAAGTGCTTGGATCCAAGCCAAGGCCTGCTAGTTTAAACTTTGCATTCTTCATGAAAGTGGATGGAGCTCTGGTGAGTGGATTAGGCCAAGACTTGTAAGTCCTCATTTCACTTCCAGCCATTGCTGACTTGGAACGATCTTTTCTGCAATATACCCTGTGTCAAAAGCAGGACAGGTGGCGCTTGGCACCATTAAATGACCTCTAGGGATGGGGGAGAAATTTGATTCAGTTCGCATTTAATGCAGAATTTATCAAATCTGCATTTTCTGAAACAATATGGGAACCGAAAAACAGCCATTTGGACTTATACAAATTTTGCAATGCAGTTCTCTAACCAAACAATGTTTACAAACATTTATTTATTAGGGGGAGATGTGCATAAAATGAATATACTAGTGAAAATAACATACAAAATGCTTTATATTGGGAGAAATTGCTTGCAGCAACATCTATATTAGTCAAACCTGCATACAAAAATGTGTTTGTTGTTGTTATGTGCCTTCAAGTCAGTTACAACATATGGCGACCCTATGAATCGGTGACCTCCAATAGCATCTGTTGTAAACCATCCTGTTCAGAGTAGGAGAAATTCACACTAAAATGCTGAAGAATTTTCATGAGGATTTTTTTTTAAAAAATCACAAATTGCTGTAGAAATGTGGAGAACTGAATTTAAGACAGGAAAAATGAGAAACTGAGAGAAGCAAAATTGACAGATCTTTCCATCCTTAATCAACCTCCAAGGTAGATCTTTAAGGAAGTGAACAGCCCTGGGTAATTGGTGGATTGGACCTGGAGCTTCATAATTGCTCTTCCTTTGAAAGCTCTGTGGAGAGTTCCCCTCAGACAAGGGTAGCCAATGTGGTACTCTCCTGATGTAGTTGAAGTGCTACTCACATCATCCTTTGCCATTGACCATGCTGATTAGGACTGATAGAAGTTGGTCCAACAACACCTGGAAGGCTATTTCTGCCTTAAATTTAGTCGGGTGGATATAGCAGCCATTAAAATTAATCCCATTACAAATTTCTAGCTCATTGCAAAAATAGTCACTGTTAGGGAGATTTCAACTAAGAAAACTCAAAGTGCTAAATCTCCTGCTCAAAAAGCCTATCCCCATTCGAAGTCAAGCCCACGCTCCCTTTTCTCCTGCGTTTACCCAACCTGTGCCTTCCTCTTCTCCCCCCCCCCCCAAAAAAATACCCTTGGTGAAAGAGATGACAATGAAGAAAGTTCATTTCCACAGAAGTTAACATAAGCATTTTGACAGGAAATTGCATATATCTCTAGGAATTATGAATCCTATCTGAGATATGAATCACAACAGGGTGATTACCCTTAAAAGAGGGTAAGACAGGTGAGTATGGATAGTGAGTGTACTTGTGGAGGGGAAAACTGTTTTATATGATTACTGCATTCTAGTGTTCAAAAACATTTGCTGCTATGGTTATATCTTATTCAGAAATGGAATTAACTTCAGCATCTCAGGGTATCAGCTATTATGATATGTCCTCAGGCAATGTCCTGAGACTACTTACTCTGGGAAGAAACAGCTATCTTCGGGCAAATTTTCTATGTTGCCTACTTTCTCACATCATGTTCTATGACAAGTATCTTGTTAGGAAATCTCTTCATGGTTAGCATGCATTGAATAATGCAGTCAAAGAAATGAAGCTGAGCCTCAAAGCACTGGTTCCTCAGTTTACATTCATTAGTGTGGCTCCATGGTAGGAACTTTCAGTGGTCCTGCAGTATTTTAAGCTTGCTGAGATTCAAATATTTGGAGATTATTAAGAGCCACAGTTCCCAGCAAGTATGCTGCTTCAGAGAGATAAGATATATATTGTTTAATATGCAGTTTCCCAACAAAATGGAGCCCAAGCTCTGGTGTGCAGACAAGATATGAAGGAAGCAATTTATTAGCAATGTCATTCTGTCATTTTGGATATGTCTGCCACCCTAGCTTCTAAAGTATTTATTAACGTAACATATTTTAATGTTGCATAATTGAATTCCAAACACTTCAAGAGAGAGACCACTTTTGTGCACTTCAGAAACCAAAGCCCCTATTCTGTCATGGGCCTTGGAACAGAGGTACTGTATAATAAAATGAAACACAATGAAATGTATTTTTCAAAGATGAAAACTGCAGAAAAATAATACTTGATGGAAGGTTGTTCATATTTTGTATATGGAACTATTATTGCATATCTAGCGGAAATCACAAAGCTCTGTGGTTGTGTTACAACAGCTTATGGATTTCAGTATGAAATAATATTTGAGTATATATAGGATTGCATTGTAAGGGAGCCGAAATTTCTGACCTTTTTAAATGTTATTTCTCAGCTCTTGCTGAATTGTTGGAAATTTTTTATTCTTTCTTGGAAAATATTTGGCAGAACATTTGCAATTTCACCCACAAATTGTGTGGTGAATTTTGGAGGTCATTTTTTTTTGCTCACACCCAGTTCAATTTGGCTGGAAAGGGATGAAAGTTAGAGCTGTTATTTAAGCTCTGGTAATTGAGTAAAGCCAGTCTGATTTCTTCCTTAACTCCGGCCATCCAGGTTTTTGGTTACAGTGGTACTGTGTTAGCCTGTCATATTTTGCTCCTGATAGGGACAGCTGAGAATTTCATTTCAGTTTGCATTTCAAGCCAACTCTATCATATTCACACTTTCCAAAACAGTATGAAAACCAACACCCAGCCATCCTTTGAAATTTGCACTTATTTGAATATTGCAATGTAGTTCTCCAACCAATGTTTACAAAAATACGTATATATCAGGGGAAATATAAAAATGAATATATGAATGAAAATAACATGCAAAATGCATTAGATAACAAGAAATGCCTTGCAAAGCAATGTACATTAGTCAAAACTGCCTTCAAACACGTGTTTATTAGAAGAAATTAGCACTAAAACACTGGATAATTTTCATAAGGATTTTTCTTTTTAAAAAATCACAAATTGCTGGAGAAATGTGGAGAATGGAAGACTGGAAGAATGAGAAACTGAGAGAACTGAAATGAACAGATCTTTCCATCCCTATCTCCTAACACAATACAATTAGTTTCTAAGCCAGGGAGGAGAACATCAGGCCCTGGGAGGCAAATATAGCCTTCCAGGCCTTTTTGTCTGGTGCTCAGGACTGTTTGAAAGCCACACACCCTCCTGAGCCGTAACCCTTTGCAAGCCTTGCTTTGTTCCCCCCTTGGGTGTTTTTGCCAAGTGTCAAGTGTCTTTATTACGGTCAACGACCCTCCCAAGAGATAAAATAAAATAAAAATTAAATAGTCAAATACAGGCAACTTCTAGTCAATTAGTCAGTCATACATTAGGACTAGTAAAATAGTAGTAATAGCAAATGATTAGATGAAATATTGATGACCAAATGATATACATTTGCACTGTCTTATATATAAAAAATTTAACAAATAAATACAGATGAACATTGGGACTAATAAAATAATAATAATAACAAATAGTTAGGTGGGATATTGATGACCAAGTGATATACGTTTAGACTGACTTATATATAAAAACTTGGCAACTGGAATCAGATGTGGACTATTCTTACCAGACAAAAGCCTAGATGTCCGGTGCTCTAAGGAGCTATTAGAATACTTTTGGATATAAGGTAAAATGAGTTGATTCCTTTCCACAGAATAAAATGGGCAGTCATAGAGAACATGAGCAAGCAATTCTATGTGACCTAACCTGCACGGGCGTAGACGTTGGTCTAGGGGAATACCCTGAAATCTGCCCTCCAAAAGGGCAGAATCTAAGCAGTTGAAGCGAGCCTTAGAAAAAGCTAGTCGATATTTAGGATTCGTAAGGATCTCCAAATAAGGTGCATATTTTGGTAAATTAAAGCTCAAGTTGTGATGTAAGGGAGAGCAGACTTTGGCTGCTGCTTGTAACGTTGATTGTCTATCAATGTCCTTGAGGTGAGAGATGGTGTTTTTGCCTTGAACTCTGATACTGCTTCTTACATGCCTGGATACAGAGGAATGTGTGACTAGAGAATTGGAGAAGGGCCATAGCTCAGTAATAAGCATCTACTTTGCACACAGAAGGCCCCAAGTTCAATCCCCAGCATCTCCATGTTGGGGTAGGAGAGAACTTATATGCAAAACTAGAGAGCTGCTGCCAATCACTGTAGACAATACTGAGTAAGATGGCCCAATGGTCTGACTGAGTATAAGGCAGCTTCTCATATTCCTCTACATAAACAATGACCATCTGTGACGGTAATCAAATTTACTGCTGAGCTTATCTTGCAAACCTAACTGCCATGGAAAAGGATTATGTTGGTGATGTAATATTTAGGTGATGATCCTATGTGTTTCCTTGTTGTTTTGTTCTGTCTGAATAGATTTTGTTTTATGTTCAGTTTTGTTTTAAAAATCACATTGTATGCCGATACATAAAGAGACACAATGTGAGAAGTATACAGCCAGAATGGGTTTCTCAGACAAAGCTATTAAATGCTAATTTGAAACAAAAATGAACCCAAAGAAATGTTCTCTGAAAAGGCTGGAGAACTACATTTGGAAATGGTTTAGAAATAAACAATTTTGCCTTCCTGTCGTCAGAGAATCGAGTGCCAGAGATCAAAACATATGTATAGTGTGTAAAAAGTAAAAGTTACAATCTGTAAACAGAAT